>NC_143575.1:165954348-166277161 GCF_048544385.1 Mastigoproctus giganteus
ATGCCTGTTTTTCACACCGTTTTCAAATATTTTATTCGTTTTTAGGGAATAAAGCATGATTACAATATAAAAAGAACAAAAAGTGAGGAGACACATTTGATACACAAACAAAGCAGCACGTGTAAATAACGTAGCAACTGAGTGAATACTGTAGTAAGTGTTGTGATTCTGCCTGTTTTACTGCCATTTCTTGTAAACACAAAGCCGAATCTTGCATAAGCGAATTCGGTTTGTGTTATATGTGACATTGTTACCCTATTTAAAAATCGTGTAATTGAATTCCTGTAGTGTAAACATGTGTTATACGAGGACTGATTGTACCGACATTTGCTGTGGCCTGTTTGTGCTTGGTGGAGTGCAAAAGACCATGAAACTAATGCATGTTTAGCGACCAAATCTATTTGTGGCAACTGTGAAGTTGAGCACTGTGCAAACCCAAGGGCATGCTGGTGACGGAAACAAGAAAAGCAAATACAGTGACACAAAATAGAGCTGAATATTCCATATCAGGAGGTCAGAAAAAACGGGAATGCCAATTAGTAGCAACAGCCCACGTATGCTCAGAATGGGGAAGCTGTTTGTTGGGACTCAAACTGATATGACAATCCCACAAAAAGAATCATTTGCTCCCATTACATGCCACTTACTGAACACTCAAAAGCTGGTACAAAAATACTCAGTTAACTGCCACTCCAATATCAATACCACTTAATGCTGCAGCTCTAACAAAACAAAATAATACTGAGGAAATTAAAGAAAAACCAGACTCCCTGTCTGCAACAAATGCAAACAATGGAGGTAGAGGTAAAAGAAACATATGATGCGGTCTTGGAACATTTTGTGGATAAAGATATGGACAGTGGGCATTGTCCATACTTCACCAAGAAAGGTAAAATCAAGACTGAGAAAGCAAAGCCCTCAGCACTTTGGAAACCATCTCACGGAGACACAAAGCCCAAATAATGGCCAAATTTATACAGGGGAATTGCCGTGGATTCAAACAGAATGTTGATAACATAAAGGCCCTTCTCCATATACACAAGCAGCCAATGTGCCTTTGTTTGCAGGACACATATCTAAAGGCAAAAGACCGTACTTACGTCAGCATAATATGTAAAGACAGAACCAGGAATGGGCCTGCTCGCGGTGGAGTTACCATCCTAGTGGGTGTGAGCACCTCACATGTACATGGTGAGGGGCACTCACATTAACAGAATTGGATTATGTGCTATATAGGTATCTGCCGACCGGGCTAGCCGAGTGGGTAAAGTACCTGCCCGGCAACCCAAAGGTCGCGGGTTCGATTCCCGCCTCGGGCTTGGATCAAAGTACTGCAAAAACCTTGGGAGGTGCAATATGGCCACGGAAGCCGATGCGCCAACAACTACCAAATCAAAAAAAAAAAAAAAAAAAAAAATATAGGTATCTACTATATTCAAGTACTCCTCGAAAGGTTACAGCAAAAGACTATTCAGCCCAATTTCTTTAATCACATATCAATTTTCCTTTAGTCACACTACTGGACCTCAAGATTTAGCATCGCTGGGATCCAAAGCCTACAGCCTAGGTTCTTGGCTAAAATCATAGGAATCTGGTGTTTGTCACACTGCGACCCATGGAAATTTGAAAGGGGAAATCCTGGTGTTTGCGCGGCCCAGCTTCAACAATACATGTAGTCCTGGATGGCTTGACCAGGGTCAATTGGCTGTTGGGGGTTTGCCTGCAAAGGTCAACCGTGTCAGTGCCCTGCTCCTACCCTCACTGTCTGAGAGACAGGATTTGGACCGGCAACACATGTATAGTGACTGGTGGTGCTGAACATACATACAAAAATCCATGAATCCTGATAAAGTTATTTCTTCTGGGACCCAACGTTGTTCCTCTCTGAAAAATTAGACGATCCTGCTAATTGTCACTTCAGCAAAAATACAAAACTGAAACAAACAATATCAGGTCCAACACCTCATTACCTGATAATATACTCTATAAGTGAAAAATCTATAGGAAATTTGTTGCTCTTCTTTATCCAGAACTGTTCGGAAGGATTGTCAGGTTCTTCTAAATCAGTAAAATGACATCAGTCAGGTGACATCCTTATAGTGATGACTAGTCATGACAGACACTGAAAACAGCTTGTTCAAGCCACATCTATTTCGATCACATTATGTTGAATTCATCCCATGGTGTCATCACAGAATGGGATCTCATGGAAGTGACCAATGAGGAAATATGTTCTTAATTAAAACCCCAAGTAGTGACAGCTGTGAAACAAATATTTGTGCTTAGGGATGGGAACTTGTTTCCACTAGACACATCCTGACATTCGATTCACCAATTTCTAATGAGATCAAAGCTGGCTATATAATTGTCTTTTGCTTCCGTATGTTCCAAATACCTTAAGGTACTTGAGTGCCGGAAATATAGACATTGGAGCAGTGTGGCATTGGAGGCAAATTGCTGCTATGGATAAGGGGATGGTTGAGTGGCAGTAGACAGAGAGTGGTAATCAATGGACACTGCTCAACGTGGACTAATGTTATTAGTGGAGTTCCTCAGGGTTCAGTGTTGGGTCCGTTGTTGTTTTCGGTGTTTATGAATGATATTCATAATGGGATATCAAGTTTAATGTCCAAGTTTGCAGATGATACAAAGGTTGGCAGGGTTGTTAAGGACACCACTGACGCTATGCTGCTGCAACAGGATCTGGAAAGGTTGAACAGATGGGCTGAGAGGTGGCAAATGAAGTTTAACATTGACAAATGTAAAGTACTACATATGGGAAACAGTAACCCCAGAGCAACGTATCAACTCTGCGGTACGACACTGACAGTGGTGGAGAATGAAAAGGACCTGGGGGTAATTGTGCAGGCAGATATGAAGTTCTCTGAGCAGTGCAGACGAGCTGCAAGAGTAGCTCATGGTGTCTTGTCAATGATATACAGGAATTTTTCTAACAGGGATAAGGAGGTGATTATTCCCTTGTATAAGGCAATGGTTAGGCCACATCTTGAGTACTGTATACAGGTCTGGAGGCCTCATTTCAAGAAGGATGTAGAGCTGCTGGAATGGGTACAGAGAAGGGCAACAAGATTAGTGAATGGAACAAAGGGTTGCTCTTACGAAGAAAGGCTTAAGTTTTGCAAATTACAGAGTCTGGAGACTAGGCACCGGCGAGGTGATCTGATAGAGGTGTATAAGGCTTTGAATGGTTTGAGCATCCTCAATGCCAATGGGATTCTTCATCTTGCTCAGAAAAATCACCTGAGAGGGCATAAATTCAAATTGAGGAAGGACGATGTCGGATAGATGTGCGGAAATTTGCCTTTGGCCAGCGGGTGGTTGGTTGGTGGAACTGACTTCCATCACTTGTTGTTGAAGTTGATAGCCTAAACAAATTTAAGGCTCAACTGGACAGGTATTTCGAGCGAACGGAGGGATGAAATGGGAGTGGTGTGTTTTTTTTTGGCTGATGCTGAATAAGCTTGCTTTCTTGCATCATATGTCTCTACTAATGCTAATGCTAAATGCTGATTTGCAAATGGGCTGCCATGGAGCCCTTGCATGTGCTTGATGTTCTGCCAAGTACCATGGAACTACATTGTGTTCAGCTACCAAACCCAACTGCATCAACTGCCAAGGAAAATACCCTGCAAACCCAAGAACATGCCAGAGGTGGAAGGAAGAAAAGGAAATATAAATACTTGAGGTAGAGCTGATTATATCATACCAGAAGCAAGAAAAGTGGTGAGATTTGTAAATAAACCCACCTCTGCTCAGAAGGTAGTGGGGATATATTCCATAGGAACTTAGACCAAAATGGCCATCACACCAATAGGTAGTGTGTGATGGGAGTCATTCACTCCCATCGCACACTACCTATAAAGCTCAATAAAAACTGCACAGAAGGATCACTTAGTTGTCACTCCTATATCTGTACTTCCAAATACTACACCAATAATAAAAGAAATTGATGGAGAGAAGAAGCCTGAAGTACCTTCTAGTTCTCAAAAAAAAAAAAAAAAAAAAAAATGTCGATGTGCCAAATCCAAATGATTCAGTCTTGCAGCTTTTTGTGGAGAAGGACATGGACACAGGACAGTGTCCGTACTTCCCCAAAAGTGATAAATCCAAGATTGAGAAAAGTAAGCCCTCAGACTTTGGAAGCCACCTGATGGACCCACCAAGCTAAATTCCTACTATGGAATTATCATGATCCAGTTTGTTTTAGTTTACAGGAGAAAGAACTGGGGATGGACCTGTCCATGGAGGCGTTGTGGACAATCAGACCCAGTTTTGCTTTCCACTAACTTAGAAGTGGTAGCAATTCACCTTTTGGTTAGGTTTTTATTAACAGTCTGTTCTATTTACCTGCCACCTTGGGCTGAAATCTCCTAGACAGGCTTTGAGGATCTTATTGGGTAGTTGCCTTCCCCTGTCCTACTTGGGAATTTCAATGGATATACCACCCTGTGGGGTAGTGTTGACATTAGTGGAAGGGAACGAGTCATAGAGCATATGCTCAATGACTTCTCCCTTCTAAATGTAGGACCTAACACCTTCCACGTGTCTACCTGTACGTTTTCTTCCACTGATCTTTCTATCTGCTCCCCTTTTCTACTCCCTTCACTCACTTGGGAAGCGGAGGGTAACCCATATGACAACCCAGTGATCACTTCCCCGTGATAACCTGCTTATACAGCAGGAGACTGTCTTCCTTTTTGGTTACAGCGGTGGAATATGATCGGGCCAAATGAAATGCCTTTCGACATCTGGCAGTCGGTCAGGAGCCTATCATATACGTCACAGAAAATATCATCCAAGCAGCTGCAACTGCCATTCTGAAAATAAAAATATATGCTTGGTTTCCACCCTTTTCCCAAACCATGGTGGAATTCAGAATGCACAGCAGCAAAAAAGGCTCAAAAGCTTGGAAGATATTCCGGCCATGCCCAATCTAATAGATTTAAATGGTCATGAGCCAAAGCATGCTACATTTGTCATCAGAGTTAAATGGAACCATGGATCCATTTTATATCATCTATTACTCAGTCCACTGGTGCTAATGTGGTCTGGGATAAAATCTGGAAAATATACATCTTGCCCTTAAGCCTAGGATATAATGGATACACTTGCACAACCAACTGCAATTGCTCTTTGGGAAACATTTGCTAACATCTCTGCATTATTATCTTATTCCCCAGAGTTCGTGGTCTAGAAACATAAATCTGAAAAACAAGCACTTAATTTCACATCAAAGGGCCTTTATCCCTACAATGGATCATTCATTATGCAGGAGTTAAAAAGAACTATATTCCTCCCCAAGTCAAGTGCTGCATTATGAAATGCAGCACTTAACTTGGGAACTCGGCATCCATTATGAAATGATTAAGCACCTTTCTCAAAAAATCTCTGGATCACCTCTTTTTACATAATAGAATCTTCATTGAAAAGCAGTTTCTGAATGCCTGGGGCAAGGAAACCATTCCTACTTTTGCTAAGCCAAGAAAGAACTGCAGGGATCCATTTTAATTGTTGCATCTTTTTGCCATAAAAGTAAATTCAATCACAGAACAACTTCCTCCAACCTTAATACTAGGAATTTGATAAATAAATTTGATGAATTTGAGGTATTGCTCAAAGCATCAAAGGTGGATATTGTTGGGATATCAGAGACATGGTGTCACACAGATATAAGGAATGCAGAACTGGAATTTGGGGAGTACAACTTCTACAGAAAGGATAGACAGGATAGGAAGGGAGGAGGGGTTATGCTATTAGTTAAGAAACACATAAAATCCAAGGAAGTGAAGCCAGTCGACATTGCTGGACAGTGCTGTGTTGAGTCAGTTTGGTGTGACACAAGCATTGGGAGATCAAAATTGAGCGTAGGAGTGCGTTATAGGCCTAATGACTCTGATGAGTATAATAAGAAACTGTACAGGGAAATAGAGTGGGCCAAGTACATCAGAGAGTGTTATAATGGGGGATTTTAATTTCCCAGATATTGACTGAAATTTGTGGATTGGTCACTCACACACTAGCGAAGCTTTTGTGAATTTATTGGATGATTGTTTTCTACATCAGCATGTTCGGGAGGCAACTAGAGGGAGTAATACTCTTGATTTGATTATCAGTAGTGATTCTTCATGCATTAAGAATCTGCAGATAAAGGAAACACTAGGTGGCAGTGATCAGTGTGCTGAAGTGGGATTTACTCAAAGAGGTAACTACCATCGGGGGTAAAGGGAAGGGTTATTGCTTTCGTAAAGGTGAGAACTAATGAGACATGGCAGAGAAGAAAAATGCATGGGATACATCTAAATTAACACGTGACACAGAAGCTTATGATATAAGTTGATCTGTAACCAAGTTACAAAGGAGGTTAGGCAGGCGAAGGCAGATTACGAGAAATCTTTGGCAAGGGATGCAAAGAAAAACAGCAAAGAGTTCTTTATTTGTGTAAACTCTAGAAGGAAGGGGATGAATCAGATTGGTCCACTTAATATTGTTGGTTCAACTGTTGATGATCCTGCTCAGGTAGCTAAAAAACTAAATGAATATTTTATATCTACATTCACACGAGGGAGGGGAATGCCAGAGGTATATTGCACTCTGGCAGTAAGCTAGATAGTCTTGTAATAACTAAGAGTAGAGTGGAGGAGAAATTGTTGAAGATAAACATAAGGCACCTGGGGTGGATGGAATCTATCCATTTATGTTAAATTTATATTAAAGTCATTTATATTAATGGAGGCAGAAAAGGAAGTAAGCAAACCCTTAGCCATAATCATGAGAGCTTCCTTGGACTCAGGGGAGGTATCCATGGACTGAAGATGTGCAAATATGACCCCAATCTACAAAGGAGTATCAAAGGGAGACACAGGTAATTACAGACCTGTTAGTTTAACTTCTGTTCCTGGGAAATTAATGCAAACACTGGTTAAAGAAGCACTGCAGAATCATTTAGACAAGACTTCAGTTGTAGCTCGGACACAGCATGGTTTTGTTAAGGGTCTTGTCTGACCAATTTGATTGGATACTATGTTGTAATCAGAAAGGAACTGGATGCAAAGAATATAATACAAGTATTTGATTATAAATTCTCGTATTATTCCAATCAGACAAGTATTATTGCAACAATACAAGTTAGGATAATTTTCCTCTGGCGGAAGCTGCAAATAACCTCGCTTCCGTAACGGCTTTTTTTGTGTCCAATGAGTTTTACTCGGTTGAGGAGAAGTAAAACTCAAATGGTCACTTCACGTGGTAGATGGTTTTATGTGAAACATCCTTTGCATTTCTTTTAGGTATTTTGATTTGTATATATTGATTACAAAACAAAAGAGCTTTTTTATTGTATACAGTAATACCCCGACTTACGCGAACTCGGAGTTACGCGGTTCTTGATTTTTTCGTTTGGCAACGCTACCACCCACTATCTTCAAGGTCGTTTTTCATATGTTATCGATATACTGTGCGACGGCGGAGAATGAGAGCGAAAGATGAACAAAATTCAACTTTGCTGCTTTTATGTTTTTTATATCAATGAAGGGGAAACACATTTCACCATAATAACGTAAAAACCAACACAATTCCAGCTATCGGTATAATCGCAAATGCAATTAGATCGAGTTTACTACCAGTTTATAACAGATTTCACTAGCAGAAACGCAACTGGATTTTTATTGTTTTATGGTAGTAACCCCTAGAAATGTGAGGTGTTAATAGTGTATCTCTGCCTTTGTGGTGTTGTTTATTCAGTTGCTACATGTGCGCAGCTTTGTTTATGCGTATCAAGCGTGCCTCCTCGTTTTGTAATTGTGCTTTATTCCCTAAAAATGAGTAAAATACCTAATTAAAAGTGTTAAAAGGAAGCGTCCTGGTGAAGACACTGCAGATTCAGAGAGAAAAAGAAAAAGAAAAGCAATTATTGATAAACAGAGGCGGACTGGATCAAAAATTCTTACCTGGGAAAATTTATAGTGGCCTCATACTATGGTTTATGGCCAAAATCACACCGGCCACCGGGGTTTCCCCGGTAAGGCTTATGGCCAGTCCGCCTCTGGCGATAGAGAAAAAATATGAAATTGTGAAACGCTTTGAGCGAAATGAAAGACCATGTGATGTTGCACGTGCTACAGGCCTAAATGAAGCAACGGCGAAAAGACATGACAATTGCAAACTTGACAGGTTGAAAATTGAAAAGGGCTCAATTGTAAAGGGCTTAAAAATTTTAGAAAACATAGACTCCAACAAAGAACGCGTTATAGCTACAAAGCAAGGAATAAAAAAATTATTAGCTTGCTACGACGAAATTCTGCGTGCAAAAAAGAAGGCGCTGTGTCGTCAGACGAATTTGTTAGATTTTATGAAGACATCGAAATAACTTTTTTACGTAAGTCATTTGTTTTTTTAATACAGTTGGTCGTCGACTTACGACCGACTTCTGTTCTGACTGACAGGTCGTAAGTCGATCTGGTCGTATGTCGGCCATATATTTATTAACAGTATTTTTTAACCTTTCTAATCTTTTTATAATTTGTTTTTATAATCTTTTAAATTTTTATCATCTTTTATTTTTCATTTTAAATACAATAATGCTTTTATCTTTAAAAGATAAAAGGTCTCTCTCTAGGAGGTTAAATTCAAACGCTCTGTACATTTTAATTGGTTTATTATTCATACTGTTTATAAAAAATACAAAACTACGATCTATAATTACATATACAGTATTGTCATAATTTGAAAAATAATACTGTACATAATGTACTGTAAACACAAAAATACAATCTAAAATTAATGTAAAAATTAATACAAATGAAATTTACAAAATCAAATTTTTAATCTTTGCTTGTGCTGGGTTGTGGATCATCAGGGTCATTTTCTTGAGTTGAGGTAGGAGATGTTTTCTTGATGAGGAACATGCTGAGTTTTGTTTGAACAGTTTGTTTCTTTTTTTCTTCATATATCTCATGATAGCAACGCACAGCGTCTTGAATGATACGTTCAACCTTTGTAAATCGTTCGACATTAGCGTCCATTGCTTCGAAACTGGCGAGAGCTTTATTTAGTTGCGAAAAAGAATCTGATAAACCCTTTGCAGTGAATTTCTTTTCTGGCTTCTCTTCTTCTTTCTCTTCTTCCTCCCTCGCTTTTTCTTGTGCCACTCTCTGTGCTTCCAATTCAATCAACTCTTCATCCGAAAGTTCTTTTGTCTCACAGGCTAGCAACTCCTCTACGTCTTCTATTTCACATTCTAATTTAAGATTTTTTGCAAGTTTAACTATTTTTTCTGTAATCACTTCCAGCTCCTCTCCTTTTTCAGATCCTTCAAATGTAGTATTCGCATAACATTTTAGACACTTTTTCCAAATTCCCGACATACAATTCTTTGATACACATTCCCATGCAGTCGAAATATTCTTGACACACTGAAGAATGTTGTACTGCTTCCAAAAGTCTCGCAAAGATAAATCAGCATCAGAATCTATCGCATCGATGGCTTGTGCGAATGTCGTTCTGAGATAGTGAGCCTTGAATGCTGAAATAGCACCCTGATCCATGGGTTGAATAAGAGCGGTTGTGTTAGGTGGCATAAAAACCACTCTAACATCATGATGAAGGTCATCCAGATGAGGGGGGTGGCCAGGAGCATTGTCTATAACCAATAAAATCTTGAAAGGGATACCTTTCTCCGCACAATATTCACAAGCTTGGGGAATGAAGCAGTTCATGAACGAGTCTTCGAACAGTGCTTGAGTCATCCAAGCTTTACGGTTTGAACGGTAGTAAATGGGCAGTGTGTGCTTGTTGATGTGCTTAAATGCACGAGGGTTTTCTGACTGATAAATGAGAAAAGGCTTCAGCTTAAAACCCGCGGCATTCCCACCAAGCAACAAAGTTAATCGATCCTTAAAAGCTTTGAATCCTGGCATCCTTTTTGCTTCTTGGTGTATGTACGTACGATTAGGCATGCGTTTCCATTGCAAGCCGGTTTCATCTACGTTGAATATTTGTTCCAGTAGATAACCTTCTTCTTTGATTAAAGAGTCGAAACTATCAACGAATTTTTTGGCTCCATCTTCATCTGCACTTCCTGCTTCTCCTGTGACATGTACATTATGCAAAGCAAATCTTTTTTTAAAACGCTTAAACCACCCAGTACTAGCCTGAAAATCTTGTGCGTAATCGTCTCCGGCACGTGATTTTAAACTCTGAAACAAACTTCTAGCCTTTGCTTGCACTGTGTGAAGGCTCATGGGTGTATTTTTTTGTATTAAATCTTCCATCCATATAAACAACAATTTCTCCATTTCATGGATGGGTCCCTGTAGTTGTTTGGTTAAAATTGTACACTTAATAGGTGCAGAACCTTTCACAGCTTCCCGAATTCTTTCTTTGTCCTTAAGTATCGTCGATACCATGGAATGTGATAACTTCAAGTTGCGGGCTATCGTATTCACTTTCTTTCCACCTTCATACT
Organism: Mastigoproctus giganteus; assembly: GCF_048544385.1. Classification (NCBI taxonomy): domain Eukaryota; kingdom Metazoa; phylum Arthropoda; class Arachnida; order Uropygi; family Thelyphonidae; genus Mastigoproctus; species Mastigoproctus giganteus. The sequence continues at coordinate 165,964,832 of NC_143575.1, forward strand.
GCTGGATAACTTTCATTTTACGCTGTAAATCAATAGTTTTCCTTAACTTCTTAGCTGGCATATATGTAGATGAAGGCATTTTCCTTTTACTAAACATTTTATGGGTACAGTATTTCAATAGAATTTGAATTAATACACCACACACAACAGATGCTTGAAAGCGACTGAGTGTATGTGACAGAGGAGTCTAAGAAATTTTATTGCTCGCAATTTACCGCCAGCAATTAATCGCTAGCAGTTTACCGCCGCGTCAGTTTATCGCATAAACAATTTATTGCCTACAAATATCGCCAGGCAATACTGTACATATAAAATTTATTTTTAACTTAAGTAGCATAGCATGTTTTAGGAGAGTGGGGGTAGGGCGTGTCGATTAGGAAGGTACTTATAATTATCCCAATGTGACTGATTCTGAAGATTGCATAAACATTCATTTTGAATTTTTGCAGTGTACTATGACATACATAATGTTATAATTAGTTTAGTTTAAAATTAATCAATTGTTATATTGTTTAAATAATGGATTTTTTACTATTTTTGTGATACATGTAACTATGATTTATTATTTATTTTATTATTTTTTTTTTTGTGGTCGTAAGTGCGGCCGGTCGTAAGTCACATAGGTCGTAAGTCGACGACCAAGTGTACATATTTTGTATTAATATGTATAAAGAACTGCAATTTTATTAATATTTTTCTTCCAAACTAGTGTTTTTGTTAGTCCTTGGTCCCAACTATGCAAAGTTGTACCCTGACTTATGCGAATTCGACTTGCGCGATTTTCGTCGGACCCACCTATCGCGTAACTTCGGTGTATTACTGTATATTTTATTGATTATTCATAAATTTCCACTATTTCAGCTGGGAGACAAGAAGCAATGCATTTATGATAAGTAAAGTAAGATACTTGCAATTGCAACGAATCTTATGTCTCTAGAAGTCAGCGTCGATCAAGGTACCCGATCTAGTAGTCGAAATTGAGGGAAAATGCGAGACAAAAAAAGAAATTGCTGACAAATACAGTCGAACTTCCCTATAACGAATTCGATAAATCCAGCGAAAAAATTCGTTATAGAGAAATTTCGTTATACAGAGAATATCTTTTTTTATTAGAAATTATCTAATTAGAAAATGAAAACAAATCTACATTTATTTTTTTAATGTATTTTATTTCAAAAACATAGTTATTTAAATCACGTTTACACAATTTTCGCCGGTAAGTATCACAAATTTAAAAAAATCATCTGTAATTTTCGTTTGCACAGTACAATTAAAAAAATTGTCTGATTCTCAAAAAAAACCTCACATTTGTTCAGTGCATTAAAAACATTATCAGGAACATTTTCACAAAATCTTAGACCCATACGAACCGTTTTAAAAGCGTTAATCATTTCTTTGCGAGTTGGCTTTTCTGCGGGTTGTTCTGATGCGTCTTCAGCATCATCGTTAATTTCTTCGTGATCATGGTCATGTCTAACACTGTTCAGCAGTATTTCATCTTCATTTAGATGTTCTGCTGTGATCTACATAAACATAACTATCCAGTGTTATTTCATTTTCAATGTTTCCAGACAATTCTAATAATGTCCAGTAGTTTTTCATTTGTGAAAGGGGCAGTTCATCTTGTTCGTCCAGTCGTTGTTCGACTTCTGTATTCAATGCAAATCCCGCTTTCGAAAAACAATTTTAGTACGAAATACTAATTGAGACATGGAAGATTAATAAAAAAAAATATCACAGAATCCAAGCAGTAGAAATCAAATTGCCAAACTACATAAATCTAAATGCAAAAGAAAATATACTAAATCTAAAACAGTTAAGATCAACTGAGAACAGTTAGGGGATTTCATAGATTTATTTAAAATATGAGACATACATAATACACTCTTCAGTATTAAAATTAGTGCACTCAAAGTCTTAAGCAAGAAAGCTAACAATTATGGTTTTGGATCTTGTTACGTTATGCTCATTATACTAGACATTGTTAAATTCAGAATTAATATTTTGAATATTAACAAGCAACCAGAAAACTCTATACTTGTCTTATATTTTCAATATAAAATGATGGATAATTTGGATATGCATAGAACTATTAGCTTACGTAATGGCTTGTTACCTATCAATAACTTACATATTAATATCGTATTTAGATATGCTAAATCATTTGGTCTAAAAGCATGAAACTATAAAATAATAGCTACCAAACTCCACAATATTAACATTGGATAGGATATATGTGTTTGGCTGACTGGTCTAACCAGGTGGGTAAAGTGCCTGCCTGCCTGCCTGGTAACCCAAAGGTCGCGGGTTCAAACCCCTCCTCGGGCTTGGGTCACAGTAAAATGCAAAAACTTTGGGAGGTTCATTATGGCCATAGAAGTTGATGTGCCAACAAGTAACAAAAAAATGTGTTTACTACAAGCCTTCTTTTCTTAGATATGTAGATCCTAATCATAACCACATCATATCTGCTGACTTAAATATAATCCCATATTCTGAGCTTAGAGATATTTTATCACTCGGGTTTTAAGTTTCGGCCCAATCTACCTGTTAATAAATCAACTTTTAAAAAACTTATATCAAGATTTATTAAAATCTTGATATAAGTTTTTTAATTCTGCATACAAATATAACATACCTGTTGGCATACCACATGTGCTGTTCACAATACTACATATCATATTTAACAAATATAACCACTTGAAATTCAGACCGGATAATCAAAATAATACAAAATTAATAAATAATCAGCTCAAAGAAATACATAAACATTTTGTAATTACTCTGGTTGATAAAGCTGCTTGCAATTATATGTAAGTCATATTACATAGAAATTATTAAAAATGAACTGCAGTCTAGTAACACATACAAATACGTATCATCTTCCCCTAATGTAATACACCAAAAACTATTAGCATTGCATAAAAAATTACATTTAAACTACAATAACCTAAAATATCCGTTTATATAGGGTATAACCAGATTTCATAAATCACCTATTGCAGTTAGATTCATAACATCATGTAGAGATAGTTATGCTAAAATTCCAGGTAAAACATTAGAAAAGTTACTTAAAACTGTATTAAATAATGTAAATAAAAAACTATCATAAATAACAATTTACCGATTATAAATGCAATAAAAAATAACAATATTCAGCAAATTCAAACATTTGACTTTAACAGTTTATTCACTAGTATCAATCTTAACAATTTAAAAGATGTTCTCCAAAAGCTATATTTGGAACATAAAAATGCCATAAACTTTGATTCAACCTACTGGGATACTTTAATAAACTTATGTATTTTTAATAATTATGTTTATGACGGAACTTCATTATACTTTCAAGTGAATGGCATTTCTATGGGAAGTCCAGCATCCTGCATAATTGTAAACCTCTATCTATATTCAACAGAAAGAACATTCCAAGATAACGTACTTATGTTCAGATACCTAGATGGTCTATGTTTGTTTAATTTTCCACATTTCATTCAGGATTATAGCAGATTATATCCAGAAGGAAACAATTAATAGTTCTGATACTAAAGCAAATTACCTGGATCTTCATATAGAAATACGAATGTAGATGTAAAATATAGATGTAGATGTAAACATATATAATAAAAGAGACTCATTTCATTTCAATGTATTCTTCCGTACAAACTGGAGATCTAATATATTGAAATCAGTGCATGCAAATATCATTTTATCCCAATGCTTGAGGATTGCTTCTATTTGCAATAAAAATACACTCTGTGCAGCAGACATAATAGCATTGTACAATAAGTTGATAAATAATAATTTCCTGAACCCATTGCTCCAATATAATTACCATAATTTACGGATTTAGAGCCATGTATATTATGTACATAGGATACGCTTTGCTTTCTTGGTGACTTACGGCTTAGAAAACTTGTACCCACTGGCCTACAAATTATAGTGTATCATTTATTTTATTTTATTTTATTTTATAATAACACTGTATATACTTAAGTTAATGCTAAGGTGAAGTGCAAATTCAGCTCAGAGTCCTACTGTAGGAACGGATTTGCGATTCCGGACTTACCCAAGCTACAACTTATATCTTGCATCATCTTTAAGCTGTCCTACACTTTGTTCTTATTTCTCTGAAATTATTAGGGTAATCTGAGGATGTAGGAGAAACTACTTATTTGTACTGCTATATATTAGCCTTCCTGGAGTTCAGGTACTATTATTCCTATTCCATTAGTTTTTATTCATATTACTAACCACATGTTTCCCTTTGCGTTAACTTAATTTTAACTAATTGGCTATTTACTTCCATTACACAGGGGTCACCACATGCATATTAACTCAACTTTCTTTTGATTCTAAATTTTTAACTACCTTTTATTGGTGTAGATTCAGATTACTTAATCTCTATATTTATTATTATTATTTCATATGACTTAGCAGATACTGATCATTACAGAACCAGATAACTCCTTGTTGTTTTTTGCCTTCAGTCTGGGTGGTTGGTCCCAGACGAAGGCACCTAGATTGTGGGTAAATAAGTGTGGGTAAGCAATAAGTTTTGTATATATATATATTTTAATTTATATTCTCTTCTTTCCTCCTTTTTTTTCCGCTCCTTTCTTCTCCCTATCTACTAACCTTACGTTATCCCTTGCATAGGCGCCTCCATAGCCAGGTGGGAAAGAGCAGCAGTGCATAGCACACGCTTCTTGATTAGACCGGGGTTCGAGCCCGTCACCACCAAATACGGAGGATGCGGAAAGGTCACCGCGTATCCCGGAGCAATATGGCCTTAGTTGCTAATGCTCCTAAAAACCAAACAAACAAACAAAACATAATATCCCTTGCATTTTTTATAAATCTGTCTTGGTATTGTCTTCAATATTAATTGCTATATACAACATATTTATATATATATATATATATATATATATATATATATATTGTATTTATTTAAATGCATGTGTTACAATTAGCAGTCAATGTTTGGTTATTTAGCTAATGGGAGACGAAGTTAGGAAGATACTTAGGATAGTAATAGACATCCTGCCCTTGTATTGCACTAATAGCTCAGTGTTGAAGAATTTTTGGGGTAGGAAAGTGAAAAGAATATGATTGAAGAATATAAAGCTGGTGCTCACGTAATCCAGGGGCGCAAGTTCCCATCTATACTAGTAACGGCCCTGGACTGGGTAGGTTACTGCAATTTGCAAGTGGAGGTCTTTGTATCTCTATATATCAACAAAATACTGTGTTAATGTCTACCCTTATACTTAAATTAAAACTAAAGCTTTTAACTTTTAAAATAAAATTAAACAATAAACATTAAGAATTAAAAATTAGAAGGCGACTGGTATATATATGTGAAATTGTATCTCTTCAGGATGCCATACCGTTTCCCTGTTGCATTGAATTGTGCTGAAATAGTCCATATATGCCACCATTAACATTTCAATAGTCTCCTGTACATATAATTTTGTGTGTTGAGGCCAAAAATTTTTTAAAAAGAAAATTTTTTCTAATGTACAGGAAGCTGGCATCTACGTTAAGTTACCTGTACTTTTAAGCTTTTAACAATTACCGATCGCGAAGGAATATAAAGTTGCTGCAAGGACTAACCGAACCGTACATGACCGACAGAACCAAAAAGTGAGAGATTGAGTTTGCCACCCTAGTCGTTGGCATAGGTGGCGACCTCTTATGGTCCAATTCCTTGCAGCTTTATAATATTAGTAATTGTTAATTTCTAACTAGCAGCATTTGTCAACAGCTCAAAAGTACACGTAACTTAATATAGATGCTATAGTTTCCTGTACATTAGAAAAATATTTGGCCTCAGCCCACAATTATATGTACAGGAGACCATTGAAATGTTAATAGTAGTAGTGGCATGTGATGCAAGCAAGCAAGTGTATCAGCTTATGCAGCATCAGCAAAAAAAAAAAAAAAAAAAAAATCGCACCATTCCCTACAAATGCATGTCCAGTTCCTCCTTAAATTTATTCAACCTATCAACTTCCACGATAGATGGAAGTTTGTTCCAGCAATTAACCACCCGCTGGCTAAAGGCAAATTTCCGCACATCTGTCTACATCTGTCTTTTCTTAATTTGAATTTATACCCCCTTAGGTTCGTAATCTGAACAAGTGGAAGGATCCCATCAGAATTTAGCGTGCTCAACCTATTCAAGGCCTTATACACCTCAATCAGATCACCGTGCAGGTGCCTAGTCTCCAGCCACTGCAATTTGCAGAACTTAAGCCTCTCTTGGTAAGAGGATCCCTTCATTCCCCTCACCAATCTTGTTGCCCTTCTCTGTACACGCTCAAGCCAATCTACATCATTCCTAAAATGAGGCCTCCAGACCTGTACGCAGTACTCAAGCCGTGGCCCGACCATTGCCTTATACAGAGGGACAATCACCTCCTTTTCCCTGCTAGCAAAATTCCTATATATCAGTGACAAAACCCCATGACCTGCCCTGTTTGCCTGTCTGCATTGCTCAGAAAACTTCATATCTGACTGCACAATTACTCCCAGGTCTTTTTCATTTTCTACCACCTTAAATGTAGTACCACACAGCCGGGTGGGTATAGTGCCTGCCTGGCAACCCAAAGGTCGTGGGTTCGATTCCCGCCTGGGGCTTGGATCAAAGTACTGCAAAAACCTTGGGAGGTGCATTATGGCCACAAAGCCTATGCACCAACAACTACCAAAAAAAAAAAAAAAAAGTAGTACCACACAGTTGTTACGTTTCTCTGGGGTTACTTCTACCCATATGCTGTACTTTGCATTTGTCAAGGTTAAACTTCATTTGCCACTTCTTAGCCCATCTGCCCAAATTTTCTAGATCCTGTTGCAGTAGCATACTGCCATTACTGTCATTAACAACCCTGCCAACGTTTGTATCATCTGCGAACTTCGACACTAAGCCTTATATACCTTCATCGATATCATTGATAAATATACAAAACAACAGAGGACCCAACACCGAACCCTGTGGGACTCCACTAATAACATTAGTACACGAAGAGCAGCACCCATCAATTACCAGCCTCTGTCTTCTCCCACTCAACCATCCTTTTATCCATTGTAGCAACTTACCCTTAATACCATTCTGCTCCAATTTGTACAATAGTCTTCCATGCGCAATAGTGTCAAAAGCTTTCCTGAAATCCAAATATATGATATCAAAATTATTTTTTGCATCCAGTTCCTTTGTAACCACATCATAATATCCTATCAAATTTGTCAGACAAGACTTTTCCTTAACAAACCCATGCTGTGTCTGAATTATTGCTGCAGTCTTGTCCAGATGATCGTGCAATGCATCTTTAACCAGTGACTCCATTATTTTACCCAGAAGAGATGTCAAACTAAGTGGTCTGTAATTACTCGTGTCACCCTTCAATCGCCCTCTTTGTGAATTGAGGACACATTTGCACATCTCCAGTCCGTGGGGACCTCCCCTGAGTCCAAGGATGCTTCATAATTATGGCTAATGGTTTGCTTACTTCCTTTGCTGCCTCCTTTAATATAATTGGATAGATCCCATCCACCCCAGGTGCCTTTCTTATGTTTAACTTCAATAATTTCTCTTCCACTTTGTTCTCAATTATTACAAAATCATTAAGCACCCTGATACAATTTGATAACCTTCTGGCATTTTCAAACCTTAAGAACTCCTCGTGTGTGAATGTAGATGCAAAATACTCATTCAGTTTGTTTGCTATCTGAGCAGGATCATCAACATTCGAACCATCGATGGCAAGTGGACCAATCAGGTTTATCCCCTTCCTTTTAGGGTTTATATAAGTAAAGAAATCCTTGTTGTTTTTCTTAACATCTTATGCCAAATATTTCTCGTAATCTGCCTTCGCCTGCCTAACCTCCTTTGTGACCTGATTACAGACTAGCTTATATCTGCCATAGGCTTCTGAGTTGCTTGATAATTTATATGCATCCCATGCATATAAATTATGGTGGCAAATATGGACTATTTAAGCACAATTCGCTGAAATAGTGAAAAGGTGAAGAGATACCGTTTCACGTATATCTGCCAGTTGCCTACCAATTTTTTAATTTTTAATTCTTAATGTTTATCATTTAATTTTATTTTAAAAGTTTAAAAGCTTGAGTTTTAATTTAAGTATAAGATTAAGTCTAGCTATTTGTATCTAGTGGAGCAGTGTTATTCTTCTTCTTCTCCTTCCTTTCCTGTAATTTTTACCTTAACATAGCATTTCAGTTGATATACAGAGATACAACTACTTCCAAATTGCAGTAACCTCTCAGTCCAGGGCCGTTGTTAATGTTGACGGGAACTTGCACCCCTGTATTACCTGAGCACCAGTTTTATATTCTTCAGTCATATTCTTTTCACTTTCCTACCCCTAAAAGTCTTCAGCACTCTGAGCTATTAATGCAATACAAGGGCAGGAGTATTATTATCTTAAGTACCTTCCTAACTTTGCCTCACATTAGCTTCATAGCCAGACATACACTGCTAATTGTAACACATACATTGAAATAAATACAAAATATAAACTTACTAGCTCTATCTTTGCGTTAGTGTAAATCATGTACTGTGTTTTAATTAGAATGAAAAATGTACAATTTCGTAATTGTTCTCATGTGCATGTACCTCAACCATACATGAAAAAATATCACATTCTTGCAGAAATAAGCCTGATGGCTTTTGCTACGTTTTCGGAGAAGTGGTATTAAAATCGCAGCAGAAGCCACTACTTGTAGATGGAAAGTATCTATGTATATATCTAGCTACTTGTATCTAGTGGAGCAGTGTTATTCTTCTTCTCCTTCCTTTCCTGTAATTTTTACCTAAGTAATGAGTGCTTGCTGCTGTTTTTTGTCAGGAAATTCTCATAATCTGCATTATCTTGTCTAACCTGCTTTGTCACTTGATTCCAGACTAGTTTATATCCACTATAGGCCTCTATATCATTTTATAATTTATATGCATACCATGCATTTTACTTCTCTTCCACTTATCAGTTCATCTGTCATCTATTTAGTTATAAGCCTTGAACAGTATCTCTTAATTGGTATAATAAGTTGGCCGTCTTGCGTAGGATTTAAAAAGTGTATGAGACTGCTGTAGTCATCCTTAAGGAAAGTAAGCGCTCTTACCCTTGACGGTAGTTATGTCTTTAAGTGTATCCCACATCAGTATGCTACACTGTGATCACAGTCTTTCACTTGCTGCTTCTTAATATTGAAGAATTGCTGCTGATAATGAGATCAACTGTATTTCTTCCTCTTGTTACCTCTCTAATCTGTTGATTTAGTTAAGTCATCCATATTGGCGCCTCCGTAGCCAGGTGGGAAGGAGCAGCAGTGCGTAGCACACGCTTCTTGATTAGACCGGGGTTCGAGCCCGTCACCACCAAATGCGGAGGATGCGGAAAGGTCATGGAATGACCACCGCATATCCCGGAGCAATGTGGCCTTAGTTGCTAATGCTCCTAAAAACCAAATAACAAACAAACAACAAGTCATCCATAAATCCAGAAAACTGTTACTGTGCAAGTGACCAATCCCAAAGTTGTTCGAATCAATTAATGGAAAATTATAATCCCTCATTATAAGACATTCAGATTTACTGGCCTGCTTTCTGTTTGTATGTATAGCTATAGCTGTTCTTTATACTCACAACAGTCATTTAGCCTATAACACACACCTACTCTGATTTTTGTTTTCTCAATGCTTACGTTGCACCTAACTGACACACCATTGGTTTTGCCATCCATAACTGCTTTTTATTATGTACAGCACTACAAACTAAATCATGAATAAAAACTTAATACAGTGTTTTTTTATTATTATTATTTATTTATTTTTATTCATTTATTATTATTTTTTTAATTATGGCAAAATGACTCAGTTTGGGTAATTTTATTGCTATGATGAGTGCCAGTGATAGACAATTCATATTGGGTTGTAAAGCTTTCTTACCAGGCTAGGATGAGTATTAACACAGATACTGAATTAATTTCTGAGTTAAATAAGATAACATTCTAGAACCACTGTGATTGTTCTGAATTTGTGCTGGATACTTCATCTTTTCAATTACACAATCAATTATTTGACCAAGAACTGTCAAAAACAATCTTTATATAGGAGCTATGCTAGCATCAAATGAACACCGTTGTTTGCAATGGTTTTCATTTGTTTCAAGTGCAAGGTCAGCATAGCAGTAGTTCCAGGTAATTTCATACAACTTGTGTTTAAATGAAATTGATAGCATCTGTCATAATTTAGTAAATGATTGACTTAATTATTCTTTCTTTATGTATAAAATAATACAAAATTTCTAAAATTGTATATATATAATTTTTTTTATGTTGACTAAGAATGGAAACCAGAGAACAATGTGAGCACATTATATCTGTTTTTAATGGAAAGTTACTACCAGGTGAGTGTTTTATATATATATTTTTTAACATAATCAAGTTTTCCTCATTTTGAGAAAATGACTGTAGTACACATACATTAATGTATGCGTGTGGAATATAACATAATAATAATACATCGTATATATATCCTTCATTATCTTATATTAGTCCAGATTTTACATTGTAGTATGGTGCCTCTGTAGCCAGGTGGGCAGGAGCAGCAGTGTGTAGCACACACTTCTTGATTAGATCGGGGTTCAAGCCCGTTACCACCAAATACGGGGATGTGGAAAGGTCAGGGAATGACCATCGCATATTGCCGGAGCAATATGGCCTTAGTTGCTAATGCTCCTAAAAACCAAAAATAACAATAACATTGTAGAATTGATTGATAATTCCTGAAATAACTTCCTTTTAATATGCAAATTGATAAAACAAACCAACTAAGAATTTCAAGAAATTTTTCAGAATTATGTGCTGTGTCAAAGGTGACCTGTTTAATTACCAGTAAGATGTAAGACTCCAGTACAGTCTGTCCTCGTATAGCACGATAGTTGCGTTCCTAGAAACCCTCGTGCAATATAAACAACAGGCCCTATGGGAAAAGTAGGGTTAGGTGCCGGCCACCCAAGATTGAACACACATTTGGAACCAAAACATTACCAAACACAATAAATAATCGGGTAATTTTAATCGTTATAAAATACTTACGTATTTTATAATACGTAAGTCGTAATAAAATATTGCTAATGCTTTTGCTTCTATCGTAAGCAAACTTGCTTTTTGTTTGATTTTCTATCCAAACAGATGACAGCCGTTCCATCTCTTCCAATTCTTGTGTCTTAATCTAATGGATATTAATTACACTTTGAGTTGTTCCCGCTATGAAAGTTGTTTTTATTTTCTCTGCATTCTTTGTAATTCTTGGCGTTGCCTCATTTAGGTCTGTAGCACGTGCAATATCACATGGTCTTTAATTTCGCTCAAAGCGTTTCACAATTTCATATTTTTTCTCTATCGACAGAAGAGGACTGGCCATAAGCCTTACGGGGTAAACCACGGTGGGCCGGAGGCCGGTGTGATTTTGGCCATAAACCGTAGTATGAGGCCACTATAAATTTTCCCGTGTAAGAATATTTTACCCAGTCTGCCTCTGTTTATCGATATTGCTTTTTTTTTTTTTTTTTCTCTCTGAATCTGCAGTGTCTTAGCCAGGACGCTTCCTTTTCACACCTTTTAAGTATTTTACTAATTTTTAGGGAATAAAGCGCAATAACAAAACGAGGAGGCACGCTTGATACACATAAACAAAGCTGCGCGCGTGTAGCAACTGAATAAACAACACCGTAAAGGCAGAGATTAACACCTCACATTTTACTAAAGCACATTTCTGGAGGTTACTACCATAAAACAATAAAAACAATTTCCAGTTGCGTTTCTGCTAGTGGAATCTGTTATAAACTGGTAGTAAACTCCATCTAATTGCATTTGTGATTATACCGATAGCTGGAATTGTGTTGGTTTTTACGTTATTATGGTGAAATGTGTTTCCCCTTCTGATATAAAACACATAAATACATTTTCAGACTCTTCTTCATTGCTATCGTGTTGCGTTCAGTTGGGGTGATTCCGCGTTCGACTGCCATTTCTTGTAAACACAAAGGCGAATCGTGTATAAGTGAATTCGGTTCGTGTTATATAAGATAACGTTCCCCTATTTATAAATCGTGTATGATCGAATTCGTGTAATGCAAACACGTGCTATACGAGGACCGACTGTAATTGTTGATACTCTGAATCAGTTGATGTCTCTCACATTCATTCTGTATTATTTTCTATTTTACATTCTATATTTTTATGGGATTAATAATGTAGGATTGTCTGCAGTTTGACTTAAAAGATTTTTTTTTTTTTTTTTTTCCCAGTTACAAATTTTGGCTGAATGCTTTGACGATGATAGAGGGGTCTGGGAAACAGTGAAAATTCAGAAAATATAAAGCATTGATAATGCTGTCTTTTTATAAAAGCTATAAACAAGAGGTACAGGTGAACCAAACTCAGATTCTGTACTATGTGAAAAGGCCTTAAATTTGAATAAAAAGTTTGAAAAGTCATTTAAGGCAGAATTTATGGCAAGCACTGAGTTGCTTAGAATTTCAAGGAGAAAAGCTGTTAGCTGACCATCCAGCATCAGAGGATTTTCAACATTAATTGAAGTATATGAAATAAAAAGTATCTATAATGTCAGTGATACTAGACTTCTTTGTAAATCTTTGTCGTAAATCTGGAAAACACTTTTCCTGGACATATAGGTAGAAAACAAAGTATAACAATCATGGCAGATGTTAATGCTACTGGGTCCCATAGACCCAGCAGCATTAGCATATTTTAGTCATAGATTCCATGACTAAAAGTTTTCAAGGAAAGGTACACGGTAGTCTTTATGCCAAAAGTTAAACATCAGAAAGAAAATGGTAAAAAAGAAAGTTGTTATTACACAGTTCTTTATATCATTCATGCAAATATATTTTAAATGAGGTGGATGATAATTGGGTTTTTTGGTTTCAGACCAACCAGTAGATCAAGGAGCAATTAAGACATTTAATCAACTGTATAGGAAGGATTGTTTCTTTGTATTTTTTTTTTTTTTTTTTTTTATGTGAACCCCAAACACGAGAGGTATTAGAACCTATAGTACTTAGTACCGTGCTTGGGTTGGAGGTTGAGAAGACGAAAGAAGATATTTGTTGACATTGGACTTGAACTTCTGTAGATTGTAATTTTCAGGAAATACGTATGAAGGAAGGTTGTTCCAGAAAACGGCAGTTGAATGAATAAATGAGGAAGATGAAAAGTTGGTTCTGTGGGTTTGAAGTTGGACAGTAAATGGATGTTGGCTGGTGGCGGCACGTGTTCGGACTGTTTTGAAAGAGAGAGCGGGAATTATAGAAGCCAATTCAGAAGAACAGTGCCCATGGAAATATCTGTAGAAGAGGCATGCAGCAGAAACAGTACGTCTATGAGAAAGCGAGTGGAGAGACTCTGTTAGAGATGAATCATTAATTAACCTAACTGCCCTCTTCTGAATGGAATCAAGAAGCCTGAGAGAGGTTTTGGGGGCACCACCCCAAATGTGGGAACAATATTCCATGGCAGGGCGGATTTGCGATTTATACAGAGTGAGCAGCTGTTTGGAAGAAAAGTAACGCCGAGAGCGAAAGAGAAAACCAAGTTTTTTAGATGCAGAGGAAGCAATATTTGTAATGTGCTTGTGCCAAGAGAGATTAGAAGTCAAGGTAATCCCCAAAAGAGATATATCCTTTTGCCTAGAAATTGGAGTGTCACTAAAGATAAGCATAGGAGCAGAAGAATCCTTTTTGCGAGATATAAGACAAGACTGAGTTTTAGAAGGGTTGAAATCAACTAAGTTGTCTTTGCCCCACTGGAGAATTACCTGAAGATCGGCATTTAAGGAATTGGTAGCAGATTTTCGAGAAGTTGAAGCTGATTGAGCAGGGCAAGGTTTCTCAAAATGGAAAGTTGAATGCAATGTGCTATCATCGGCAAAACTATGGATAGGATTTCCAGTCAATGGAAGAAGGTCATTGATATACAAGAGGAAAAGAGTGGGGGAAAGAACTGAACCTTGGGGGGACACCGGCATTAGTGGAGAAGTTAGAAGACAGAGAGCCATCTACCATCACCCTCAGTGAGCGATCAGAGAGAAAACTGGATAACCAATTACTAAAAACAGTTGGCAAACCATAAGATGGAAGCTTGTTTAGAAGACCTTTATGCCAAACACGATCGAAAGCCTTTGAGATGTCAAGAGCAACTGCTTGTGTTTCACCGAACCTTTCCATTGAAGTAGTCCATAAATGGGTAACATAAGCCAGAATATCACCAGTGGATCGACACCGACGGAATCCATACTGGCGATCGTTGATCAGACGGAAGGTTTCTAGGTAGTTTAAGAGTTGGCGGTTAATTGATTTCTCCATTACTTTAGAAAGAGTAGAAGTAATTGCAATGGGACGATAATTGGATGGGAGGGATTTGTCACCCCTTTTAGGAACTGGCTGGATATGAGCAAATTTCCAAGCAGAAGGAAAAACACCTTTGGAATAAGAAAATGAAAAAAGGCGGCAAAGAATAGGAGTAAGTTCAGGAGCACAGATTTTGAGAACAAGTGGAGAAATACCATCAGGACCTGGAGCTTTCTTAGCATCAAGATTCATCAAAATCCTTCTGATATCCTTTTGACGGAAGACCACAGGAGGCATTGAATGGACCGTGTTGGGAATGGTGGGAGGTGTTTTACCAAGTTCATTAATACATGAGCTGGAAGAAAAATGGGATGCTAGCAGGTCAGCTTTATCCTTGGCTGAAGTGACAACAGAACCATCTGGTTTGGTCAGAGGTGGAAGCAGAGATGGGCAAAAGTTGCGGCCAATAGCTTTGGCAAGAGACCAGAATGCTCGGCTACCATTAGGGCAAGAAGCAAGTTTTCTACTCTTAGCCTGTTCAAACTCTAGTTTGGACTGATTAATAACTGCTTTACAATTGTTGCGAGCTTTGGTGTAGGCAGAAAATGAAACTGAAGAATTAGAAACAAGCCAATTACGATATGCAACATTCTTCTCTTGAACAGCCTTAGCACATTTATTGGAAAACCAAGGTTTAGATAAAGGACGAGATTTTAAAGTGGAGTGTGGGATAAAGGATTCCATTGCTGCAAGAATAATTTCACTGACACGATCTGAGCAAACGTTGACATCAGGAGTTTTGAAACAGTAATCCGACCAAGGAAAAGAAGAAAAGAAGTCTCGCAGGTCATCCCATTTTGCATTCTTGTAATGCCAAACAACACGAGGTTGGGAATAGCCATGAGATAAAGGTTCCATTGGAGAAGAGACAATCACCAAGTTGTGATCTGAAGTGCCTAAAGGACCTCTCACTTCGACCGTGTACTTAGAAGGGTTGTTTGTGAGAAAAAGATCAAGCGTATTGGCTGTATGATTAGGATTGTCCGGTATTCTTGTAGGTAAATGAACAATCTGTGCTAGGTCATTAGTAATTGCAAAAGCCTCAGCATCTCGACCTGCTGGGTCGGTGTGACTAGAAAACGGAAGCCAGCTGGAGTTGTGAACATTAAAATCACCAAGGAAAATTACCTCACTGTTAGGAAAGTTGGACTGGAGAAAGTCAAGTTGCAACGAGAGGAAGTCAAAGAGCTCCAAGTGATTAGTGGAGTTGGGAGAACGGTAGAGACAACAGATGAATTTGACACAATGAGGTAGAGAGATTTTAAGCCAGAGAAGATCAAAGAGAGGAGATTCCAAATTGCCAAGTCTCTGACAGTGAATATCAGAACGGACATATGCACAAGTACCACCTTTGAGGCGAAAGGAATCATACAGCGAATAATTTGGGCATCTGAGATGAACAGTAGTTGAATCAGCCGATAACTGAGATTCTGTCAGAAAAAGTACATGGGGTTTGGCAGACTGCAAGTGGAAATGGACATCGTTGAGATTAGAATTGAGACCACGTATATTTGTGAAATGAATTAGGAAATCCTTGGGAGGTTTAGATCTTTTCGCAGATAAGCTTGTTCTATTAGTTTGACAATTCATGGTGTATTCAATAGAAGAAAAAGTGGGTGGGACATGCTGTATGAAGTAATGAAATTTTTGGATATGGCATACATGTGGGAAGAATATACCCAGATCCTTGACATAACGTGGCCTCAACAATGCTCCCCGCATACACACTACTCGGACTCCCTCCAGTCACTATCTGGCAGAGTAGAGGTAGCAAGATTATACACTAGCTGATCCGGAAGCCTCCTAGAGAGTTACCAATAGGTTCGGTCCGGTGTACTAACTAGCGGCCGGCCTGCGAAAACCGTTTTAGAGCTGTACCCTCGAAATGTAAGGAATATTGGATCTCGCCACAACGTTCATCATAACCTCAAAAGTCATCAATCATACTGCATGATGGAAGAGATAGGGAAGGGTTGACCGGAACTTAGCTCTAGAGACTAAACATGGGTTCCACCACTTCAAGCCTCCAATAAGCAAAGTGGTGGTATTTCACCGGTTGATGAGAGTCATCTACCACCTAGTAAACACTTAAATTTGCTAGATTCTTCCTATTTGTGTGTAGAAATAGTAAGTTGCTAAGTTATAACAAACATAATTATTTAAGATATTACAAACATAATTATATAGAATATCCATCCAGTTCCTAAGCCACCAACAGAGAACTGAGCAATTGCTGTATATCATATCGTCAATTACCTCATTTCTTTTGGCTTAAATTAATGAAATTTTAAGCCTAAACAAATGAGGTAATCGATGATGTAATATACAGCAATTTCTCTGTTGAATTAACTCTACATTTCTATGAAATGAAGCAAACCACAAAGTACCACTGATCCTTGCTGTGTATCTCCTCCCCTCATTTGATAACAGCAAAAGAATCAGTGTTGTGAATCTGCTGCCCACCATACTGTCTATATACTTAGTTATCCAAACTGTTTCAGCCCACATTCTATTTTAAATACAGTTTTTTTTTTTTTTTTTTTGCATTTCTATTAACAAACGGCCCTAGCCAGAAACTGGCAAATACATATAAATATTATATTATATTCAGATGATATACAGATTCAGAGTCATATGAATTACAATGATAAAGTCATATGATAAAGTAAAGTGAACTTATAACATATGAAGACAATAAATCACATCACATATTATACCTAGTCAGATATATAAATTGTGGCACAAGGAGCCACTGACCTTACGAAGTCAACGTGAGATGAAGACAAAGAGCAGTATGGTCACAAGTAACTACATAAATTGTCCAATAAAATTATCCTGTTTACAAAGGAACATGATCATAACTACAAGGTCAATCACACATTTTATTTCAGCATCTTAAACTGTTACACAGAATTCATGTTAATAGCCTGTAAGCCTTCTACTGTTCTTTCCTCAAGTTCAAGCAGCACTGAACTTCTCTGGAATAATTTCTTGGAAAATTTTTGAAAAGCCTGAAAATCTTCCCCAGTCTTAATAAATTGAACCTTATCGTCCTCAGTGAGCAATATTCGGACTAGCAAATAAAAATTCATTTGTGAGGTTGGAGTACTCATGACAATAAAATAAAACATGTTTCCAGAGCCTATATGCTGAAGCACATGAAACACCCTTGCAGCTACGCAGACAAATGCTTTTATTAAATTATGCAGCAAAACTCAAAGGGCATCCGAAACACCCAACTTGGAACAATGTTTTCTCTCCTAAATGAGGAAACCTTTATAGAGCTTACCCATCTATAAACCCACCAACCAGGATACGTCTTCGCTCACTACAAGCTGACTGGCAAATTGATTTGAGTAAGATAAACTGTGCAACTTTTCATCACAGCCTGGGGAAAACACACCATGTCCCAACAGAACATGCTACAAATACATGCCACACTGAGAACCCAGCACGGCCAGTGCACACTGATCTACACAGATGGATCTAAAACTGAAAAGCATGTTGGTGCATCAGCAGTATTTCCTAACATCAGGTCCAAAAACCTCCCCACCGAATGTAGCAGCTATACTGCAAAACTCTGTGCTATCCACATAACCTTAAACTACACCTAAGCTGCAGCCTTAAAGAACCAGACTGCACAGCATTATTTATACCGACTCCATTAGTGCTATCTACGCTATACAACTCAATACAAAGAATGATAACCCCTTACTTAGACAGATCTGGAATACTCTGACTAAATTAAACCAGAAGAAACAACAAGTTCTCTTTTGTTGGATACCTGGTCACACTGGAATTTCTGGAGAGAAACAGGCCAACATAGCTGCCAAAACTGCTACTGATCCTATAGACCCATCCTTCACTGCACCTGCATCTGACTACAAGTACATTATAAAGAAACAATGCTTTGAACAATGGCAACATATCTGGCAGAATCAAGGCAACAATAAGCTACTAGGCATAAAAAAAACACATGGAGATCTAGTATACATGAGAACCGACATGAAGTCGTATTAGCCTCATTAAGGATAGGCCACGTGCACCTGACACATCTTTATTTGCTTTTGGCCACTGACCCACCACTGTGTACAAACTGCAACACTTAGCTCACTGTCAAACATGTACTCATTGATTACATGTTTGACAGTGAGCACCAAATACAATAGTGACCGAAAAGCTATGTTTACCTCTTTTCTCAGGACGAACATTCCTTTCAGTATTGCTGACCTCCTGGCAGATACGCCACACGTGGCCAAAATTTTTTCATTCCTTAAACGGATACAACTGTACAACGCAGTGTGAATTTCAAAATATTTATATACATAAACTATGTATTTAACATCACCAAAGTTAGGCGCATTATGACCTTGCTGTCCTTTGCCGTAAAGCCTTTAAACAAATAACGACAACCATGCAGTGACACTGTGACTTTTCCAAAACACCCAGTTGATTCAGCTTCGCTAAAAAGGAGCTATGACTGTTTAATAAAAACATAGTTTGTAGATTAAGCACAAACTATTTTCCTGGCAGAACATCAACAACAGAAGGAAAGAACCTATGAGTTATTTAACCTTTATTTGAGTTAGCCCATATATGATTCCAAAGAGTCATTAAGATATCTAAGATATGCTTGGCCTTATTCTTAGGATCATTAGCCAAATCCAACTCAAGATCATGAATAATAAAAGGAGTTTCACAGTAAATGTTGAAAGGCATTACTCTGTAAATCAGAAAGAGGTCAATTGGCATTTTACTTGTGACAATCTGTAGTGCATTAGTGGAGACAGTTCTATAAACTTGAGTGGTCTTCAGGAGCATCATCCTCTGAACGGAATACAGTTTTCTTACATATTTTTTTACAATTAACACAGTCTATCCAAGCTGAGATACCATAAGAAAGAAAACACAGTCATAAAAAATAATGCCCTACCTCTAATACCCCAATCCTTCCTAGTGATTCTTGTTATCATGTTAACAAATTTTGCAACCTTTTCAGATAGAAAATTGATATGGGTGTAAAATCTAAGACCTCTGTCATTGAATACTCCAAGGTATTTAATATTCTTAATGGACTTTAAACTTTTACACAACCAATCAGCACATGAGGTTCTCTACGAACTGATAAGTTCCCCTTAAGCAGTAATATTTTAGTTTTTGACCTGGGTATTGTTAATTGTGGAAGTCACACCAAGCATTCAGAACTTGTATTATTTCATTAGATCATTGTTCAATTTGTATCTGCGAAGAGCCTTCAACTAAGATTACCAGGTCATCCACATATGCAATAATATGAACATTACTGTATTCCTTCTATAACCAATCCTCTAATACCAATTTCCACATTAGGGCCCCAAAAAACAGGTTCATGCGGACATCCTCAAACAGCAGATATAGTTGCCGAATTTCAACTAGACTTAACCGTAAAGATCTTTCCTTAAAATAATCCACTACGATGCTATAAAGCTGATCAGAGCATCTTACGAGGTGAAGCATCAATAACAAACTGTCCCAAGAGATATTATCAAAAGCCCCTTCAAAATCAATGAAAATGCCAAGAACATATTTAGCATTTGATCTCTGATCTGTTTAAACAAAAATTTTAAAGCATTCTTTACTGCTGTACCACGACCAAGAGTAAAGCCATATTGTTTATTTGAGCACCCCAAATTTTCTTGTGTATTTTGAAATGTATTCACTGTGAAACATGTGTTCATAGACCATTGCGCAAACACAGAAGAAGAGCAATTGGACAATAAGAAGGGGGCTCAGTTTTAGGTTTTTAAGATTACTTCAAAACGATCTTAAGAGGAGTGTTCTTCCAAGGCGAGGGAAAAATTCCTTAAAGCGGATATTTGTTGAAAACAAGAAGATGCTTGGGAAACAGTTTGAAAACACAATAACTTCCCCTCAATGAGATCCATACCAAGACACCCGTTATTACAAATTTTGTTAACAGCTTAAGAACCATTGAAAAACGTTCTTCTTGAATATTGCTAACACAACCACAATCTAACTGATCAGTACTATCAGAATGCTCCACCTCATCTATATGATGATTGGATCCAGGTGATCTAGTGATCAAGGTATAACATCAATACTGCCGAGCCAATCTACAGTTTCAATGTCGCCACAATGCATAGAACTTATCACATCCCCAGATGGCCTTAATTTGTGCAAACACAACTTATAAACCCCATGGATCCTCATTACCAGTTGATTGTACAAAGTTTTTCCATACGTCAGATTTCCTTTTAGCATTTAAAGAGTGTATTTTCTTTTGATCAATTGATACTCAGTTTTCAACTTAGCATTAGATTCTTTATTATTTTTCAATTTCTGATTGCCCTGTTGACCTCCCTCCAGAGAACAATAAGATCAGGGGACCACCAGAGCACGTTTACTTTGCTTTAATTTCATTGACCCCCTCGAGGCATCAAATAACTTCCGTTTTAATCACTGAACCAAATCAAATGCATTAATCCTCTCCAACTCAGCTAACGACATTTCACCAATAATTGTCTTAACAAATCTGTCAGACTTACCCCAATTAGCATGCTTAATCACAAATCTTCAAAGTTGTAATGAAGGAGGCTCAATAAATCTACTTGTAGCGCAGCCTAAGTTGAAAGTAATCATTCTGTGATTGCTGTTAATCCAATCTGGTTTAACTTGCCAATTACATATAAAGTTGAAGGCCGTACTATTGGCTAATGGTACATCTATATTAGACTCACCATTAATAGTCCAAAACTTCGTTTCATTACCAGGCTTATTAATGATCATCAAATCTAGATGAGGATATCATCTCTTCCAATAACCTGCCTCTGGCATCCATAAATT
Source organism: Mastigoproctus giganteus (assembly GCF_048544385.1). Lineage (NCBI taxonomy): Eukaryota > Metazoa > Arthropoda > Arachnida > Uropygi > Thelyphonidae > Mastigoproctus > Mastigoproctus giganteus. The sequence continues at coordinate 165,986,133 of NC_143575.1, forward strand.
TTGAATGCCATAAAAAATTTTTAGCATTTGAATCCAGACAGATAATCACTTTTCTGCCTTTCAATCAGAATAATGCCTCTTCAAAATAGCTAAGAGAGCAATGAAGGTCCTCATCAGGCTGACAGTACATAGATACAGACAACCCCCATATAACACAGTACTTCTACAACACAGTCTCACTTTAACACGGGTGATAAATTGCACAATTGTCGCACAACACGATATTTATATAACAGTTTTTTGCTCTAACAGTTAAAGAATTGTGGGAAACCCTGCTATTATGTTGGATGTAATTTTTCAAAATTTCCATTCTTTTTGTGAAGTCCCGCTGCTGTTGACTCGCTAATCATTATGTAAAAAAAAATATTGGGACATCCCGAATTAGGTTTTGTGCTGTTGAACTTCTGACAAAATATAGATTTCAAATCTAGATGAGGTATCAGCTCTTCCAATAACCTGCCAGAGGCAGGTTATTGGAAGAGTTGATATCCTCTCTTAAGAGCTGATAATGCACCAGACCATCCAAACTTTGAAGTAATGTTCCTGCCACCTAATACAACTTTCATTAATTCAGCTATTATATCTACCTTTAAAACTCATTACATCAGATAATTGTTACAATGAATTTCAGTAAAAATTGATCCCAAATCTATTGAAGTGATGGAATCATTTTTCAATTATGGACTGTATCGGCTTTATCCTAGCTTTATTGCTCAAAGAATAAAATCGTCAACATTTTTCCAACATGCATTTAATGTGATGCATGTTGGAAAAATGCATGGCCAGAGTCAGTTAATTCAGGAAATATGGTAGAACTGACAGAAAACAGAATTGGTGCTATAGTAGAACTTGCTAAGTCTGTAGGAGGGGAAGGTATTGACAATATAAAGCCCTCCTGAGATAGCACAGTTGGTAGAAACGCTGCCTCCCCCCCCCCCCAACACACCAGGTGGAAATGATCAGAGTTTGCCTGTGTAAGGTGAGGGTAGCATGTTTTTTACACCCGGAAACTCATGTTTTTTGTCCGGCTAAACAGAAAATCTATTCAGAACACACAATTTATAGACAGTGTACACAAAGGAGCATGGCTTAGTTGCCAATGTTCCTCCTCAAAAAAAAAAAAAAAAATAATAAAATATATATATATATATAGTTATTATAGTAAAAGTATAATATGTACTATATAGATGCTGAATATGTATATAAACATAACAGTACAGGTGACCCCCGCTTAACGCTTATAATTCGTTCCGTAAAAACAGAGCGCTAAGTGAATCCGTGCTAAGCGAGCGCCACATTCCCGTTAGGTAACATATGTATTTGCGAGTTGCAATCGGTGCCATATGATATTTCCTAATCAATAATAAACGGTAGCGAAAAGATGCACAAATGTCGGTCAAAATATTTAATATTCAAATATTTGTACATATAAAATATTCTGAATTACATACGTATATAATTATGTGGTAACTACTTATGTATCAAAATTAAACTTAAAATTCCAATTTAAATCATGAATTTAATTGATTTAATTTAATTGATTTAATTTAATTGATGAATTTAATCATGAAAAATGTGTCGATTTTGGATTGAACTTTGGCCCTCTTCCAAATAAACCAAAAGGGGTATTAATTTTAAATCCCCCGCATCGTTACCACCAAACAATAAAGTCAACTGATCCTTCACCGCTTTGAAACCTGGCATGTTTTTTTCTTCTTTCAATACGAAACTTCTTTTAGGTATTCGTTTCCATAAAAGTCCTGCTTCATCTACGTTAAAAACTTGAAGTATAACACATAATACCCCTCTTCAATAATTTTAACAAGTTCTTTTTTGAAAGTTTCGGCTCCTTGATCTCCACTTGCGGCTTCTCCCTGGATTTAAAATCTATTCAACCAGCCCTTACCAGTTTTAAATGGATCCACATTTTTTTTTTTTAGGTGAGTTTTGTTCAGATAATCATATTGGCGCTCTCTCTCTCTCATATTTAACATAACTTAATTCTGCATTGGAATATTATCTTTAATAAAATTAGTTAAAAGTCCTTCCATTTCAATCCTAATAGCTGGCATAGCCCTAGTTGCTTGGAGTGGAACAGCTATCTTTCCCGCTGCTAAAATTTTTTAATTTTTAATTTTATAATTTTTCTTACAGTTAAACTTGCAAGTCCTAAATTTCTCAAGTCGGCATGCGAAACGTTTTAATGCTGTTTTTCTATTCATTTTCAAGCTATCGACTCCATCAAATGAAACGATTTCTTTAAATATGCCAAAAATGCAATCTGTAAAAGAGCGTTATAGTGATCTGTGACAGCGTTATAGTCAGATACGGGTTATAATACAAAGGGTACTAGGAAAGTTTTGCAATATGACGCAACAATGAATCACAGGAAGCTGCTTGTTGCTGCATGTTGAGACATCTACATACGTGCATAGTAGCCGCCGCGCCAAGTCGATGGGCTCAGTTATTCATTAGTAGTGAGAGCGTAAAGTGCGTGGTCACGAAATGAGATAAGGACAGTTTTGCGGTATAATTTCGTGCGTGGTTTAACCATAGACCAGTGCTTAGAAGAAATGACTCTTGCACTAGATGATGATTGTCCACATCGTACAACGATATTCAGGTGGTATAGAGAATTCCAAAGGGGAAATTTCACTCTGGAGGATTCTGAGAGGCCGGGAAGGCCATGAACGTCAGTTACGGAGGAAAACGTTACTGCTGTGAGGAAAATGCTTGACGAAAACAGGCGAGTGACCTACCTACAGATAGAGGATACTTTGGGCCTAAATGCACCAGCAATTCGTTCGATTCTGCAAGATCATTTGCACGTGAAGAAACTTTGTTCTCTCTGGGTGCCGCATCAACTGACTGAAGAGCAGATGACACGACGTGTGACTTGGTGCCGGGAGATGTTAAAAAAGTTTGATAAGGAACAATCTCGGTATGTGAACAACATCGTGACAGGTGACGAGACTTGGCTGTACTATTACGATCTGCTGACCAAGGCTCAAAACAAAGTTTGGGTCTTTGATGATGACGACACACCCGTAATTGTCAGAAAATCTCGATCTGTAAAGAAGAAAATGATAGCTGTATTTTTCAAATCGAGTGGAATTGTGGAACGTGTCGTTTTGGACACGCAGAAGACAGTCACAGCTAAGTGGTATACTGAACAATGCCTGCCTAGTGAAACTTGGCAGAACTGGTTTAAAGATTGGTTTCGGAGGATGGAGAGGTGTATTGAATGTAGAGGAAATTACTTTGAAAAAATTAAATAAACAAAGCTGTATTGCAAAACTTTCCTAGTACCCTTTGTATAAGAACAGCGTTATAGCGAATCAGCGTAAAGTGAACCGTGTTATAATGGGTGCCTGCTGTATACAGCGAGCTATAAGGCCAAAATAACTTAGACTAAGATAGCCTGTGTAGGTCTACAATGCCATACCCTGGAAATAAACATATAATTAGTAATAATATATAAATATATAATACAATAATGATTATGTAGCTAATTATTGATTTATAGATACATTAAAAGGAACTTTTTCGAGGGCTAATCCCTTTCAATATATCCCACTATAATTAACAGAGCTATCTGCCTGTTTAACTAAGTCCAATTATTAAACATAAACATTAAGGCTAATTAGGTTATAATTTAAATTTAGCAGCAAACAGGCAAGATAACAGCTAGTTCGAAAGGTAACTTCGAATCGAATATATAGAAAATAGAGGGCCAACCATAATTTTCAATTTCAGTTGCGGTAATTTTATTTGATTTATATTTATGCAAAAGAAAGCTACTGCTGACATAAGGAGAAAGCAAGTAGGGATAAGTATAGTAATAGTACCTCAATTTCCCTCAAATTGCTCTAATAGATCTTGAGGTATAAAAAATTAGTGTTAGATAGTAAAAAGTGAAAAGTATAGAAAACAGCTTTGTATAATTGTACTTAGGATATATACCAGGAGCTTAACTGCCCGACCCTTTAGTAAGGGATCCTGGTATAACTACAAGGGGACACCAGTTGGTGTTTAATAAATAAAGATAATGATGAAATATAGAATAATAAGGAAAAGAAGGAATGGTGAATTCCAAATATCTAAATACTAACTGATTTTATAATAAATTATAGACAATCTTTACAGATCATTTAAATTAACCTATTACTACCAAATAGTATATGTTCTATGCTGAACAGATAATTAAGAATAGTTAATTAAGAAAAACCAAATTTAACAATAAATAAATATGAAAAAACTGCTTACCACTTTGAACTGTACTAAGTAAAAGAATGAAAATGTTGAGCACATATTACTTTATACCAAACAATTAGTGACAACAACGCCCTCTCAGTTCTGAAGACTAAAAGACAAACTAAATAAATTAAATAAATAATTTTAACCAAAAACAGCAGCACCCTCTGAATTTCTGAAAAACCTTTGGACTAACTAATAACCTGAAATTATAATTGAATTGTATACTGCAGAATTTGAAATTTGTTTAGAGTAAAATCCTATGAAAATGAATAGATGGCTCTCAATTTTTTAATATGCAAATTAACAAAAACAATTGGAATGAAAAACATTTATAATATTTTATAATATAGAAATGAAGATACCCTTTAAAAGATGAAATTGATTACTACCTTAAGAACAAATATAGGTACAACTTTTTCACTGAGCTTAAGCTATATGTTACTTGCTCTAAAGGCAGTGCCTGCTATATACATATGTACAAGTCCTCAAAATGACTTGTGAAAAGGAATGTTCTTAAATGTAATAGAAAAATATATGAACCAGTGGAGGCTTACATTAAAATTGAGTTACTTATGTTACTTATATAGAAAATACTTTTGTTATGATGTAATTTGGGTTTATATTATTGTGCCGTTTATTTATACAATAAAAATGGCTTTATGAAGGTTTATAGCGATAAAATTTGCTGGAAATCCATTATCAATCAGCTTAGACCTAAATTCTATAGGTGTTTCTATGATATTATTGTCATTATTGCATATTTTAATCAGTCTAATGCTTTGAGAAACTATGATATTTTTGTGTATTCTCTTTGAAATATTAAAATGCCAGTATGTAAGCTTTGTTGATTTAAATCTGAATTCTTTGCATTTATCATATATTTTAGTGTATAATGTTTTATCTTCTATGTAGATTTCTATATATGTGCCTTTTTTTGTACTATACTTATTCGTACATTCTATCTCTAAATCTGGAGGGTAGTGGTTAACTATATCTATAAGAAAGTTGGGTTCCTTTATCATTATTAGATCATCTATGTATCTGTAAAGTATTTGGTTTTTATTTTTAAGTTTCTTTCAAAATGTAATGTTCAAATTATATATGAAGTTATGTAAAAGAATATAAGAAATAGAAAGAGTAACAGAACAGATTAATGCCATCAAATTTATGATTGTACATTACATCTGTCTGTATATAACAATATTTTAATTAATTATAATACCAACTAGATAAATTGGACAAGAGTATTAGGGGTGAAAACTATACTCATTAGCTCAAAGTGCCAAGTTTAATAAACTCAAGTTGGAATTCTTTGTTGTACTCTATAAATAAACACATATAATAAAATAAAATGAAATAGTAAAATTAAAATGATAATTTAGCTAATTATAGATATATGGTTACATTGAATGAAACGTTAACTAGGGCTAGCTCCACTCAATATATCCCACCAATAATTAGCTGAAGCTATCTGTTTCTGTTTGCCATTTGCCAGTTGAACAATGCAGAAACACTGTATTGTTCAACAAGAGGATCGTGTTGCATACTACTGTCAAATTTGGTTCCTTTACTCTTTAGCTTATTACCTTGCTTTAAGTCTTTCTTAAATATGTTCATTTGGGAACCCTTGCTATCAGAATTTGAAAACCTGTCATTGTTTTCCAGAGGTTCATTAAAAAAAACCTATTCACTGTATTTACCTCATCATTACTTACAACAGGCTGAATCTTGAGGAGCTCTTGAATTTTAACAGTGGATAACAATGGATTCCTATTTGTTTTGTTACCCTCTCCTGACACAGTATCTTTTTAGCACTCATTTTATTCATTAAAGTGCTTATTAATGAAAATTCAATTGTAATATGCAGTGCCATTACAATTTCCAAAAATCACTTCATTTAAGTTTAACTATAATTTCCTCAGATTTAAACTCCCCTCCCCCCCCACACACACAGAGAACAGTAAGATCGTTCTCTTAATAAAGGTGCCCCTAGTCCCTAAAGATCATGATTTTAAATTATAGCCAGATAAAATTTTATGTATTTACGCTATGTTGTAGCATAGGCAAACAATCAACTGACCATTAGAATGAAGTGTTCCAATTGTCAAAATACACTAATATCTATAAGTAGTTAAATAATACCTGATATTCATAAAAAGATCAATCAACCCTACTACAATCTAACTTCGTTAACAAGATTATCACCAAAAAATCAAATAACTTCTTAATACCACATTTTCAACATAATTCAGGAGCACATAATAACTGCATTTAGCATAGAAGGCAACCAGTAAGACTGTGTACTGGATGGAAAGGACTAGGCCTTAAACATAGAAGAATAGAATAGGATGGGAGGGAACATTTGTTTAATGATAATATAGCCTCGTGACAAAACTATATAACCCAGGATACCATTGCATGGTACTGATTGGAATAAGATAAAATGACATAAATCAGGTAACACTACAGGCCATGCTAGTCTTTTGTTAAAAGACTAGAAAACAGGCTCCGCAAAAACGATAAGTGTTTGCCTTTTATTTACATGATTGTTATTTTATATTGTACTTAATACGTAGTCATATAGTTATAGTTACGCTGGTTATTTTTTATTTTTAATTTAGATAAAGAGTTTTTGTGGATTTTACTTACGATAGGTAAAACCGTTATTTCGTTCCATTTTGTAGCCATTGTTTTTTGGATATAGTGGTAGGGAATTCAAATTTTTTTAATTGAGGTAGCTAGGTAGCTCTAACGCATAATTATCTAGTAATACGCTTCACTGTTTCTATTTAATAGTTTCTATTCAAATACTATCGATATTTAATTTATTGATTTTATTAATTTAAACTACCATGCCCCAAACTAGAGCAGCAAAGCAACGGGCACAAAGTGGCAGGAGTGCTGTGAATCGGGGAAGAACTGAGGGGGGCAATTCTCCAACGCATCACAGCCTAAAAAAATGTGCAACTTGTGAAATGTTTGCCGAACTCTCTGGAACGGAACATGATATTGCCATGGGGGATGTCTTTGTGTGTGTGCGATGTAAGGAGTGTAAGGAAATCAGGCGACAACTCAGCGTTGTTATGGGCCTATATGAGAGTTTGAAGGACAGGGTGGATGCCCTCGAAAGATCTAAATTGAGGGGCCCGTCAGGCTCTCAGCTACCCAACTCAACGCCAGAGCTCACTCCTGGGCATCAGGCAACACAGCGGCAATCTCCAAAGCAGAATGCGCTGGTCCCACAGGAACTAGTAGTTGTTGGTGACTCTATTGTGAGGGAAACGGGGAACATCCTTTGTAAAAAGGATAGGTGGAACAGGACCAGGGTATGTCTGCCAGGGGCAAAGGTTGATGACGTTGTAGAGCGGATATCTTTGTAAAAAGGATAGGTGGAACAGGACCAGGGTATGTCTGCCAGGGGCAAAGGTTGATGACGTTGTAGAGCGGATATCATCTTTCAAGGGCACAAAAGGTGATATAGTTGTACACGTTGGCACTAATGATATTAAGAGTAGGAGACCGGCGGAATTACTCAACAAGTACAGGTCACTGTTGAAAAAAAGCCGTGAAATAGGGTTGAATTTGAAAGTGTCTGCAATTCTGCCCAGACACGATAGGAGGGAGTATATGATGAGAGCCTTGTCGATCAATTTGGCCCTGGAAAGATTGTGCAAGGCTCAAGGGGTAGAATTTTTTTCAGCCTGGACTGTACTTGTTAACAGGAGAGATTGCTTCTACAGGGATGGGATACACTTAAATAGAAAGGGTGCAAGAATATTTGCTGATGCTATCGAGGCAGTGTTAGGTGGGTCGGAAAACTGCTAGTTTGGGGGGATACAAAGACTAATAGTTTAACAGTAACCGCAGGCAGAGGTGAAGGTGATTCTTGCACAACTTCTATTAGAATAAGAAGCGACCTGGAGCGAGGGGTGTTGGGGGTTTCAGGGACGGATGGCAGTCATCATGGAATAGTTGGGTATATGGGATGTGTTAGGGTAACAAGGAATAGGCATAGGAGCATGTATGCTTGCATGTATACCAATGCTAGAAGTATAGTAAATAAATTTGATGAATTTGAAGTGTTGGTCAAGACATCAAAGGAATAGCAGAGACGTGGTGTCACAAAGATATAAGGAATGCAGAACTGGAATTTGGGGAGTACAATGTGTACAGAAAGGATAGACAGGACAGAAAGGGAGGGGGTGTTATGCTGTTAATTAAGAAAAACATAAAATCAAAGGAAGTGCACCCAGTTAATATAGATGAACAGTGCTCTGTTGAGTCAGTTTGGTGTGATATAAGCACTGCGAAAGGAAAAATAAGAGTAGGAGTGTGTTATAGGCCTAATGACTTGAATGAGTACAATGAACAATTGTACAGAGAAATAGAGTGGGCCAGTAAATCAGAATGTCTTATAATGAGGGATTTTAACTTCCCAGATATTGACTGGAACCTGTGGGTTGGTCACTCACACACTAGTCAGACTTTTGTGGATTTATTGGATGATTGTTTTCTGCAGCAGCATGTTCGAGAGGCAACCAGAGAAAGTAACACTCTTGATCTGGTTATCAGCAGTGATCATTCGTGTATTAAGAATTTGCAGATAAAGGAACCACTAGGTGGCAGTGATCACAGTGTGCTGAAGTGGGATTTACTCAAAGAGGTAACTACCGTCAGGGGTAAAGGAAAGGGTTTTTGCTTCCGTAAAGGGGAGTACAGTGGTCTCAGACAGTTTTTAAATTCTGCACAGTGGGATCAACTGACGATGTTACAAACAGTAAATTCTAAGTGGGAAGCATTCAAAGAATTAATCGTGGAAGCTACTAGACTTTATATACCGATTAAGAAATATCGTTCAAGGTTTAGGCCTAAATGGTTATCAAATGAACTAATGAGACTCGTGACAGATAAGAAAAATGCATGGGATGCATATAAATTATCAGGTGACGCAGAAGCCTGTGGCAGATATAAGCTAGTCTGTAATCAGGTCACAAAGGAGGTTCGGCAGGCGAAGGCGGATTACGAGAAATCTTTGGCAAAAGATGCTAAGAAAAACAGCAAGGATTTCTTTACTTATATAAACTCTAAAAGGAAGGGGATGAATATGATTGGTCCACTTGACATCGATGGTTCGACTGTTGATGATCCTGCTCAGATAGCAAACAAACTGAATGAGTATTTTGCATCTACATTCACACGTGAGGAATTATTACAATTTGAAAATGGAAGAAGGTTATCAAATTGTAGCAGTGTGCTTAATGATTTTGTAATAACTGAGAGCAAAGTGGAGGAGAAATTGTTGAAGTTAAACATAAGAAAGGCACCTGGGGTGGATGGGATCTATCCAGTTATTTTAAAGGAGGCGGCAAAGCAACTAAGCAAACCCTTAGCCATAATTATGAGAGCATCCTTGGACTCAGGGGAGGTTCCCACTGACTGGAGATGTGCAAATGTGTCCCCAATTCACAAAGGTGGATCGAAGGGTGACACGAGTAATTACAGACCAGTTAGTTTAACTTCTGTTCCGGGTAAAATAATGGAGTCGCTGGTTAAAGATGCATTGCAGGATCATCTAGACAAGACTGTAGCAATAATTCAAACACAGCATGGGTTTGTTAAGGGAAAGTCTTGTCTGACAAATTTGATTGGTTATTATGATGTGGTCACAAAGGAACTGGATGCAAAAAATAATTTTGATATCATATACTTGGATTTCAGGAAAGCTTTTGACACTGTTGCGCATGGAAGACTACTGTACAAATTGGAGCAGAATGGTATTAAGGTTAAGTTGTTACAATGGATAAAAGGATGGTTAAGTGGGAGAAGACAGAGGGTGGTAATCAATGGGTGCTGCTCTTCGTGGACTAATGTTATTAGTGGAGTCCCACAGGGTTCGGTGTTGGGTCCACTGTTGTTTTGTGTATTTATCAATGATATTGATGAAGGTATATCAGGCTTAATGTCGAAGTTTGCAGATGACACAAAGGTTGGCAGGGTTGTTAATGACAATAATGGCAGTGTGCTACTGCAACAGGATCTAGATAATTTGGGCAGATGGGCTAAGAAGTGGCAACTGAAGTTCAACCTTGACAAATGCAAAGTACTGCATATGGGTAGAAGTAACCCCAGAGAAACGTACCAACTGTGTGGTACTACACTTAAAGTGGTAGAAAATGAAAAAGACCTGGGAGTAATTGTGCAGTCAGATATGAAGTTTTCTGAGCAGTGCAGACAGGCTGCTAGGGCGGGTCATGGGGTTTTGTCAATGATATATAGGAATTTTGCTAGCAGGGAAAAGGAGGTGATTGTCCCTCTGTATAAGGCAATGGTCAGGCCACGCCTTGAGTACTGCGTACAGGTCTGGAGGCCTCATTTTAGGAAGGATATAGATTTGCTTCAGCGTGTACAGAGAAGAGCAACACGATTGGTGAGGGGAATGAAGGGATTCTCTTACCAAGAGAGGCTTAAGTTCTGCAAATTGCAGTGGCTGGAGACTAGGCACCTGCGCGGTGATCTGATTGAGGTGTATAAGGCCTTGAATGGGTTGAGCACGCTGAATTCTGATGGGATCCTTCCACTTGTTCAGATTACCAACCTACGGGGACATAAGTTCAAATTAAGAAAGGACAGATGTAGAATAGATGTGCGGAAATTTGCCTTTAGCCAGCGGGTGGTTAATTGCTGGAACAAACTTCCATCTGTCGTTGTAGAAGTTGATAAGTTAAATAAATTTAAGGAGGAACTGGACAGGCATTTGGAGGGAATGGTGTGATTTTTTTTTTTTTTTTTTTTTTTTGGCTGATGCTGCATAAGCTCATACACTTGCTTTCTTGCATCATGTGCCACTACTACTACTACTACCTCAGGTTAGTGCAAAGGTTCTCAATCTCTGCATCATGATGCCCTGGGGAGGTGCCATAATTTACCAGGGGTTTTGCGGAGAGTATTTTTGATGAAGAGAAAGCGTTGTGTTCCCTTGCCATATTCAAGGGAACCAGTTACTACGAACGATTGGTTCAGGTATTTTTGCATGTTATTTGACCCTGCACGAGTCTGAATGAGGTGATGCCGGAAATCTGCTCAAGGTAACTGCATATTCAGAGTACAATCAGCCATTTGGTCTAAGTGTATATGTATTTCGAATCACAACCAAATACGGAGGATGCGGAAAGGTCAGGGAATGACCACCGCATATCCCTGGAGCAATATAGCCTTAGTTGCTAATGCTCCTAAAAACCAAATAATAACAACAACATTTCGAATCACATGCGAATGTCATCATTTTACATATGGTGAGTTACTGGTAGTGCAGTTTATATTAGACTAGTGTTAAAAGTAACTATATTAAAACAAACCATAGTGTTATGTCACATTGTTGTTTTGTGTTTTTAAATTTATTATTTTTTTATAGTTGAAAGTAGCAGAAAAAATTTTTAATATGAATTAAAAAAAAGCAAGCACAAACATCACATTAATTTTTTTTTTTTTTAGAATAAAATAATATCCTGATTTAATTATAATTATATTATAATTACAATTATAGATGTTTACTTCAAGGGAGGTGCCGGGAAATTTTTACAGGTCAAGGGAGGCACGGGCTCAGAAAGTTTGAGAACCTCTGGGTTAGTGGTTACGAAACACTTCACTTTCAAAAATTTAATCCAGGAACTACACGACAACTCCTGCAGTATTCACTACTGCTAAAATCAAATCTCCAAGCCTGTTTCTCTACAGAGCAATGAAGTTGTTGGTAAAAAAAATTGGAAGCTTGCAAAACTGTAAGAAAAGAAATGAAATAGTAACCCAATGTGGAAATTCTTTTGAGAATATATCCTTTATTATGCATGTGTCCCTTAATGTTTCTAGGGAAGTTTCTTTGTAGGTTTAGTTTATTTGGTAATACAGGGTGTATGTAAATGATGTTTCCGATTTTTATTTATTTTTTTTTTATTCAGAATTACTTCAAGCTACACTCATGAAGCACATACCAGCTGAAAAATCAATTTGTTTAGTTTTATGAAAGTACATAAAGTCATTGGTAAAGTTTAATGTGGCACCATCATTAACTTGAACAATATCATAGCAATATTCAATCTCCTGCCACATGCTGTGCCTTCATTTCGCGATCAACTTTACCAAAGGCCTCTGTGATCTTGGTAGAGGAGGGAAGTACAGTGTCCTTCACATAATCCCACAAAAAGAAATACATTGGCGTCAGATCAGGCAACCTCATAGGCACCATTCTATGTGTTGCACGAAATGCAGCACATAGAATGGTGAATAAGGTGTATAAGGCCTTGAATGGGTTAAGCACGCTGAATTCTGATGGGATCCTTCCACTTGTTCAGATTAAAAACCTAAGGGGGCATAAATTCAAATTAAGAAAAGACGTAGAATATTTGTGCGGAAATTTTCCTTTAGCCAGCGGGTGGTTAATTGCTGGAACAAGCTTCCATCTGTCGTGGAAGTTGATAGGTTAAATAAATTTAAGGAGGAACTGGACAGGCCTTTGGAGGGAATGGCGGTTTTTTTTGTTTTTTTTTTGGCTGATGCTGCATAAGATGATACACTTGCTTTCTTGCATCACATGCTACTACTAACACGAAGAATGCTGCCTCCGACTTGGTCGCCATTTTGGCATTCTGGTGAACGTAGCAGGTAGAATGCAAAACTGGCAGTCGAGTGCCAATTTAATAAAAACTCATTGAATTGATCTTTCAGCTAGTATGTGTTTCATGAGTGTAGCATTAAGTAGTTATGCATTAAAAAATATCAAAATCAGAAACATCATTTACAGACATCCTGTATATACTTACAAAGTCTCCACTGTGTAGGATTATAACTAATTCCTAAATAGTTCATTAAGCCGTATATATATATATATATACTTATATTTGAAATAATTGAAAATCGAATCTTACGTAAAAAAGGGGGGTAAAGCATACATCAGAGGCAGCAAAAAGCATTATTCTCTACATGATGCTTGAGATATAAACTTAAGTGAGAATAATGATTTAAAAATAAATAAAAATGCCAGCAGCATGGCAAGACAGAAGAGCGAAAATTGTGAAATTATACATAATGATCAAACCAACAGGGAGGGAAGAGAATAAAAATTATTGTAGCAGAAACTCTCAAAGATGATTTAGAAGTCTAAATACAAAGATAATAAAATAATCAATTAAATTTTGAATAGCCAATTAAATGAAATATAACGGTGCCCCTTCTGACAGGCACCAGGTCCAAATTTATGTGAAATATCACGAGCAGAGATGTGAACAACTACAATAAAATAAAATATAACAAAAACAAAAATAGACTGACCATTATGCCCCATCTCAACAGAGGACCATGAAATTTTATGGTCCTCTGTTGTAAGAAGAGGACTGATACACAGTCCTCTTCTTACTCTCTGCATTGTATTCTTTCACATTAATTAAGCTAAGGTAACAGTAATCAGAATGGTTTATAGACTTATACCAAATCACCAGAATTGCAAATGGCAATGGTTTCTCTTTACCATTTTTCCACAATCTCAGTGCATCAACATTTGGCAAACTTTATGTGGAGCCCATTGTTTATCTTGGTCACAGAGTTTCACTCCAAAATAAGCACAATACAATCAGTCCTCGTATAACAGGTGTTCACACACGAATTTGATCATACATGATTTATAAATAGGGGAATGATGTGGTATTTAATAGAAACCAAATTTGCTTATACATGATTCACCATTTGTGTTTACAAGAAAATGGCAGTCTAACGTGGGAATCACACTAACTGAACGTAACAGTAGGAATGAAGAGAAGATTCTGAAAATATATTTGTTTTTTGTATGATTGAAGATTTCATTCATGGAAGGGGAAACACGTTTCACCATAATAATGTAAACACCCACAAAATTCCATCTATCGGTAATATCGCAAATACAATTAGATTACGTTTACTACCTGTTTATAACAGATTCCGGCCCTGAGTGCCAAGCGTGTGATCTAGCGATTTACAAAGTGAATTTCAAAGTGTTTTTATAAATAGAAGTTGTTAAAGAGATTTCTGAAGTCTTTACTTTCCATGTTATTTATTTTCTGGCACTTTTTAAATAAAGAAGGAAGCCTCCTATAAGAAAGGAAAGACACCTTTCTTTTGTATATATAATTACTTTTCTAACACATTAACCACTAACTTCTTATCGCTTGGTCACTGGTGGAACCGCTCCTGCCTCCACGTGGCGGGGCCAGTAACCTGTGGCATAAATCAACCCTCGGGGCTAAAAGGAGCAGAAATGGAAACCAGTGAATTTCCTCGTCTAGAGCCCAAGAGTGCTCAATGTGAAAACCATGAAATGAGCCATGACTTCTCTACCTCGAAGAGAATGGAAAAGATGCTGGCATACAGGATTCACCAGCCTTTCTGATTATCCATTCTCTGTTGTTGGCACAGCCTGTTAGCAAGCTCTTCCCTTTCATCATACAATGATGCCTGGATCATGCAGCAGCGTCACCAGATGATGAAATGTCTCCAGTGTAACAAAATGTAACTCAAGCAAAAAGAATCATGATACGAAAAGATGGTACCTTAGTCCCAACATGTAACATAATTCTAACCTTCAATACACCGAATCTACCAGCTTCAGTCAAAGCAGGTTACTTAAAATTGCCGTGTTCAACCCTTTATCCCAAATCCCCTAAGATGCTAAAAGTGCCAAAAAATTTCGTCACTCCCAGACAGCATGCCGTGGCATTTCAACATGGTCCAAACTGTGGCTCTGCAAGGCACAAACTCCACATTGTCCTAATTACAGGGGCAACCATCCAGCATCTCTAAAGAATGTGATCTCTGGAAGCTAGGGAAAAAATACAATACTGAAAATAGTCTCATATCAAGAAGCTAGGAAACAAATTAAACTAATCATGCCGAAAAGCTCTTATGTCTCGGCTAGTCACTCTCTCCAGATAAATCAATTGCAGACTGGGCTCGATCAGTTCTATTGACCCAGCTTACATCTAAGCCAAAGACAGTAGACCAAAGTAACAATACACCTCTCACAGTTCCAACCCAAAACATAACCCCCAGTAAAGTAACAGAAAAACTGCAAAAATCAGATCCTTGTTGAGGTTAATCAACCTCTCTCAACAAGGATGGATACTGAGGATATCACCAAAGATCTCGAATTACATGCAGATGGTGAAATGGAAGATAACAATGATTCAATCTGCCCCAACTTCCCCAGAAAAGAAAAATCTAAACTAGATCATCACAAACAACCCACTTATAAAAAGCAGCCAGATTCATCTCCCTCTTAAAAATCCAAATAATGGAACATATCATCCAATGGAACTGTAGCGGCCTTCGCAGCAACATCAGTGATATCCATGAATTAATTCATCACTACAGACGTCTTGCAATGTGCTTGCAGGAAACTAATTTGACACCTCAGATCTCAATTACAATCAAAAATTATACTGTGTTCAGACAAGACAGAGCTGGCAATGCCCACGGAGGAATAGCAATACTCGTGGATTCAAGCATCCCCTCTAGACGCATTCCTTTACAAACCACCTTAGAAGCTGTTTTGCCACTTGCATTGTAAATGGTATTACTCTGACACTGGGGCGCCTCCGTAGCCAGGTGGGAAGGAGCAGCAGTGCGTAGCACACGCTTCTTGATTAGACCGGGGTTCGAGCCCGTCACCACCAAATACGGAGGATGCGGAAAGGTCACGAAATGACCACCGCATATCCCGGAGCAATATGGCCTTAGTTGCTAATGCTCCTAAAAACAAACAAACAAACAAACAAACAATCTGACACTGGTTTCAACCTATCTGCCGCCAAATCATAAATATACTAATTCAAGAAATCGAAGATCTTGTTTTGCAGTTACCATCTCCATTTTCTTCACTAGGAGACTTTAATGTGCACCATCCACTATGGGGTTCCCCTATCTCAGACAGATGAGGGAAGCTTATGAAATGTTGATCGACAGTCAGAATTTAACTTTACTAAATACTGGCACTCCTACCTATATCCATCTCCCTACAGGTTCAACATCTGCAATAGACCTTTCCATTTGTTCCCCGATCCTCTTTCCAAGTATGGATTGGGTATCCCCACGTGATCCTTATAGCATCAGCCATTATCTGATAATCTGCAAAATTGAAACATCCTGTTCCTTCCCAACAAAAAATCCAATTAAACGGAAATTTTCAAGGGCTGACTGGACAAAATACAGGATGCACATATCATTTGACAACTATATAATTCATATAATTCAGTATTATTATACTGAGCACATCACAAATCAACTTCTGACAGCCGCATCCGCTGCCATTCCTCAATATCAAGTAAGAAATAGACGAAAAAAAAATTACTGGTGGAATGAAGACTGAATCCATGCGAAAAAAGAGAAAAAGAAAGCATGGAACCTTTTCTGCAAACATCCAACCATCTCCAATCTTATCAGTTATGAACGTCTTAGAGCAAAAGCTCGTTACATCAGATGTAAAGCAAAAAAAAAAAAGAAAATTGGATTAAATTCACCTCATCAGTAAATCCACATCTGGATATCAGATGTGGATATCCATCCCATGTGCTAGACAGATGCCTATTACAAGCACAAGAACTCACATCCCACCCAAGACCCCCAAACCAAGACAGTATACAATCAGCCTACATTCCCTACTATGCCGACCAGGCTAGCCGGGTGGGTAACGTGCCTGCCTGGCAACCCAAAGGTCGCGGGTTCGAATCCCGCCTCAGGCTTGGATCAAAGTAGTGCAAAAACCTTGGGAGGTGCATTATGGCCACAGAAGCTGATGCGCCAACAACTACCAAAAAAAAAAAAAAAAAATCGGATCTCAAAAATCCTCAGAAATTACAACATCAAATGTGTACAGTTACCCTGCAGAAACCTACGTTCGCTTGTCTCCAGTGTGAAGACCCCTGTCACACCTCTCTTACGCAGCAATGAAATATACTGCACACCTGCAGAGACTGTGACAGCTGCTACATAGGTGAGACATCAAGACGTCTTGAAGATCGCCTTACAGAGCATGACAGAGCAATCCGGTTGCCGAAACTGACCAGTCCGCAGTCACGGAGCAATTTTGGGCCACCAACCACGATCTCGATCCCAAACGCGACTTCGAAATAGTGGACCACTCAGCACTTTCGCCACTACGCATGGCTAGAGTCACTTAATATATTGAACAATCCAAAGGCCATAAACCGCTGCAAAGGCACCTCCATCCTGGAGACAACCATTTTACACCTCGACACGGACATGCGCTGGAGTAAAACAGCGCATGTCCGTGCGACAACAATGGGAAACCAGCTTGAATGAATAACGTAACTTCACTCTCAGCTCACTGCATGCATAACTATATCAGTTGTATTCAAATTTCAGTCTATTAGTTGATAAAGAGACTTGACAGCCTCAAAAGCTTCTACTGTATCTTATTGTATTTATTTTGTTATTAAATAGATTCACTGGATTATACTGTATTTTCTTAACCATGGACCCCAGTACACCAGCCCCTTTCTTGATAATCTTGTCTTTGCTTTGAGAACTACGTAACTTCCACAAATATAACAAAATAATATCGAATTGTTCAAATACTTGAGTGAAGACATTTTATTTACTTTTCAGCAGCACGAGTTTGACATGATAACCTCGAAAAGAAACTGAGCTCACACTGATAAACACTGCTGTATAATGCTCTCAATATTCAGAAACAGATTACTGAAGGAATGTTGCCAGCATGTGAAGATTTAGTTTACAGATTCTCAGTATTTACTCCTAACTTAATATTTTCGATAATACAACGCATCACGTCAAATTACGTGATTTATTTAAAAAAAAAAAAAAACAGTATGTGATAAGGAAAAAAATTAATAATATTTTTGAAAATCAATGTAAAAAACAGTTAAAAAAGCTATTAGTTTACAAGCATCAAAAACCATGCAGAGTGGTGTAATTTTATATGAACAGAAATATGTGACTGTGCATGGTATGGCTAGAAACTTTATCAATTGCTATGGTAAAGTGCTGTTGCAACTAACAACAAAGCCTTCCAGTATATTATGTCAAGTTTTTCATCCAATTTATAACACCCAATATTAAATGAAAGGGTTATTTGTTTCAAGAATCTAAATATGCCTGGAAAATTTGAGCACCATGAACTAAAATTTCTCATTAAATTGAGAAGTTCCAAATGTAACGTTTCTGCAAAAGTTGGAAATTGTGGGGGAAATATTATGCTGTATCTGCATTGTCAAAGGAACTAGTTTTCAGATGGTATAAATGAATTTCTCAATGATAAGAAAACTTTGACTGTTCTATGCAGTAGAATACTCTGAATGCCCTGTCAACCTTTGTATCATCTGCATGTTTAGACATTAACCCTGATATGCATGCCTTCATCAGTATCATTAAGAAATCTAGAAAACAGCAATGAATTCTGATGTACTCCACTAATAACATTACTGCAAGTAGATCAGTGCTCATTGATAACCACTGTCTTCTCACACTTAACCATCCCTTTATCCACAAAAGCAACTTTCCATTAATGCCATATTGTTCCCATCTGTAAATAGTCTTGTATGGCCAATGGTATCAAAAACTTTTCTGCACAAACTGTAGCAAGAATGGGGAAAATGAGTGGTCCAACGGACTTTGAACATGCATGGTAGTAGGTGCAAGACATGCTGGACAAAGCATCTCTGAAACGGCAGTTCTCCTGTACTTTTCACACACCACAGTTTCAAAGGTGTATCGAGAATGGTGCAACAAACAGAAAACATCCTCTCAACAGCACACCTGTGGAAGAAAATTGCTTGTTTATGAGAGAAGCCAGAGGAGGATGGCTAGAATTGTGCAAGCAAACAGACAGGCCACAATGTCGCACATCGCGTCAGAATACAACCGTGGTGCGCAGAACAAAATATCGCAACGGACCACTAGTTGCACTTTGTTGCAAATGGGCTACAACAGCCGGCGGCGACATCGTGTACCTTTGTTATCAATGAAGAACAAGAGAGCACGCCTCCTGTGGGCACAGCAACACCAGTACTGGATTATCAAGGATTGGAAAACAATTGCTTGGTCTGACGAGTCGAAGTTCCTGGTGTACCATGTTTGATGGAAGGCTCAGAATTTGGCGAAAACAACATGAATTCATGGACCTGTCATATCTGACGACTACTGTGTAAAGTGGTGGGGGCAGTGTTATGGTGTGGGGAATGTTTTCTTGACACACACTGGGTCCATTGATACCCATAAATTCACGTCTGAATGTCACATCGTTGCTGACCAAGTGCATCCGTTCATGTTGGCAGTTTATCTTCAGTCAGATGGTTACTTCCAGCAGGATAATGTGCCAGTGCACAAAGCCCAAATCACTATGGAATGGTTCCAGGAACACGGCAATGACTTTTCTTTGCTGCAGTGGCCCACTCAGTCCGCGGATCTTAATCCTATTGAATATCTTTGGGTTGAGCTGGAAAGGGCTGTTTGCTGCAGGCCTACACCTCCGTCGAATCTCAAGAAACTGCGTGACACACTCATATCTGCATGGTACTCAATTTCCTGCACAATGTTTTCGGCATCTTGTTCACTCCATGCCTAGGCGAATTCAGGCTGTTTTGAAGGCTAAAGGAGGCTCAATACACTACTAGGTAGGTGTACTTAATAAAGTGGCAGCACAGTGTATATTGTAATACTGAACATTTTGGTATTGTTTTTATATTATGATACATGTTATCGTACATATATTTGTTACTAGTTTAGAAAGAATTAACTGTATGATACTCTTCATAGTTGAATAACTATACAAACAGATTACATGTATTCCATTCGCTTGTAGACAAGATCATGATCCAATGCACCCCTGGAATCAGAGACCTGCGACCCCCCACCCAAACCCCAAAATACATTGAATCACCACCCCAATCCTTGAGTAAGAGAATACCATAAATCTGTATTTTAAAAACAATTTAAATGTTTTTGAGACCAAATAAATACATAGTGAAACTAGTATTAAAACATTAAGAATCCTCTAAAACATTAAGACTAAAAAATTTTATTTCTCTGAAGTGTATGGGGCTTTTCAACCGAGGTCATGATCACTGGAAAGGGAAACCCTGGGTATTGCCAGGGGTGGGGGGGGGATTCCTGTGGAAGAAAATTGCTTCTTGATGAGAAAGATCAGAGGAGGATAGCTAGAATTGTGCAAGCAAACAGATGGTCCGCAATGTCGCCCGTCATAAGTAGTTAAACATAATTACGCCAAACTATTAATTTCGAAGACTCTTGAAATTAAATTACATCAACAGTCAATGTACGTCACCCCTACCCCATCTCAGATTCATGGTCCTTCAGGTGCATGTGCCAGGATCGCAACTAATTTCCATGCTATGAAATCCCTACAATACCCATGGTTTCACTTTCCTGTGATAATGACCCTGGTTGAAAAGCCCTGTCTGCTTCAGGGAAGAAACAAAATTCTTTGGTCTCTTAATATTTTAGAGGTTTCTAAAGTATTAAAAGTATGGATTCAATATGTATATGTTTGGTCTCAAAACATTTAAACTGTTTTTAAAATACAACGTATTGTATTCTCTTGCTCAAGGATTGGGGCGGTGATTCGATGTATTTTGGGGTCTGCGGGTCCCCGATTCCAGGGTGCATTGGGTCACTGATCTTGTCTATGAGGGAGTGGAATACATGTAATCTATTTGTATAGTTATTCAACTACGGAGAGTATCAGCACGGAAGTGTTCTACAAGACATCGTAGAGGTAATTCTTCCACTTCTAAACTAATTTACTTATAATATAAAACGTATTGAGCCATTACTGCTCTGTTCAAATATATTTGTTATATTTTGTTTTTGCATTTAGCTTAGTAGTCAAAATACCTGAACTGTATAAATAATATAAAAAAATCAATAATTAATAAATACAATCTTATATTTATGGATCTTTGTAACTCCATAAATCAGTATCATTGGGCTTGCACAGCTTTCAACTTCCACAAAACCTTCAGACCCAATGAATCGTGTAACTTGGTGACTTATTGTATTAACCATTTGGTAAAAACATCGATATTTTAGTGTGAACCTTTAGTATAAATGATATTTTAGTTAAAAAAAAGCAAGGATTAGTGAGCAAAATTCAAGCCTATGCCCATTTTCTTTGATTAAAAAAAGCTTTGTCCACTCAGGTTGTTCAAATTTTGAAGTGTTTTGAGGAAGAATGTTTATGAAAAAAAAAAAATTCAAATTGTGACTGGACAAGTGGATGTATTGCGACAATATGGGATATCACACTGTTGAGGCAGTTTCTGATGTAAAGATGGATCCTTTTCATGGAACATCCTCCTGTTCTCTTATTAATATCCTCTGTCTTCTTTTGGTTTTTTTTTTCAGAATTTCACTAAAAGGAATACATTTTGAGTCACAGGATAATGTTTAATGTTTGATGAATATTCTAAAATTAAAATCAGTAAATACAAGTTATAAATTTATTGAGGATTTCATTATTAAATTAAATTAGTGATAGTGAAACGGTTATTTGCCTCTGTAGAGCCATCCATGGGGAAACCTTTGATGGGACAAAAATAATTGCTTAGTTCAATTTGAACTTTATCAAGTCATTCTGTAACTTCCTAGCCATGCCTTACACACACACACACACACACACACACACACACACACACACACACACACACACACACACACACACACGTGTTGTTTAATAGCTGGATTTTTTTATTTTGGGTATGATCTGGGAATTGATAGTGTAAAAGTGTTCATACAGTATTGATCCAGTGTTTAAACATTGTGGGGCTACGGCAGATACATCCAGAACCAATCCATATTCGTGTGTAACTCAGCAGATAGCAAAAATTGTGGTTGGATCTTCTTTTCTTTCTTAGTTCAGTTTATTCAGGATAATGAGAAATAGCTTTGCAGAAAAGTTGAAATGATTTCCTTCTTTAATTTTTTGCAAAATGGGAGGACAAAGTCACTATAATTAACCAGTAGTCAACAACTGATGAATACGCTAATATTCACTTTGTTTCTGTGATCTTATCAGCTGTGGTAGCCGAGGAATATTGAAGATGTTTTCAGAACCACCAAATCAGGGAATAAAAAGATTCCTTTACTTCACAGGTTAGTTCCATTAAGAGAACTACAAATAATTGCAACTTTGTACTTAGTATCTTTGTCATATCCAAGAACCTGTGCTAGTACTTTGATCCCAAATGCCATATGTGACCAAAGGTTTTTTGAATGCGGCAGAAGTAATTGTGTTGCATTAGTGTAAATAAGTTGATGTTATTAGTATTACTAGTGACGAAAAATGCAAGAAACCAAGCTTATAAAGCATCAGCAAAAAAAAAAAAAAAAAACCACCTTTCCACATCACTCTCCCATCCTCTACAATAATTTGTCTAGTTCTAGAATTTATGCAAACCACCCACAGTAACAGATAGAAGTATGTACCAGCAGTCAGCCATCAAACTCAATGCCATCAGCATTGAGCTTGCCCAATCCATTCAAAGCCTTAAACACATCAATCGTATCACCTCATGGGTCCCTAGTCTCTAAATGCTGCAATATGCATAACTGAAGCATTTCTTGGGCAGATCACTCTTTTTGTTCCCTTTACCAATCTCGTTTCCTTTCTCTTCACCCATTCTAGCAGCTCTACCTCCTTCATAAATTTGGCCATATCTGTATATGAAGATATGGCCAAACCAAAATTATTTTTTGCATTCAGTTCTTGTTACTGCAATGTATCTAATTAGATTGCCCTTTTAACAAAGCCATGCTGTGGCTGCAGTATAATTGTATTTCTGTCTGGATGGCCTTACATCTTTAACCAGTGACTCAGTTATGTTCCTTGGAACAGACTTTAACAAGTTTCTAATTACTCATATCGCGTTTTCACTTTTTCGGGGCATTTCCCGCGCCCCCATTTGTGAAAGGAGATACATTCACACATCTGCCGACCATTGGGACTGGAAATGTGTGAATTCGAAGATTCTCTCTTAATTTTTTATCATTACGGGTTTGCTTACCTCTTTTCTTGCCTCCATTAATGTAATTGGATAGATTCCATCTGTCACAGGTCCCTTTTTTGTTTAGCCTCAACACTTTGTTCCATTTTCCTCTCAGTTATTACAAAATCATTTATTTCCATGTTAGAGCTTGATAAACATCTGGCATCCCCTTCCCTAAAGAATTTCTCATGTGTGAATATAGATACAAAATATCTATTCAGTTTTTCAGCCACCTGAGCAGGAACATCAAGTGGACCAATATGTTTCAGTTGCTTCATTCCACTGTTAATATTCCACTTAAGTAAAGAAATCTTGGCATTCTTTGCCAGAGGTTTGTCATAATCTGCCTTCGCTTGCCTAACCTCCTTTGTGACTTGATTAAAGACTAGTTTATATTTATCATAGGGTTCTGTATCACTTGATAATTTATATGCATCCAATGAATTTTTATTCTCTTCCACAAGTCTCATCAGTTCATCTACCATCCATTTAGGTATAATTCTCGAACAGTATTTCTTAGCTTCTACAGTTACTTTCCTGAATGCTTCCCATTTAGAATTCGATGTTGGTAACATCATCATGTGATGATCCCACTGTATAGGATTTAAAAACTGATCACTAACCAGTGATGTATCATCCACTTGCCTACAGGCACTGCACTACATTTGATCTCACCTTATGAAACCCCCCCAAATTCTATATTCTGCTCTTTTGTGATAAAGGCCCAGAAATAGTGATAATTTTCCAATAATCACTATCTATACCATAAGAAGAACCCCTTTAATGACAAGTGGAACTCTGACATGGAAACTCTAAAAACTGAACTGTACAGAGAAATAGCATGCAATCCAACAAGGCGTGACAGCATACTAAGTATGTGACAGAATTGACAGAATTCCCCAAACATCCACAAAATTGCCACTGTGTTAACTGTGTCTAAAAATATGGTGGATTGCAGAATATCAACAGTCAAAAAAAAAAAGAACAGAATAAGACTTGGAATTTATCTAGTAGGAACTTTACTACAAATAGTCTTATTTAGATTAAAAGAGCATGTTAAAAAGCATGTTTTGTCATATGGAGCAACAAAAAGGAGTCATGGATTCAAATTGAACCACATGTCACTAAAAGATCTGGAAAAAAATAATAAATTTGAATGGATGACATCAGACCTACCTTTCTTCCCACCCACCTACCTCTATAACATGATTGGAAGGGCTAAGCATTGTTGAGCTGCAAAAGATAACAGATAATATTCTTGGAGAAAATGTGGAAAAGTCCTTCTCTCCCCCCCCCCCCCCAACATGAGCACCTATTCTTGGTGAGAGGGTCTTCCCGGTGGTGGTGGTGCTGGTTCCACTGATTAGCATCACTGGGATCCAGTGCCTACAGCTAAGGTTCCTGGCTAACATCCTAGGAATCTAGCATGTTTTCTGTGCACTGCAACCCATGGAAACTAGGAGATCCTGGTGGTTTGTTTGTTGTTTGTTATTTGGATTTTAGGAGCATTAGCGACTAAGGCCATATTGCTCTGGGGATATGCAGTGGTCATTCCCTGACCTTTCCGCATCCTCCGTATTTGGTGGCCACGGGTTCGAACCCCGGTTTAATCAATAAGTGTGTGCTACGCACTGCTGCTCCTGCCCACCTGGCTATGCAGGCGCCGATCCTGGTGGTTGAGGAAGCCCTGCTTTGACAAGACTGGCAATCCTGCAACATCTTGCCAAGAATCATTTCGGTAGGGGGTGTGCCTTTTGTGCCCCTTGTTGGCTGGAGAGCCCAGGCACTGAAACAAAACAAATTCCATGAACCCTTAACTTATCAGAATCATGATAAATTATTCTTCAGGGAGTAAATCAAGGTCTCTGCCATAAATTATTGGCTCTGAAACAGATGCCATCACTTCAGCCAAAAGGCCCAGAACTGAGACCTATCACGTCCAACACTGATAACCTTAAAATTCATTTCACTGGTGATAACGCTATAGGAAAAATGTCTCCTTTGTTCACAAGGGTTGGCAGGCTCTCCAAAATCTCTAAAATGGCTGCATTTTTCGGGATATCCTTGAAACAAAATCAGAAAACACTGAGAACAACTTCAAGCCACCTCTGTTGGCAGAATACTAGTTACTATAACACACTCAGCTCATCCTAAGGCATTACAACAGAATGGGATTAAAGGAAATCTGTTCTGAATTGAAAACACAAGCAGTGACAGCTGCAAACAAATATATCCGTATGTAGGGATTTGAATCTAATCATCCTCATCGTTACTTTCAGCATGCCACTGGCTCCATATTCGATCACAGCTGGATACTGGCACTGCCCAGTAATGCAAATGCATTTATCCACTATTTTGCTTTAAGTGCCAAAAATATGGGCACTTGCAAATGAGCTGTTATCGTGCCTTTGCCTGTGCTTGATATGGAAATAACATCATGTTCAGCTACAAAACACACCTACATTAACTGCCAAGGAGAGCATCCTGTGTACTTGTGATCATATCAGAGGTGAAAGGCAGAAAATAAATACAGAAACTTAAGGCAGAGGCACGAAAAAAGTAAAATTTGTAAATACGACAAACCCTTGTATGTTCAGAATGTTGCAGGGAAATGTTCCATTGGAACTGAAATGATTATACTACACAAAGATTCATTTATTCCCATTGTACACTACTTGCTAAGCTTATAAAATCCTGTACAAAAGGACCAATCAGCTGCCAATTCTGTACCTTTTACTGCACCCTCAAAATCTAGTTGAAAAGGGGGAGGGGCTGCAAAAATCTGAACTATCCTCTGTGACACAAAAAAAAAAATGAATGTTGGTGCCAGGGAGTTATACCAGATGATTCAATCTTTTATATTTTTCCTAAGATGGACAATGGTCATTTCCTTTATTTTTCCAAAAAGGATAAATCCAACAAGGCTGAGGTAAACAAGCCCTTACCAAGCCCAAATAATGCTAAATTCCTTGTTGGAATTGCTGTGGATTCTGATAACATCAAGGCCCTCCTGCAAAATTTTTCTTTTGATTGCAGGAGACTTATATGAAAGCAAATGGTGACCACACCATGCATAATCCCTCTATCATTTGTAAGCATAGATGTGTAGATAGCCCTGCTAATGGAGGAATTGCAGTCCTTATGGGCAACCAGACTCCATTTCAGCCTTTGCTATTTAATTATTGTAGGGCAGAGCAGTTCACTTCATAATGGGATTTTTATTAACGATCTTCTCCATCTGTTTGCCAGCAGGGACTGATGTCTCCCAGAGAAACCTTGATGAACTTGTTAGCAGTTGCTAACAAATTCATTCAGTGAACAATAACACCTTGTGGGGGTAGTGCTGACATTAGTAGAGGGGAATAAGCCATATAGCATATGCTCAGTGGCAATCATTTCTTCCTTCTAAATATTGGAACTGATACCTTCTCCATGCCTGTTCTTTTTCTGCTGTTGATCGTTCTATTTGATTCCCTTCTCTCCTTCCTTCACTTAATTGGGGAGATCACATCCATGTGCTAACTACCCTACTTAGTGAGAGACCGTATCTTCCTTTTAGGTTACCATGATAGAAAATTGGTCAGGCTGATTGGAATGTTGTCTAACATCTGGCAGAGTTTAATATCTCTGCAGTCATTCTAAACCTGATGCAGTGATGTACATTATAGGAAATATTGATTATCTATACAGCTGCAGTTAAAATTGCAAAAATATCAAACATTTTTGGAATTTTCTCAAATGGATTGCACAGCAGCAAAAGGCTCAAAACAAAGCTAGCTCTGGGGGATATTCTGGTGATATCTTTCCATTACTAATATCATAGCTTTTAAATGTGCACAAGCCAAGCCAAAGCATGCTAAATTCACTGTCATGGCCAAAAGGAATCTTGGATCCATTTACATCATCTATTTCCCAGTCAGCCAGCACTAAGTTTGTCTGGGACCAAATCTGGAAAATGAAGGGAAAATATATATAATGGCCTTTATTGATCTTCGATTTTAGCAGATGTGCTATTGCAGATTCAGCTGTAACTCTTGGCAAAACTTTTTATATCTCTGCAAAACCATTGTTTTCCAAAGTTCCAAAGAGAGAAAAATAAAAAACAGGTACTTAAAGAACTTTAATTCTTATTGTGAGCCTTTTACCATTCAAGAGTAAAATCATCTCTAACTGTTATGAATGCAAGTGCTGTTGGACCTGACTATGCAATTACAAAATGCTTCAATACCTTCCACCAAAATAGCTGGATCACCTGCTATTCCTATATAACAGAACAGACTATCTTAAAGAGTAGTTTTCAGACTTCTGGTACAAAGCAATTAACTTTGCCATTCCTGAACCAGTAAAAGATCCCAGAATTCCAACTATCATCCTGTTGCACTGACTAGTTGTGTTTATCAACATTTTTGGAGAGAATCTGGTCATTGGAAAGAATGATCAGTGCTTCTTTTATGTGATATTTAGAAAGAAATGGTGCGCGCGCTCTCTCTCTCTCTCTCTCTCTCTCTCTCTCTCTCTCTCTCTCTCTCTCTCTCTCTCGTATTCAGTATAACTTCCAAAGGAACAGGTCTACCTTGCACCATATAATTAGATTGAAACTTCCATCCGAAATGCTTTCCTTAAATGAGAACACCTAGTGTCTATGTTCTTTGATATTTTAAAAGACTTTTATGGCATTCATCTAGGTCATATTCCTATTTTTGTTATGAACTTTTTGTCCCACAGATCTTTCCAAGTTTGTTTAGGATCCACCCTTTCTCAGTCCTTTTGAAAAAAGGAGGGGGAGTACCTTGAGAATGTTTTAATGTAGTATACACTTTTTACCAGGGAAGTACTTACACTTTTCTGGGCTCAAGGCATTAAGCTCTTAACTATTCCAAAAAAAAAAAAAAAAATTGCATATACAGCAGGCCCCCATTATAACGTGGTTCGCTATAACGCTGTTCTTATATTATAACCCATATCTGACTATAACGCTGTCACAGATCACTATAACGCTCTCTTACAGACTGCACAATTACTCACAGGTCTTTTTCATTTTCTACCACCCTAAGTGTAGTACCACACAGTTGGTATGTTCCTCTGGGGATACTTCTATCCATAGAAGTGGGTAGAAGTAACCCCAGGTGTGGTATCCACACCACTCCGAGGAATACTGTCCATCCATGTTAACAGGGAGTATTAAGTGGTAGATGACTCTTATCAACTGGCGCAATACTACAACTTTGCTTATTGGAGGATTGAAGACATTCCGATCATGTGGGCTACAGAGTTTTCCAACCAGGCACCTCTCAGTGACCTGATTGAGGTTTATAAGGCTCTGAGCAGGATTAGTAAAATGAATGAAGGTGGAATTCTCAATGTTATAATGGATTCTGGAACTAGGGGCCATAAATTCAAATTACAGGGGATTGAGGTTTATATGTATTAGATTGTAGGAAGTTTTCTTTTAGTCAGCGAGGCATTGATTGCTCGAACAAGTTGCCCTCATAGGTAGTTGAGGCTGACAGTTTGAATGAATTCAGAGTTTAACTGAATAGTTTCTTGAGGAGGAAAGCATATAATTTGTATTTTCTTATGTACTTTTTTTATTATTTATTTATTTTTGGGTGGTTTTTTTTTTTTTTTTTTGCTACTCCAGCAAAAGCCTGTAGCTTCCTTGTACTATAATATGGTGAATACTATTACTATAATCTCGCTGCTTCTAATAAGCCAGATTTCACTGGAGGGAGTCTGAGTAGTGCTTATGTGGGGGGAGGGGGAATTGTCGAGGTTACGTTATGTGAAGGAGTTGGATATATTCCAAAAATTTCATTATTTCATACAATATGTCCTCCCCACATTTACTACTAAATACATCATGGACAGTGAAACAAATAGAACATACGTAACTGCAAAAAATCTAAACTTCTCAAATTCCACCCCCCATTCATTTCACAAATATGCATGGTCTCAGTTCTCAATGATGTCCATATCCACTTAGTTTGCCATCCCTGCCCCACTTTTTCTTACAGAATTCCATTTATCAGTTGATCCAATCACTGCTCATCTCATTTGTCTTGATTATTAGCTGTATGATATCTTTCACTTTGAAGATATGGTACCTATACATATGTTCACTGTGATATTTCCTGTCAAGGACTTAGTAATTTGGAATCTTCTCTTTTTGATCTTCTCTGGCTTAAAATCTCTCTACTCCATTCTGTAAAATTTATCTGTTCCCTCTGTTCTCCAAACTTTACTAATCACTTGGAACCCTTTGACTTCTTTTCTTTGAAATTTGACTTTCTCCAGTCCAACTTTCCTAACAGTGAGGTAATTTTCCTCAGTGATTTTAATGTTTTTAAGTCCAGTCTGCTTCCATTTTCTACTCATACAGACCCAGCTGGTTGAGATGCTGAGGCTTTCGCAATTACTAACAAAGCATCACTGACACAATCTGTGATAATTGTATCACAGATTGTGTCAATCTGTGATACAATTATGACAATTCACTGACACAATCTGAAGAAACATTGACATCACAAGATGTAAACCAGTTATTCAACCAAGGAAAAGAAGAACAGAAATCTCGCAGGTCATCCCGTTTTACATTCTTGTTTTCACCCTCACACATAATATTCATTTACCTACAGAATACCAGACAGTCCTAACCACACAGCAAATGCTCTTGAACTTTTCTCAAAAATAACCCTTCCAAGTACACAGTACACCTTAGATCACAACTTGGTGATGGTCTCTTCTCTGAAGGAGCCTTTCTCTCATTTACATTCTCAACTTTGCGTTTGGCATTACAATAATGCAAAATGGGATGATCTTTGAGTTTTCTCTTCTTCTTTTACTTGGTTGGATTACTGTTTTAAATCTTCTGTTGTCAACATTTTTCAAATCTTATCAACAAAATTCTTTCTCCCACTCTTTTCCTGTTGTATTTTAATGACCTTTCATTTGACTGGAAATCCTATCCAATTTTTGCTGATGGTAGAATATTGCAATCCACCTTCCTGTTTCACAAATCTTGCCCTGCACAAACAGCCTCAAGTTCTTGTATATCCATTACCAGTTTCTTAAATGCTGATCTGCACATAATCCTCCAATGAGGCAAAGATAATTTAATTTAAATTCTTCTAAAGCAGTCCTGTGTTATATCTCGCAAAAAGGATTCTTCTGTTTCCATGCCTATCTTCGACGACACTC
Source organism: Mastigoproctus giganteus (assembly GCF_048544385.1). Taxonomy (NCBI): domain Eukaryota; kingdom Metazoa; phylum Arthropoda; class Arachnida; order Uropygi; family Thelyphonidae; genus Mastigoproctus; species Mastigoproctus giganteus. Next base: position 166,016,651 of record NC_143575.1, read on the forward strand.
AGATTTTTAGACAACATCACATATGTCTATTAGGGATTACCCTGAATTCTAATATCTCTCTCTCTCGTCATAAGCACATCACAATATTGCTTCCACTGGGTATTCTTTTTCTTCTAAACAGCTACTCACTCTGTACAAATCTCAAATTTGCCCTATTGTGGAATTTTGTTTCCACATCTGGGGTGGTGCTGTCATAACTTCTCTCAGGGTTCTTGGCTCTAATCAAAAGTTGGTAGTTAGATTTTTAAGGAGCCATCTCTGACAAATTCTCTCTCCTCTCTCTGTCTCTTAGACTATTTCTACTGCATGCCTTTCCTGTAGATACTTCTGTGAACACTGTTGTTCTGAATCTATACTTATCCCTCTCACTCTCTTTGAAACCAATCCAAACATAAGCTGCAACCAGTCATTATCCTTTTATTGTTTCCCTCATTTTTTTTTTTTTTTTTTTTTTTTTATGAAAACCCCAAACGTGAAAGGTATCAAGACCTATAGTACTTAGTACCGTGCATGGGTTGAATGAGAAGTATGGGGGGTGGATGCCAGAAACTTTGAAATAGAGACTAAACCTGGGATTCACCACTTCAGGCCTCTAATAAGCAAAGTGGTGGTATTGCACCAGTTGATGAGAGTCATCTACCACCTTAAAACACAAACCAGCTTTTCTTCTTTTTCATTTATTCTTTGAACTTCCATTTTCTTGAAGACCCTCCTTTCACAACATTTCCTTAAAATTAGAGTCTACAAAAATTCAAGTGTAATGTCAGCAAGTATCTTTCTCAACCTTCAGCCGACACACAATGTGAAGTACTATAGGTTCCAATTTCATAAAAAAAATAAGAAAGAAAGAAAGAAAGTTATATTTGTTTTTAGGCTTTTTTCTTGCTTTATACACTTTTATACATTTTTATTTTTATGCGATAATCTATTTATAATGCATTTTAGTGTTGAACTTGATGTATAATGCTTAATTTGCCATGATGCACCAAGGAAAAAGGAAGCTGAGTAGCTTAAACTAAACTTCTTAAAAAACAAGGAATATAATGTACCATTTATGATAACTTAAACTATCATGTACTTGGATTTTAGGAAAGCTTTTGATACTGTGGCACATGGAAGACAACTGTACAAATTGGAGAAGTATGGCATAAAAGGCAAGTTGCTACAATGGATAAAGGGATGGTTGAGTGGGAGAAGTCAGTGGACAATTCTCTTAATGGACTAGTGGAGTTTCCCCCCACCCAAGGTTCATGTTGGGCCTATTGTTGTTTTCTGTATTTATTAATAATATCAATGAAGGTGTACCAGGGTTCATGTCCAAATTTGCAGATGATACAAAGGTTGGCAGGATTGTTAATGACAGTAAAGATAGTATGCTACTGCAACAGGATCTAGAAAAGTTAGGCAGATGGACTGAGAAGTGGCAACTAAGGTTTAACATTGACAAATGCAGCAAAGTACTGCATATGGGTAGAAGTAACCCAAGAGAAATGTACCAAATGTGCTGTACTACTCTTAGGGGAAGTAAAGAATGAAAAAGACCTGGGAGGAATTGTGCAGTCAGATATGAAGTTCTCATAGCAGTGTAGACTGGTTGCCAGAGCAGGTCACGGAGTTTTGTCAATGATATTTAGGAATTTTGCTAGAAGCGACAAGGAAGGAGGGGATTATCCCTTTGTATAAGGAGTGGTCAGGCCAAACCTTGAGTACTGTATACCAGTCTGGTGGCCTCATTTTAGGAAAGATGTAGAGCTGCTAGAACAAGTAGAGAAGGGCAATGAGATTGGTGAGGGTAACAAAGTGTTGGGATTACAAAGAAAGGTTAGTTCTGCAAATTGCAGCTTCTGGAGACTAGGCACCTGCGGGGTGAGCTAATTGAGGTGTATATAGCTTTGAGTGGTTTGAACAAGCTCAATGCTAGTAGAATTTTTCCTTTTGCTCAGATTAATCACCTGAGGGGGGCATAAATTCAAATTGAGGAAAGACAATTGTAGAATAGATGTACAGAAATTCACCTTTAGTTAGTGGGTGGTTGATAGTTGGAACAAACTTCCAATTGTTGTAATGGAGGTCAGAAACTTAAATAAGTTCAAGGCAGAAATAGACAAACAGTTGGGGTGAAAATGGGAAGTGTTATTTTTATTTATTTATTTTTTTTGTTTGTCTTTTTGGCTGATGCTTTCTTGCATCATATGCCCTACTAATTAATGCTAATGCTATACAAATTCTTACAAATGCTTCTAGACAAAATGCAATAGATGTGTAATCTATATTACATGATGATAAATCAGTTAAAAGTCCTTAAATGCATTCTTACTCTGTCTGTACAATATGATCTATATGAAAAATGCATTCCAACCCAACAGAGTCAGAATGAGTCAAAAATTCTTACCAGGGAAAACTTGTAGCATCCTTCTGCTAGTGTTTATGGCCAAAATCATACCAGCCTCCTCTTGTTCACCGGGGTTTCCCCAAGTCTTATGGCCAGTTCACCTCTGCAACCCAATCACATACCATATATTAGTAAGTAATCACTTTCCAAAAACCTGGGAAGGATGCCTATAATCCAAACGCTTATTGTTTGGATTGAACTAACTATAGCCCTGACTAGCAGTGTTCTGGAAAGCATGGTTAACAAGAGGCCCACATGGTCCTTAGAAGATAATAATACTTTCTGTTTAGCTCAATTGGGAATAAAGAAAATGCAGTCGTTACTAGACATGCTAGTAAAAATGCGAGCAGAATAAGAAATGCCTTCATAAAATTGGCATCCCAAGTTGCTGTGTGTTTTGACATTGAAAAGGTGTTTGATACCAGAGCAATCTGCATAATTAATGTTATATGGATATCTACTGATTCATACCCAAATAAGTAACACTATGCCCACTAGATAATTACCTGGAGATGCTGATCTTCAGGTAATTCTCTGGTGGGACAGAGATGACTTGGTTAATTTCAATTGCTTTAAAACTCAGTTCTGTCTTATATCATATCTTGGAAAAAGGAATCTACTGCTCCTGTGCTTATCACGGCAATCAGATTTCTAGAAAAGATTGCATATCTCTATTAGGAATTACCCTGACCTCTTACTATGTCTTGGCCTAAACACATTTCAATTGTTGTTGCTTCTTCTGCATTCCAATATCTGGGTTTTCCCTTTTGCTCTTGGTATTACTTTTCCTCTAAACAACTATTCACTCAGTACAAATCTTAAATCTGTCCTACTGCGGAATTATATTCCCACGTCTGGGGTGGTGCACCCAAAACTTCTCTCAGGCTTAAAGAATGACTTCAATTGAATGACAAATGATTGACATCAACTTCATTCTGACTGAAGTGTTGACTGAAGAATGGCAAATAATTGACAACTTCATTCAAAAGTGGGCAGTAGGTTAATCCATATCTTACAAAGTTATGAAATGATGAAAATAGAATAAGATGCTTATGTTATGTTGACAATGCACTTCTGTTTTCTTTAAGGTCTCAGTATTATTTAATACTGAGGCCTTAAAGTTTAACTTTATATATTTAATATTTCAGGATCAAAAGAGCCAATGCTTGTAAAATTCGCAGATGGTGGAAACAAAAAAAGAACACCATTTAAAAATCAAGATAGCCGCCTGTGGAGAGGGGATGAGGTAAGCTTGTTACTGTTAATCACCAGATATTTGTACAGCAGGGTTTCAGCTTGGGAAAATCTGAGTGAAAAGGTTTTAAGTTTTATAAACTAAATTTAAAAAAAAATTAATAGTAAACTTATATTCATCGTATTGGGAGAATTAGTTTTAGAAATCATAGCCTAAATCTACTAAGCAGAATACTACCTTGGATAGAAGGCTGAAACCCCCATATTACAAAGCAGTAGCTTGAAAATATCTAACTTGAGGGTACTTTAATATATTAATAAATAATTTTAACGTTTGATCCAGATTATTCGATCTATTTTATTTATTCAGTTTGTTAGATGGCATCCTTCGAACAAAGTCCGTATAGTTATCCAATGATTATCGGATACCTATATATTCTTCATATATAATTGCCAGTAGTCTCCATATTTTCATGGCTGCATGGTCTCTTTCATTAAAAACTATCACAAGAACTGTTGTTAATTAACTTGAATTTTTGTTGCAGCCATGGTAACTGCAATGGATTTAATTCAATACATGCATTGTCCTTGTACATGTGTTTACTCTCTGTGAAGACTGCTGTTTCTAACAATGTTCATTTTATAGTGGTCATATTGCAAAAAATGTGATATCCAGCTTTCTTAGTTTTTTTTTATATCACCTGTTATTGTTGCGGGAACTGCCAGTTGAAATATCATTTAACTTTTCTAAGATCTTTGCAAAATCAACAAGCTTGGCGCAGTTAAGGAAACCTTTTAAGGCTGACTTATTGCTTAAATGAAGTTTATGGACATCTACCAGTTAGTGGTATGAAACAATCCCCACCCGTAGTGGTGGTTTTATTTGAAGGGGTCAGAGCTGTATATACTGTGCAGTTTGATTGCCCATACTCTAAACTTTTCTGTGTAGCTGTGTACTTTCCCAAGTAAATGTTACTCTGTTCTTCTTTTGATGAACTTAATATTATTATACAGATTTTCCACACATATAGGCTGTCCATCACCTCAGATAAATGTTTTGCCATGTCCTTTTCTTTTTCTCTCTTAATGAGATTGTGCACTAGCGTAGCTACCCTCTTCGGGCCCGGAGGTAAAGAACATGTTCACGGGCCCCTACTTAATTAATGAAAATTGCGAAAACAGGAGACAGCCAAAGACTCCAGGTCCCTAAAGGGCCTGGAGGCTTGCCTTGCCTGTCTACATGGTAGCTACGCCACTGAGATTATGAAATGTTGAGTTATTAGTATGGTTCATTTTTGCAGGATGTCAGCACACTGTATGCTATTTCCATGATAACAGCACTATAAGCTATTTGTAGGGTGACAGCTTGAAGCATTTAAGATAATTAAACAGTTTCTGTTTACAATAATATTTTATATATTATATGTTTTGATGTTTGCCTGAAAATTTGTCTATTTAATCTTTTATATATAAAGAACTCAGCAGTTACTTATTGCTGTTTTTTTTTTATAAAAAAAAGATGTTATTGTTAGATAATAAATAATTATTAATACATAAAAGTAATTAGAAATTTGTTGAATGTTTTCGACAGATTTATTAACCGTTCTCATCGATTTACTTTCACTCATTCTTTATATATGCATGGCGCCTCTGTAGCCAGGTGGGCAGCCACAGCAGTGCGTAGCACACACTTCTTGATTAGACTGAAGTTCAAGCCCATGACCTCCAAATACGGAGGATGCGGAAGGTCAAGGAATGACCACCGCATATCCCCAACCCAGATAAACGGTGAGGGTTGGCATCAGGAAGGGCATCCGGCTGTAAAAATTTCATGCCAAAACTGTAAAAAAAAAACGCTAACTTTATATATATATAATGGGGAAAAGGAGAGGGAGAAAAAAAAATTCTTTATATATGCATGTTACATTTTGTTACTTTTCTATAAAATTACTCCTATTGTATTTCACTTTAGGCAGAAAAATTGATATGAAACAGATAGAATTCCATAAAAATATCCTTCGGACAGTAATTCTTACTAATTACTAAGGGTAGAAGGGAAATATTGTAAAATTTTCTTTAAAAAAATTTCAGCACCTGAATAAAGAATGGTTTTAATGTATAGTTACCACAATTAATCAATAATAATTGACAACAATTCACTGTATATCTCAACCCTTTTTAAACAATGTTGATTTTTCATTTATTAATAATAAAACACGTATTATTTCACAGATGCCATCTTGAGACCAAGCACAAAATTATAGTATTTAACAGTTTAGTATTTATCAATTTTTTGGCATTGCTTTATTATTCTAGTGAAATAAAAAAAAGTTCCCAGCATTTTTATAATTATATAAAAAAATGTATTAATTGAAATTTGAAAGTAAATATGGAGATCATTAAAATATACATTCTTTATCCAAGTTTCTGTAAACAACTGCTGATTCACGACACACTGAAAATAAAGCTGATTTTTGGTACAGGGCAGGTGAGTTATCAGTAATTGGTGAGTTATTCAATTGGCATATTTTGTCCGTGTTTTTTTTTTTTTTTTTCTCTCCCATCTTTTCTAAGCATGGTATATTTTTGCCCATATGCTTCATTTTAACTCACAGAGTATAAAACCTTTTACACTACTATATTGCATGCATCATTTATTTATTATTATTCTTTTTTTTTTTTTTTTTTTTCCTTCTATTTTTTGAAGTTCACCTGTTAATATTAAAACACAGTATATATATAACTTCAGTTCTTATAATGCATGCTCATGGCTTTTTATTGGTGGAGTGGGGATTATTTATCAATTGGGCCTTTGAAATGTTATTTCATTCAGTTAATATTTACCTCCCTACTGCCCTTTACTTGCATGAATTCATCCAAGCAGTTTCAATTCTCGCATAATGGTTTAACATGGTATAGTTACTATTTCAATACTTTTTTAGTAAAGAGCATTTTTATATTAAATTCTATATCAAGTAAAATCATCTGTCAAAAGTTTATTTAGTTCAGAATTACATTATATGTTGCCCATAAAACAAAGTTGTAAATAGTAAATATGTAGCCCAGGGAATAATGAAATGTAGTTTCTTTGCACAAAATCATTCTGGTTTGCTTCTAACAGAAAATATTTCATCAATAATAATTCAGCTTGTTTTTCATTCCAAGTTAACTGCTTGCAAAAGTTTCATGTAGCAACTTTTATTGTGCATTTGTTAAATTTACTTACTGCATTAACTTCTGTATTTTAATTTAAAATAGACATCAGGGGGAATTGTAAGATAAAGAATAGTGATTTAAGAAAATGTAATTTTACTGAAAACATAATCAGTTGTTTTATACCCATAATCCTAGGGTATGCTTTCTCTCCCGGACTGAGTCTGGAGAGAGTCAGTCTCCAGGAATGGAGACTGACTCTCTCTCCAGGATGTATTCATAAATTGAGGATGTATTCAGTGAACAGTAGAATTTCAGCTGTGTTAAGTAACACTATGCTCAAATCTTGAGCATTAAAGCTTGAGCTTTAATGCTCAAGATAAAATCAAACTTTGGTATCTGAAGGATCATTTGTTTATTTCATTGGCCATATAGCAGTCATTAAATATCCAAAGTTTTAAAATCATTCAAATATAAATAAACAAGTTACTGAAACTTATGCATCTAAAGAAGTTGCCTTTTATAGCAGCACTTAATGTTTAATTAAACATAGTTTGTTGGAAATAAAATTGAAAAAACTGATGCATTCAAAAGAATTTTAAGAAAGGTTATATACTTGTATAAACAATCCACATACCTGTATAAACAATCACGCTAAATGGTGCTAGGAACTATAAAGTGTGTGTGTGTGTGTGTGTTTACATTTTTTGCCTTAAGAATCATTTTACTACATATCTGTTAGAATCTCTTTTCTCCTCTTTCTGCAAATATATAATATTGTATTGTATCTGTGAACAGTAATTAGGTTAATTTTAGAATGTTCATGACAGTAGTTTATTCATAAGTTGCTTTAACTTAGTGCAGAAAAATCTACAAATCAGGTAACAGTTCTGGTTACATGTGATATGCAAAGTACTCATAACAAAGAAATATTAATTATAGAAATTATAGAAAAGTCAAATGCCTTATTGAGGTGTATCACTATGTTTTTGAGGTGTATCACTATGAGCAACAAATGTGTGGATGAAGTGAGTATTTTCAGAATTTTTAATAAAGTGGAATAAGGAGCTGATTTCAAAGAAGAGAAAAAATTTCTTTTCCTTGAAATAATTGCATAGCACCTACAAAAGTGTGCAACAGCAGTATAAATTTTATTCTCTTCCCTGCACGTACAACATCTCCATTCAACTTTTGGATCAAGGAATAACTGAAGCTTTAGAAACACTTTACAGAAAAGATGTGAAGAGAATAATTATACATATAATTGATGAAGGAAATAAAAGTACTGGAGAACTCATTAAAAAGTTAATTTATTTTATGCATTTCATATGTTCAAAAAAAAAAAAAAAAAAAAAAACTTCAATGTAATTGTAAATGCAGTAGAGTGAAAATTTTTTATAAATATGAAGAGTTATGCAAAAATAAATGAAAATGACGAAACTTCTATTTTGACAGAACACAGTTGTAGTATATATATATATATATATATTTGTAATATTTATGAAAATAAGGAAGGGGGAAAAAATATACACAGGCAGTTCCTGCTTTATAAGATTTTGCTTTACGAGTTCCCGGGATTAAGAGGTATGTTTTTTGTTTTTGTTTTTTTTTTTTCTTCTCCCAAATATCAAAAAATCGAAAATATAAACACTAATTGCAAAAAAATGAATGCTAAACATTCATAAATACCGTATTACAAACCCTTGTAGCTATACAATCCATTGTACACCCGCTTTATGATATTAATCCGTTCCAGAGGCACCATCATATCGTGAAAATATCGTAATGTTGAGTTGAACCCAATAACACATTGTTTTTTGGTTATTTGTTCCAAGACCTCGGAAGTTAAAATTTTCACTATATAACTAAGCTGTTTATCTCTCTAAAAGGTCATTTTTATAATGAAAATTGTATTAGTTTCCAATTCAAATCATTAAAATACACTCCACTTTCATTGTTATCATATGTTGTGTTATTAGAACCAATTTTGTGAACGGCTTTGTGATATTTTTCTAAAGCACATTTCTGGAATTCGTGATCATAAAATAATAAAAAGAATTTGCAATTTCCGGTTTACTGGACTTTTCTATTAGTGCAAACAATTATGAATGGGAAGTAAACTTGACGTTATTGCATTTACAAAAATACCAATAGCTGGAATTGTGTGGGTTTTTATGTTATTTTGGTCAGCACACTGTCAGGTATGCTGTGGTTGTCATCTGTATTTTCTGATATTACATCATATTTTATGATACAAAGCTAATTATCAATGTTTTTCAATCAGGTGTCAAAAAAAATAATATTAAGAATTTCAGAAGACATGCAAAGTTTTCTGTGTATTGTAAACTTTGATTGTGATAATTCAGTTTTAAGCAATAGGAAATGAAAACAGTAAATGTAATTAGACATTTGCAAACAAATAAGAATAATACCACCATGCAGTACATAGAGAAATGCAAAAATGGATATTGCATGTCATGGTGATGATGGCAAATGTGATATTTGCATCTTTTGTCATAGAACATTAACATTAATAGAGGCATATGATGCAAGAAAGCAAGCTTATATAGCATCAGCCAAAAAAAAAAAAAAAAAAACATTCACTTTCCCATTTCATCCATCCATTAACTCCAAATGCTTGTCTAGTTCAGATATTCCCAAAGTTTCTCAGTTCACGGCATTTTTTGACCGCACCCCTAGGCCAAAAGAAATACTTAATACAGTGGTTTTCGACCATTTAATAATCTGATTCTCTCTCTCTCTCTCTTGCGTGCATGTGTGTGTGATATTGAAAAAATATATGTTATATGATAGGTATTATAATAATATAATTATAAACAAAATTGAAATTCATATTGCAAATTATATATACTTATATAATAATTTTATTCTTTATATAGAGGTACTAAATAAACATCAATTATAGATCACCACAAAATTAAAAAGATACGGTACAATGCACACCGTACATCTTTTTTATTATTAAATAAATATAAATTTCAAAAAAAAAAAAAAAAAAAAAGTTTTTAAGTAACTTAATCCAAAATTACTTGGCACCCCTGTTGAAAACCACTGGTCAAGTTCTTCCTTGAATTTGTTTAAGCTGGCAACTTCCACAACGACAGATGGAAGTTTGTTTCAGCAAAAAACCACCCACTGGCTAAAGACAAATTTCTACACATCTATTCTACAACTATCTTTCCTCAATTTGAATTTATGTTCCCTCAAGCAACTAATCTGGGTAAGAGGAAGATCAGCATTGAGCTTGCTCAAACCAATTCAAGGCTTTATACACCTCAGTCAGATCACCTCACAGGTATGTAGTCTCCAGACACTGCAGTTTGCAGAACTTAAGCCTTTCTTTGTAAGAGCAACCTTTTGTTCCATTCACCAATCTCATTGCTCTTCTCTGTACTCGTTCCAGTACAGAGAAGTCCAAATATATCATAGCAAAATTATTTTTTGCATAATCTTCCTCTTAACTATGCCGATCAAACATGTACATTTTTTTTAGAAATTTATTTACCAATATTAAAATAACAAAAAAAAAAAAAAATTGCAAAATTATTTTTTGCATAATAATTTTATTCTTTATATAGAGGTACTAAATAAACATCAATTATAGATCACCACAAAATTAAAAAGATACGGAAGAACTGGAAGAACAAAAACAAACATCATTGTACGTGAAATTACATGGATGGGGAAAGAAAAGATAGTGTTTGAGATTCCATCCAAAGACTCTGGCACTGTTGAGAAGATGCTTCATATGACGAGGAGAAGATGCTTCATATGACGAGGAGAAGATGCTTCATATGCTTCATAATAAAAATTGGAGTACAAGGGTATTAAATTTTTGAAGATTGAGCATTGGTGGTAATATGCTGTCCTTGTCATGGTACTACATTAAAAGTAGATTTATGACTAGTTACTAGTTTAAAAATAGATTTAAACAATTTCAGCTGGTACATGCAGTTCTCGCTTTACAAGTTTTCACTTTACGGGTTTGAGTTTTCGCTTTACGAGTTTTTTTTCCCCAAGTATCAACAAAATCGAAAAAGGCGCCTCCGTAGCCAGGTGGGAAGGAGCAGCAGTGCGTAGCACACGCTTCTTGATTAGACCGGGGTTCGAGCCCGTCACCACCAAATACGGAGGATGCGGAAAGGTCAGGGAATGACCACCGCATATCCCGGAGCAATATAGCCTTAGTTGCTAATGCTCCTGAAAAACCAAAATAACAAATAACAATAACAAAATCGAAAATATGAACATTAATTTCAAAAAATGAATGTTAAACATTCATAAATACCACATTCCAAACCATTTGCATAGATATACAATACAGTGTACCCCGCTTTACGATATTAATCAGTTTCAGAGACACCATCGTATCGTTAAAATATTGTAATGCAAACCCAATAACACTTTTTTTTGGTAATGCGTTTCAAGATCTCGGAATTTAAAATTTTCGCTGTATAACTAAGCTATTTATATATTTTATATATTATATTTTATATTTTATATATTTATTTATATTTATATAATAAGGACACCACTGACGCTATGCTGCTGCAACAGGATCTGGAAAGGTTGAACAGATGGGCTGAGAGGTGGCAAATGAAGTTTAACATTGACAAATGTAAAGTACTACATTTGGGTAACAGTAACCCCAGATCAACGTATCAACTCTGTGGTACTACACTGACAGTGGTGGAGAATGAAAAGGACCTGGGGGTAATTGTGCAGGCAGATATGAAGTTCTCTGAGCAGTGCAGACGAGCTGCAAGAATAGCTCATGGTGTCTTGTCAATGATATACAGGAATTTTTCTAGCAGGGATAAGGAGGTGATTATTCCCTTGTATAAGGCAATGGGAAGGCCACATCTTGAGTACTGTATACAGGTCTGGAGGCCTCATTTCAAGAAGGATGTAGAGCTGCTGGAACGGGTACAGAGAAGGGCAACAAGATTAGTGAATGGAACAAAGGGTTGCTCTTACGAAGAAAGGCTTAAGTTTTGCAAATTACAGAGTCTGGAGACTAGGCACCGGCGAGGTGATCTGATAGAGGTGTATAAGGCTTTGAATGGTTTGAGCATGCTCAATGCCAATGGGATTCTTCATCTTGCTCAGAATAATCAACTCAGAGGGCATAAATTCAAATTGAGGAAGGACGGATGTCGGATAAATGTGCGGAAATTTGCCTTTGGCCAGCGGTTGGTTGGTTGGTGGAACCGACTTCCATCACTTGTTGTAGTTGATAGCCTAAACAAATTTAAGGCTCAACTGGACAGGTATTTTGAGCAAACGGTGGGGTGAAATGGGAGTGGTGTGTTTTTTTTTTTTTTTTGGCTGATGCTGAATAAGCTTGCTTTCTTGCATCATATGCCTCTACTAATGCTATTTATCGCTCTAAAATGTCATTTTTAAGGTCACGAGTGCGACCTTAAGGCCATATAAAAGGTCGTGAGCATGGTTTGTAAATTGTATTAGTTACCAATTCAAATCATTAAAATGCACTACACTTTCATCTTCATCATATGTTCTGTTATAAGAATCAATTTTAAACGCCTTTGTGATATTTTTCTAAAGCACATTTGTGGAGGTCACGACCATAAAACAATAAAAACAATTTGCACTTTTCGGTTTATTGGGCTTTTCTGTTACTTCAAGCAATTATAAATGTGTTGTAAACTCTATCTTCTTGCATTTGCGAAAATACCGATAGCTGGAATTGTGTGAGTTTTTACGTTATTGTGGTGAAATATGTTTCCCCTTTACTGAAATATTCAATTGTATAAAAAAACAAATAAATTTTCAGTATCTTCTCTTCATTCCTTTTATTTTAAGCTTCGTAAACTTGTTACTCCACGCAAATTGTGTTAGTTGCAATTTGTGTGTGCCGTTAAAAAATGCTTATACATATGCAATCGTGAAATTTATAATTAAAAGAGAAGATTATCTTGGAAGTAAACTCCTCTTAATAGAATTTCTGAAGAAGACAACTCCTTGTGCAGCGAACCAATAAGTGCCGAGCCAATAATGATTGATCAACGAGTGTGCATTTAGTCGATAATGAGGATGAAGAATAAACATTCTTTAACATTTGTAAGTCGGAAATGATTTCTCTATTATTATAATTTGCTTTATTTTACAGGCTACATTTTCATTTCTTTTGATAAATCAGTCATTGTTTAAACATAGCTAACTAATTTCATTGTTGAGAACATAATCCCTATTTTTAACCTTATGTCTATGGGAAATCCCGCTTTACGAGCACGTGCTAGGAACGAATTAACTTGTAAAGTCGAGAACTACTTGTATATGCAACTGAAATTAAAAAACCATTTTTGAAGCGTGTATATACATTGCTGTCTTTGGTTAAAAATGTAATTAGATTGCTAGAACAGTGGACACCTCTGTTAAGTCTATTTAAAGAAGAGGTTAGAAGTGGTCATAAAAGCAGTGAGCACTTCTCAGAGTTACCAAATTGAAAAGTATAACAGACAGTCACTAGTGAGTGGCACTTAATGATGTTCAAATCCAGTTTATGAGCCAAAAGTTTTGAAAGAAGACAAATTGAGGAACTTGAAGAAAACTTTTGAATTGTGAACTTCTATTAAATTAATCCTAAACACACTACAAGCAAGCTGATAATTCCAGACATTATCCTCGCTCTTTCAGAATGTCTGGTTATGTTTAGCTATTTCTACTTGAATAAAGCAATTTACTTGTTTGTTTTAAAGGTTAAGCCAGAATTTGGAAATCTGAACATATTTAGCAGTAATGCCTTCAATCCAGTGAAACCTCACATCCATGTATTGATGGAATTACTGCTAAATATGTTTAAGAATGTGATGTGCAAGTTTATTTTACCATCAGGGTGTTGGGGAATGAGAGACTGTGAGAAAACTAGACACTGAATTGGAGATGCTTCATGCGACATGACATCAGCAGTTAGGCTAATTGTAATCCTTGTTCTTACTCGTGCATGTGACCAAAACCTGGGAGAGGGTTTGTAATGTGATCCTTGTGTTTTAAAATTGTGTGTCGTGGCGTATTAAGTGTTTTAAAAACTTATTTCTTGAAGAAAGAATTAATATACAGCAGTACTTGGTTGGGGAGTTCTCAAGTGAACAAGAAAACTTGAAATATAACAAATTATCCCAAGTCATGCATGTCATTTTAACAGTTCCTCATAGCAGTGCTGAGTCAAAAACTGAGTTAATACCTTGTGTTACAGGTTAAGTGCCGACCGGGCTAGCCGAGTGGGTAAAGTACCTGCCCGTTAACCCAAAGGTCGCGGGTTCGATTCCTGCCTCGGGCTTGGATCAAAGTACTGCAAAAACCTTGGGAGGTGCAATATGGCCACAGAAGCCGATGCGCCAACAACTACCAAATCAAAAAAAAAAAAAAAAAAAAAAAAACAGGTTAAGCTTTGAAAAATACTCCTGATAGACAGCAGAGACATTGTTGTGAACTTTTTTTTGACTCAACATTTCTGAATAGGGCAAATTGCAGCAGTATCTCCCTTGAGGCAGTCAAAATCAGTCAGTTATACAATTAATATCCAAACAGAAATCAATAGATAAAAAAATGTTAGGTAAGCTAATGTGTAAAAGCATGCTCTACTAGAAAACAATCTTCTATCTGTATTTTAATGTAATTATATTTTGCAAGGGGTGTTGGGGATTTAACATCCATTCTCACTGGACGTTATTCATTGGAATAACGTCCAGTGAGAAGACAATAACTTGTGTTTCCTTATTGAGACTATCATTTTTAGTAAGAAGGCATTCATATCGTTTTATCCCAACTGGTGGTTCAAACCCCCAGGGATTTGAACAAATGTTCCAGGGGGTTTGCACTAAAATTTCTCTAATGGCATCTGCTTAGATTTACATCAGTATTTTTTGTAAACTACAAAATAGTTTAATATTAATTTGTGGTTCGGTTCAAAATTTATATTTAGATGTGGTTTGGATCACGCACCCTTACATAGCAAGCATACATGACTGGATGTTAGTGGGGGGAATTGAGTGTGAATGTCCCAATATGTATCATATCATTCAGCCACATGAAAGACAAACTCCGGTAAACATTGCTGGTCATGCCATTTCATGTTGGATCTGAAATTTATACAGAATTAAATTGTTTTTAGTGTGAATTCATAGAATTTTTAAACTTTAAAAATCATTATGGACATTTGACTGAAGACTGGAAGCATAAAGAACAGTGATGTTGAAATACAAGTTAATGAGATGCATAAAAATTAAATTCATCTCTCAAATTTGACCCTAGGTGACCTTCAAAAAAATATAAAATCCATTCATTTTGTCAAAATTCCCAAATCCTACACAATATTGGCATGAAAATGAATAGTAAAAAGAGGAAATATAGCGAAGATTACATTAAATTTGGTTTCATTTTTTGCAGATGACTATCCACACCCGCAATGTGTCATTTGTGGAGAAGTGCTTGCCAGTAGTAGTTTGAAACCTTTCCTCTTGTCTTGTTATTTAGAAACAAAACACAAATTGCGCATCAAAGCCAGTTGATTTTTTAAGAGGAAATTGCAAAAAATCAAAACATCTAATATTGATTTGTATTTATCACTCAGAAATCAAGACAGTGAACAAAGCACTTGAGGCATCATACTTAGTAATAATAATAAAAAATTATTTAATTTTAAATAATATAAATTATTAGTTAATTTATATAACTTAATATTACTTTTATATTATTATGCAATACCACTTGTAAAAATGTGGTACTGAAAGTATTTTATAATAAAAATTTAGAACTATTATGTGATTTCAGAGAATATAGGCTTAGTGATTTGCTATGAAAATATGTTGAAATGGGTTCACAAGTCAAAAAAGGTTGGGAACTGCTGATATAGCACTATGCATTTATTGCGCAAGTTTTCTTCCGGATTTATTTAAATTGATCAACAGTACTAAAAGCTATTTGTAAACGAAGTATCACAGTTGCAATTATAGTAGTCACTGCATGGATTTTTAACAACACAACTTTTAAAACACTTCTAATGCAGCCACTTAATTAGAATTAGATTAATGTTGAGAAAGCTTACATCAAGAACATTCAGTATTCTCAACTAATTACTTATTTACTGATGGTTGTATCTCTCTCCACTTTGGGATTCTGTTATGCACTCACCAGACAAATAGATAAAGCTGTCTACAGGTATGAATGAGAAACTGAGTTTACCTTCATCCACATCTGAACAGAGTTATATGTATTACCCTGTAATACATATACAGTGAGAATCACTTTCATTTCAGGAAGCATTAAAGCCCACAAGCAAGAGCTTGTCTCACCATTAACCTTCCCTTCTCAAGGCAAGCACTTGTCAAATGGCTAGTTTCTATTTTATAAGAAATCTCCCCCTTCAACCTTCCACAAAGCTGCAGATATGCACACTCTGAACACCTTTTTCTTTTCTTTTCTGTTTCAGACAATTACCCTATTATTAATCTCTTGAAAAGGCAAACCTACTTTAACTTCAATGGCAATTTTTCATGCAGGAATGAAGTAGCTCAACAGTGAAAGCTTTTCTGCTCCATATACATCAGTATAAGCCATGCTTGGGTCTTATTGTCTGCAATTACAATAGAGATCTGCATAAACAAGATTGATACAAACCTCTAGTTCATCGTAAAATTGGAAAAGATAAAACATGTCTGTTTTTAAGGTTTCTAATTGACATCCTGTAATTAAATCTAGGGAAACAAGCTTAAATAATACCCCCCCCCCTCTCTCTCTGTGTTTCCTATCCCTTCTTGAACGAGAGGTAATCATTTAATTTGCAGACTGGTGCAAAATCTTATCTTAATTGTCATCATCTAAATGATCTGTGGATTTCTCATTCTTGAAATCTTCTCTCTTGAACGTTACACACTTTTTCCACCGTGGTAGGGCCAAAAGGAGCAAAACATGGAATGTGACAATTTTCCCCCGATTAAGGCTGCAAATCCAAATCATATGGATTTGCATCATGCTTATATTGACTCCTCCAATCCAAAGACACTGAGGACGGATGCTTCTCGAACTGAACAACCAAGTTTTCTGATGCTGCATTCACAACCAGCCCTTAGGCAATCTATCGGCATTTCTCATTCAAAAATGTCTTGAGAACGTAGCTTGTTCCCTGAAAATGGTGAGACGATTAAAATCTGGTGACCTGCTTGTATAGACCACCAGCTCTAAACACTCTGAGTCTCTACACAGACTCAGCTCATTTGGTAGAGTTATAGTCAAGGTGTCCCCACATGCCACACTAAATACATCCAAAGGTGTAATTTCAGAATGGGACCTAACGAATGTCTCAGAGGAAGAAATTATTCAGAAACTGCAGGATCAGAAAGTCACACAGGCCAAAAGAATCATCATGAAAAAAGATGGCAAGTTAATTCCGACTCGGAGCATCATACTAACATTCAGCTCACCCAACCTACCTTCGTCAGTGAAAGCAGGGTATTTGCATTGTCGCGTTTGCCCATATATTCTGAACCCAATAATTTGGACACTCACAAACAGTCTGTCGAGGTGACTCAGTATGTCCAAACTGTGGATCGAAAGAGCATACTCTAGCTGACTGTAATGCCCAGTCTTCGCTTTGTCCCAATTGTAAAGACAGCCACCCAGCCTTCTCCAAAAATTGTGAACAGTGGAAATACAAGAAAAAAATCCAGAAATATCAAATAAAAAGATACCGAAGCCTCTAAAAGATTTCATTCAGTATCAGTCCAAACTGATACATAAATTCCAACAAATATCTCCATTTCTGAATGGGCTCGATCCTTGCTCTCTTCTGTGCCACAATCATCAAATTAACATATTTCAAGCAGGGCTAACAACATGCCAGTCATCATACCACCTGCAGCCCCTGTAAGACCCGTTCAAACAGAGAAGCCAGATCTCGTTAGCAATCAGCCAGTTGACTCCATCCTTATGGATACCAATGAAATCCCCAGTCAAGGTGAAACAGAAACCATTCTTGGAGATCCATCCAGAGGATGAAATAGACACGAGACCAATTTTCCCAAAAAGAGAAGATTAAAAGTGACCGCGTCAAACAGACCTTTTAAAAACAGACACTCAGTTCCTTCATCTAAATCTAAACAATGAACAACGTAGTCGAATGGAATTGCAGAGGCTTTCGTAGCCTCTGCAATTCCATTCGACTCTCTTGATCAAAAATTATACTCTTTTCAGAGAAGATAGACCAGTTACAAATAAAGCTCATGGTGGGGTTGCTATTCTCATAGATTCACGTATACGATTTGCAGACGTATTCCTTTGCAAACCTCTATCGAAGCTGTTGCTACGTAAATAACAATTGGAGTCACTATTACACTCGTTTCTATCTATCTGCCACCCAGTCAGCCTCTCACTATTCATGAACTTGAAGATTTAATTCTGCAGTTGCCAACCCCTTTCTGTTTATTGGGCGACTTCAATGGACACCATCCATTGTGGGCTCCTACCAGTGCAGATAGACTGGGACAACTTATTGAAATGCTCATTGAGGGGCAGAATTTAACCATCCTAAATACTGGTTCACCAACTTGCATCCATCTCCCAACAGGAACAGTCTCCTCAATAGATCTGTCTATCTGCTCTCTGATCCTCTTTCCTTGTATTGAGTGGACAGCTCTTGATGATTCACTCAACAGTAACCACTATCCACTAATCTGTAAAATTCAAACTTCACACTCTGTGACTTCAGAAAACTGCATGAAATGGAAATTTTTCAAGGCTGATTGGGCAAAGTACACTTACCATGTATCCTTTGTTAATCAGATCATTGAATCTCGTCCAATTGACATAGTCACCAACCATATTACTAAAAAAATCCTAGCAGCTGCGTCTATTGCCATCCCACAGTCATAGTCAAGTTCCCGTACATCCATAAATTATTGGTGGAATGAGGATTGTAAGAGTGCCAAAAAACTAAAAAAACCGAGCCTGGAATATATTCCACAAACGTCCTACCACCAATAATCTTATAAATTATAAGAAACTGAGAGCCAAGGCTCGCCATATCAGGAAGAAAGCAAAAAGAGACTCCTGGGTCCGATTTGCAAATTCAGTTAATAAAACTACAGATTCTAGAATAAATATGGAGAAAAAATAAAACAACTAAATGGCAAATTTCCTCCTGTATCCTCCCCAATTTTCAACTGGGATGGACAGGAGCTGTGTACTCCTGCAGAAATTGCAAATGCTTTAGGCTCTGTATTCTCACAGTTGTCTGCATCGAGTGCATACAACCAGTCATTTCAGAAGTTTAAAATTAGCTGAAAAATCTCGATTGAACTCCAAAACCAAATCATGTCTATCATATAATCGGCTACTTACTATGATTGGACTTCATGAAGCTATATATATATATATACTTCAAAGAACAGTGCTGCTGGTCCAGACAGAGTGTATTATATAATGCTTGAACACTTAGATAACAATGCTTCTGACTCTGACTTTCCACAATCATTTTCACTGAACATTCATTCCCCACATGATGGAATCACTCCTATGTACTGGCAATTCCCGAACTAGGCAAAGATCACTCTACCCCTCACAACTATAGACCTATTTCTCTTACCAGCTGCTTGAGTAAACAATGATACACTGCCAACTGACCTGGTATCTTGACTTCAAATATCTAATATCTGATAGCCAATTTGGTTTCAGAAAAATCGATCATCCCTGGATCTCATGATGAAAGCTGCAACGAACATCAGGAATGCATTTATCCAAAACAAGCATCTCGTTATGGTATGCCTTGCCATTGAGAAGGCATTTGACACTACTTGCCGTTTTGGCATCTTGAAAGATATTCATTCCCTTGACTTCAGAGGCCACTTACCATATTTCATACAAAACTTCCTATAGCATAGAACTTTCCAAGTCTGCTATTGACAAGTCCTCTTGCAAATCTATATACAAGAGGAGGGAGTTCCACAAGGTTCAGTTCTGAGTACTACCTTATTTGCAATAAGAATGAAATAATATAACTAAATATATACCCAACCATGTAACATATCTCTATGCCAATGACCTGGCTGTTTCCTGCAATTCACAGAATACGAACTTCATCGAAAGGCAACTACAAATTTCACTTAACAATATTCAGCTATGGATGACGCAGAATAGATACAGATTATCACATCAGAAATCTAGTGTCATTCATTTTTGTAACCTAGAGATTCACCTAACAAATCATCCTATATCAGTCATGAAAAGTATTCGCCTCCTCGGCCTTATTTTTGATAGTAAGCTTAATTTCTCAGAACATGTCAAATATCTGCAGACTACTTGCCAGAAAAAAATGAATATACTCAGAGTTCTTTCTTCGACAACATGAGTTGCAGACTGCTATACCCTGATTCAGTTGTATAGAACTCTAATTACTCTAATTATAGAACTCTAATCTTGATTATGGTGCCCCAGTGTATGACTCTGCCAGGGAGAGCATGCTCACATGCCTTGCACTTATTAGCATTAGTAGAGGCATATGATGCAAGAAAGCAAGCTTATGCAGCATCAGCCAGAAAAAAAAAAAAAAAACTTCCACTTCACCCCTCCGTTCATTCGAAATACCTGTCCAGCTGAGCCTTAAATTTATTTAGGCTATCAACTTCCACAATAAGTGATGGAAGTCTGTTCCACCAACCAACTACCCGCTGGCTAAAGACAAATTTCTGCACATCTGTCCTACATCTGTCTTTCCTCAATCTGAATTTATGCCCTCTCAGGTGATTATTCTGAGCAAGAGGAAGAATCCCATCGGTATTGAGCATGCACAAACCAGACACTGTAATTTGCAAAACTTAAGCCTTTCTTCGTGAGAGCAACCCTTTGTTCCATTCACTAATCTTGTTGCCCTTGTCTGTACTCGTTCCAGCAGCTCTACATCCTCCTTGAAATGAGGCCTCCAGACCTGTATACAGTACTCAAGGTGTGGCCTGACCATTGCCTTATACAAGGGAATAATCCCCTCCTTATCCCTGCTAGAAAAATTCCTGTATATCATTGACAAGACACCATGAGCTACTCTTGAAGTCCGTATGCACTGCTCAGAGAACTTCATAGCTGCCAGCACAATTACCCCCAGGTCCTTTTCATTCTCTACCACTATCAGTGTAGTACCACAAAGAATCCTTTAATAAAAACTATAAGACGTATGTTAATACGTACTCAGATACGGCAGCTAGTAGTCATCTTTTGTTGGATCCCCGGCCCTGGGATATCTGGAAATGAATGTGCAGACTATGCCGCAAAACATCTAATTCAGATTCATCATTTTGTCTTGTTCCATATGCTGACTACAAATCTAATATACAAAGAATGTGTAAGGAACAATGGACACTTATATGGCAAACTAAAACAGATAATAAGCTCTTTCAAATAAAACCAGATCCACAGTTATGTGCCTCTAGCTTCCGGGAAAGCAGGAAGGAAGAAGTAATCCTAGCCAGAGCAGGAATTGGTCACAACCACATTACTCACATATTTCTCCTTACAGGCAATGAACCTCCTCAGTGTACACACTGCAATTCTCAACTCACAATGAAGCACATTCTTGTTGAGTGCACCTTGTACTTGCATGCCCAGCAACTCTCGTTCAGTTTTCTTCCTAATCTTAAAGAATCTTTGAAGCTCAGTCATATCATAGGTAACGATGCCAACCCAACAGAATTTTTCTCATTTATCAAACGGATAAACTTATATGATTGTTTCTGACTGTTCGCAAAACAGTCGTCATGAGTATCTTCCACATCACTGATAGGCGCAATATAGCCTGAGCAGCCCTTGAGCCAAAAATAACAGTAGCCACCATGGTACCCGCACATTAAATGCTTCTTACAAGCCATTTTTCAAAAGACTGCAAAGTGCTTCCATTGTGGCCAGCAAGCATCGTTGTTGGTTGTGATATGCTTGCTTTTCAGAGCTTTCTTCAGATGTGGAAACAGGAAACGGCCATGTTCTGTGAATAAAGGGGTATGTGGCAGAACCTTGGCACCTATGGAAGTGATCTCTGGCTGTACAATATTAGCCATATTGGGACCTGGCATTGTCTTGATGGAGAAATCACTTAATGCTGAAAAGTTCTTGAGTTTCTTGTGAATGGCGTGACAAAATTTGACTGGGAGAACCCCAGAGAATTAGTATTTGTAATGACTATATGGTGCAAGGAAGCCTAAGGCTTATGCTGCACCAGCCTAAAAAAAAAAAAGAGTAAAATAATAACAATAATAAAATAAAATAAATAATAAAAGAAAAGGAAATAGACAACCTATGCATTTCCCTCCTTTCATAGGTAAGTATCCCGCTGACCTTTGAATTTCCAAAAACTGTCAGCTTCAACCACCCATGTAGATAACTTAGTCCAGTAAAATAGACTGACCGTTATGCCCCATCTCAACTGTAATGATCAGTCTATTTTTGGTTTACTGTTGTTTTATTTTATTGTAGTGGTTTACATCTCTGTTGGTGATATTTCACATAAATTTGGACCTGGTGTCCGTCAGAGGGGACACCGTTAAATTTCTATTTAATTGGCTTTCGAAATTTAATGAATTATTGTTTTATTATCCTTACATTTAGATGTTCTAAATTATTTTAGAAAGTTTCTGCAATATTTTTACTCTTGTTACCCCTCTCTTCCCTCCCTGTTGGTTTGATCATTATGTTTAATTTTGACTATTTTCGCTCTTGTCTTGCCATGCTGCTGGCATTTTTTTTATTTTTAATTCTTATTCTAATTGATTTTTATGGTTATATTTCAAACATCGTGTAGAGGAATATGCTCTTTGCTGCCTTTTTATTTTGTTTTTATTATGAAAGAGTCAGTTGCCAACTATTTCAAACGTTATTAATAA
Source organism: Mastigoproctus giganteus (assembly GCF_048544385.1). Classification (NCBI taxonomy): domain Eukaryota; kingdom Metazoa; phylum Arthropoda; class Arachnida; order Uropygi; family Thelyphonidae; genus Mastigoproctus; species Mastigoproctus giganteus. Next base: position 166,039,295 of record NC_143575.1, read on the forward strand.
CACAAAATACTAATAAAATGAAAATGGTATAGCTGTCATCAGATATGGGAGGGAACATGGTAAATAGTAAATAGTTAAATATAGGTAATGCAAAAAATGCTTGATCTGATGTCAGCTGAAATAAATATTGATACATGATTAGGTATTTCATCTGGGGACTACACTTAACCATGGATCAGGAACTGCATTTCTAAACGTCCATAGTAGAAGAAGAAATTATCATTTTCTAATACAGTATAGACAGTAGTCCCAACTCAGTATAATTTATTTAGGTAAAAATAAGTATCAAATTGGGATAAAAAATGGTTAATATCAATATGTTTAATAATAAATGTGTAGGATTTAATTTTGTAAAGATAAAAAATTAATGTATTTTACAAAATAGATTTGGAACAACATGTTTAATTAAATTAATATTATTATTATTACAACTTACATATATTACTGAAATTACATATAAAAATTAATACAAAATGCCAGTAGCATGGCAAAACTGTAGAGCGAAAATTTAACCTAAACCTAAAAATTAATCATTAATAGGGAGGGAGGGAGGAGTAGGGATAACAAGACAGAAACTGTAGTCGAAAGCCTCTAAATAATTTAGAATATAATTTAAATCCATTTTAAAATTTATAATATAAAACCAATTGTATAACAATTTAGCCCACCCCCAGTAAGGTACCAGTTCCGAGAGAAGTGAAATGTCACCAAAAGAGACTAATCAAACTACTAAAACAAAATAAAAATACTCTGACCATTATGCCCCTTATCGACAGAGGACCACGAGGCCAATAATGGTCATGGAATCGCTGCATTTCAATCACTAAACAAATCATCGCATAGGTGAACCGATCGAAGGACCTAACCACCCCTCCTTCCTCCAAGCAAGCCACAAATGCAAAGGTCGACATAAAGTGCCTGCTTGCCAACCCAAAGGTTGCGGGTCCGAATCCAGCCTCAGGCTTGGATTAGAGTAGTGCAAAAACCTTTGGAGGTGCATTGTGGCCACAGAAGCCGATGCGCCAACAAATAACAAAACCAACAAAAAAAAAATGAAAAAATGCAGAGGATGTGCATAGCGGTGGTCGTTATGCAGCGAAAAATAAACAATAGAACAGACTAGCACTCCAGAGCAAAACCACACCACCGACATAGTAGTGAATGCTTAACCAGCTTATATAGAGACAGAAAATAGAAACAATATTTATAGATGGCAGTACAGGTGCAGCTTTAGCATGTCAAACCCACTAATACCATCTGGTTTACATATGTACGAATAGAAAGCGCCCTACAGTTTTGTCATAGTACTGACATTTTGTATTAATTTTTATATGTAATTTCAGTAATATAATGAGTGTCATGTGGAGGATGTGTATTTTATTGCTTCTAATGACTGCTTCATATTTATTTTATCTTATTTATCTATTCTATTTTATTTTTAATGTTACTATTCGTACATATGTAAACCAGATGGTAGTAGTGGGATTGACGTGCTAAAGGTGTGCCTGTACTGCCATCTATAAATATTGTTTCTATTTTCTGTCTCTATATAAGTTGGTTAAGCTTTCAGTAAGTCGGTGGTGTGGCTTTGCTCTGGATTGCTAGTCTGTTCTATTGTTTATTTTTCGCTGCATAAGGACCACCGCTATGCAAATCCTCTGCATTTGTGGCTCGATCGGAGGTTAGGTCCTTCGATCGGTTCGCCTAGTGATCAAAATGCAACAATTCCATGACCATTATTGGCCTTGTGATCCTCTGTTGATATGGGGCATAATGGTCAGTCTGTTTTTATTTTATTTTGTTTTAGTAATTTGATTAGTCTCCTTTGGTGATATTTCACTTCTCGGAACTGGTACCTTACTGGGGGGTGCTGCTAAATTGTTATACAATTGGTTTTATATTATAAATTTCAAAATTGATTTATCTGAATTGGATTTAAATTATATTCTAAATTATTTAGAGGCTTTCGGCTACAGTTTCTGTCTTGGTACCCCTACTCCTCCCTCCCTATTAATCATTAATTTTTAGGTTTAGGTTAAATTTTCGCTCTACAGTTTTGCCATGCTACTGGCATTTTGTATTAATTTTTTTACGTAATTTCAGTAATATAATGAGTATCGTGTGGAGGATATGTATTTTACTGTGCCTCTAATGACTGCTTCATATTTATTTTATCTTATTTATCTATTCTATTTTATTTTTAATGTTAATATTCGTACATATATATATATATATATTCTAGGATTACGTTGCAACATAATTCAAGAGAATTGCAGAATTGTAAAATATTGTTGTGTTTATTCATAGTCAACTTTGTGGTCAACAAAAGTTAAAAGTTTACTTAACAGTTTACTGTTTTATTAATAAAATATAATGATTTGCTTATAACCCCAATAATGTATATACCATTCTTACAAATTCAGTTATTCAGTGCCAATTTACAACTAACTAAATGTGAAGTGCTAATACATTCTAGAAGCTTCCAAAACTTACTACAACATTCTGGTGTTTTATTGTATGAAATGATGTCATCCTTCTTAACCTTTTACAGCTAAATATTTCCCTTCTGCTAACTAGATGTTGCTAGATAGAACAATTATTTTTTTTACTTGTTCATTTAGGTCACTTGCTTGGGAAAGGCAAGTGAGCTACATGAACTGGGCTGTGATGAAGCTAATCAAGTTGGACTTTCATAAGGAGTTAAAATTTAACCTGGAGCAAGTTACATGAGGTCTTTGAGAATCCCCCCCTCCACACACACACACACACGCACACATGATTTCAGAAATTTTCTGCTCTTCTACTGAATTCATACAACTGAAATTGACACCTCCGTAGCCAGGTGGAAAGGAGCAGCAGTGCGTAGCACACTCTTCTTGATTAGATTGGGGTTCAAGCCCGTCACCACCAAATACAGAGGATGCAGAAAGGTCAGGGAATGACCACCGCATATTTCCGGAGCAATATGGCCTTAGTTGCTAATGCTCCTAAAAACCAAATAACAAACAACTGAAATTCCTAATCTTTCAACAGAAGTGTTTCTTCAATTTCTCCTTTGAAAATTCCAAAAATTTCTTAAATTTCAATTATTTGGATGCAAAATGAACAGATTTAAAAATCAATGTATGAATTTTAAAAAATAACTTGTGATTTTAATGAGTGTTGACATTCAGGGACACCCATTCCATTCTCCCTATTAGTCCACAAAATTCAGTGTTTACTACGTATATTGAAAATAAAGCTGGAATCGAAAAGTCAACAATTCTGAATTTTATCTTGCAGATTTCTAAGGTTATAATAGAGTAACATTTTACCCTGTTTAACTGAGTGCACATGAAACCTTAAAAATTATTGGCTCAGCCAGTTATGGGGGATTGAAGGAGGCACAGCTCCACATTGCCATGCATTTCTCTCCCCCACCCTTTCATATCCACTGATTGCTGAAATTTTCTCCTATTTCTCAAATGCTGATCATCATGCTACAAAGGTAAATCTATCGAGGCCACAATCACCTCAAAAAGTATGCCAACTGAACAAGGGGAAAAAAAAAAAAAACAATCAAGTTAAACATTGCTATAAGAATGAAAAATGTCACTACAAGTAATGGAAGGAGATTTGTGGCATCTGTTTTCTTTCAGTGGTATTGTATGCAGATAAATCAAAATGGAAAATAGTGAAAATCTGTGCACTTCATCTTGCATTGGGTGTAATCTCTGAAAGCAATAAGGATTATTTTCAAGTGTTGGTACTTCCTGTATCACACTTCCAATTGAGTGAATTACTGTCATTATTAAATTGTGAACTTCAGCAATTTAGTAACTGAAGAAATGGTACAGGTGTTACCATGAATAATTTTAGAATAATCTGTATTCCTTTAAGAAATTAAAGATAGTTTGCAATCCATTTAGCTTAACCTGCTAATTTTCATATTCTATATTTGCTTTCAATCTTAAAAATTCTGAACATTCCTACATGTTGACAGGAGCAGACTAGTCCAAGCAGCCATCAATGCTGTGGCCACCATTAAATTTGGGCTACTGAATAGTAGATAGATAAGTAATTCAGATAGGTCCAAAATTGTTGGCACTATTAATCTTTTCTGGACGAGAACTTGAGTTCAGTTCCCTCATAATGATGGTAAATACTTTCTTATCAAGTAATGTGGAGATATTAGTTTATTCCTTAATGGCAACTGCATAATATTACATAATTGGTTATGGGTTCAGAATTATCATGTATATAATTCTCAATAATCCGAGAATTACCGATATTGTGCATAATTGTTATCCATTAAGAGCTTTCAAGATGGCTGCCTTAGATGTTATCTCAGTGAGGATTGATAAATATTGTTGTTGTGTTGTGTGTTTGAGCATTGTTCTCTGATAATGTAAAAATCAAGACTAATATTAGGGGACAGTATAACATATTCACTGAGCCTGACTTACATAACTGTTCAACAGCACCCCAAGCACTGTGCCGTAATGCATATAAGTGATCATTCTTTAGGGTCAACATACAAGTGGTGCAAAAGTAAAGGCACAGAAACAAACTGGTCAATTCTTTCAGCATACTGATTGAACTCTGGGCTATTACCATCACCTATTCATTTTTATTTATTGCTTGGTACACATTTTTACTCATGTTTTTGCTTGTGCTGAGGTTAGTTTATACACTTAGATTAAACTTTCAATAAGGTTTTTTTTTTTTTTTTTTTTTTAATTTCCAGCTTAGCCCAAGAGTGACTGGTTGGTTTTAACTATGACTTTCAGACTTAATTGGCCCCAGGTGCCAAGCGATTCTGTGATCAAGTGACTTTGCTCTGAATTAGCCATCTTTCTTGAAGTAAAAATCTTTTCTTTATTTGAAGTATCTATTAACACACAATTAATTAATCTATAGTAAAGAAGTCAACTTTACTAGATTTAGAAGGAAAGCAACCTTACCCTTTCTTTTCTTGTATCATCATCATCAGCCATTTTCAATCCACTGCAGGATGAAGGCCTCTCCAGCAACTTTCCAGTTCCTTCTGTTTTGAGCACTGGCCATCCATTTACTACTCATAAACTCATGAATTTCATCTATCTATCTCCGCTTTTGTCTTCCAGGTTTTCTTCTAGCTCCTCTTGGGTACCATTCTGTTATTTTCTTAGTCCATCTGTCATCATGTCTTCGAGCTATGTGTCCTGCCCAAGACCATTTTAGTTCTTTAGTTTTGATAAGAATGTCCTTTATTTGAGTTTGCTGCCTAATCCATGTGTTTCTCTTCTTATCTAACAGTCTGATTCCCAATATAATTCGTTCCATTCTTCGCTGTGTAGTTCTTAGCTTCTCTTCCATTCTTTTGGTGAGTGCCCAAGTTTCACTTCCATAAGTCATGGTGGGGAGTATACATTGATTCATTATTTTACGTTTCAGACAAACCGGGATATTGCTCTTCAGTATGTGACTATATTTCCTGAATGCTATCCATCCAAAATTTATTCTTCTCTTGACTTCCAGCCATTTATCATTATTACAGCTAATAACTTGTCCCAGATAAGTATATGACTCCACCTTTTCAATTACTGCTCCTTCAATCATTATTTCCCTTTCCGTGGCATACTTGTTCATCATTACTTTTATTTTAGCCATATTCATCTTTAGTCCAAAATCCTTACTAACTGTGCATAACTGATTAAGATTTTCCTCTAATTCTTTGGGATCGTGGCTTATGACCACAATGTCATCTGCAAATCGTAAATGGTTTAGGTACTCTCCATTCACATTGACTCCTTTCTGCGACCAGTCTAATCTTCTGAAAGCTTCCTCAAGGGCAGCAGTAAACAGCTTCGGAGATATTGTGTCTCCTTGTCGAACTCCTTTCTCGATTTTAAATTTGCTACTGTCTTTGTCTAGTCTAATAAGTTGTTTGGTTTTTAGGAGCATTAGCAACTAAGGCCATATTGCTCCGGGATATGCGGTGGTCATTCCCTGACCTTTCCGCATCCTCCGTATTTGGTGGTGACGAGCTCGAACCTCGGTCTAATCAAGAAGCGCGTGCTACGCACTGTTGCTCCTTCCCACCTGGCTACGGAGGCGCCTGTCTAGTCTAATAAAGGATGTAGCACTCTCATATATTTTCTTCAAAATCATAATATATGGAGTATCTATGCCTTGTCTTTCCAGTGCCCGAAACATTGCCTTATGCTGTATGGAGTCAAATGCCTTTTCATAATCCACAAATGCCAGGCATAATGGTGTTTTATATTCATTTGCTTTCTCCATTAGCTGTGATATTACGTGAAGGTGATCCATAGTTGAGAATCCTGTCCTAAAGCCAGCTTGCTCTTTCGTTTGATTCTCATCAAGTATTCTTTCTAATCTGTTAGTAATGACCCTTGTGAACAACTTGTAGATATGGGATAACAAGCTAATTGGTCTATAATTTCCAATTTCTGATTTATCTCCTTTCTTATGCAGCAAAACTATGATTGCATTATTCCACTGCTTAGGCATCACACCTTTTCTAATGCACTTTGTGAAGAGCCTTGCCAGTTTTTGTGTTATGTCCCTTCCTTCCAATTTTAACAACTCTACAGTAACTTCATCTTCCCCCGGGGCTTTCCGATTCTTCATTTTCTTCAATGCATGTTCTACCTCATCAGGAAGAATATCGGGTATGTCGTATGTGTTGCTACTTTGCAATCCATCTTCCCCACTGCTGGTATCATTCCCTCGCTCCTTGTATAATTCTCTATAGTAGTCTTCTGCTATTTGAATTATGCCTTCTCTGCTGTTTATAAGTACACCATCGCTATTCTTCAGTTTCAGTATCATTTGTCTTTCTGTATTACTGCTCATGGCTGCTGATTTAAATCCTTTGTTTTCCCTTAATGCTTGTTCTACTTTTCTTGTGTTAAATCTTCTTATGTCCTCTCTGAGTCTCTTTCTAATGGCTTTGCATAACTCAGTATACTCAATTTTCTCCCTGTCAGTGTTTTTCTTGCTCTTCATTTGTTGTCTTTGGTTCATCATGACAAGTGTTTCTTGACTAATTTTTTCTTCTTTGGATTTCTGTTTCCCTATAGGTTTCTTGGGCTTTATCACTTTCAGAAAGTTGTAATATTCCTCGTCGATATCTTGGTCCTGAGCAGTCTGCAGAAGCTCAAACTTGTTCTTAAGTTCCAGTACATACTGCTCTTTCTCCTCCTCTGTTATTTCAAAGACCTTTGTATTATTTACTCGAGTCAGTTTTTTCCTTTCCTTTCCTACATCTATATCAAGTGTACATCTTACCATTCTGTGGCCGACCGGGCTAGCCGAGTGGGTAAAGTACCTCCCCAGCAACCCAAAGGTCGCGGGTTCGATTCCCGCCTCGGGCTTGGATCAAAGTACTGCAACACTTCCAACATTTACCTTATTCAGGACGGTAACATCATTCACAATATATCTTCTGTTAGTGAGGATGAAGTCGATTTCATTAGTTGTTAATCCATTTGGACTCTTCCATGTCCACTTTCTGTTCACCCTTTTCTTGAAAAAAGCGTTCATTACTGACATTCCTTGAGATTCTGCAAATTCCACAAGTCTTTCACTTCTTTTATTTCTTTCACCAATTCCAAAATTTCCTATAGTTCCTCTTTCTGCGCTGTTTTGCCTTTTTCCAACCTTAGCATTGAAGTCCCCCATAATAATAGTGTAGTGGGTTTTCTGCTCATCTAGAAGACTCTCAATTTCAGTGTACATTTCTTCAACCTCTTCATCATCATGGCTTGATGTTGGTGCATAAATCATTATAATCTTTAGCTTGTACCTCTTAGAAATCTTGAGTATTAGTCTTGACACCCTTGGTGATGTACTTTTGAATTCCAAAATGTTGTTTTTAAAATCTCCATTAGTGTACAGCAGATTTCCACTTGATAAACTTATAAGTGATTCATTTCTTCTTCTTGTTTCAGCCAAACCGATGATATTCCAATTCACATTTTCTAATTCCTTTTCCAGCTCTAATATCCTGTCTTCACCGATGAGTGATCGTACGTTATAACAGGCCAAGTTCAATTTCCATGCATGGCAGCCTGGTCGTACCCAGAGATTCTTAGCACCCTCTGCTTCCACTCTGATCCTCTCGCTGCCGTAAGAGGGAGAGTGAAAGCTGCTGGGGACTGAGGGCCATTTGTATTGTTGTTCTCTCATTGCTGGAGGGTTTGGTCTTTTCCTCTTCACGCTGACCAGGCGTCTTGAAGAGAACCACTCTACGCGTTCGTTGCCACCTAAGTGACGTAACAGGGCTTACCATCGAGAAGGTGTGCATGAGTGGATTTTAGGGAGGCAGGCCAACCGGACTTCTCCTAAATCTTCTGTAATAGAGAGATATTGGATCCATCAGTGTTTTAGGCTGAGTGTCTGATAACACACAGGATACCTGTTCCCCTCTAAGCCCCTTTCTTGTATATATATCCTTGTATGTATTTCTTGTATATATATCCTAATTACTAACCTCCTAGTGCTTGGTCACAGTGTGACACTGCTCCTGCTTCCACATGGCAGGGCCAGTAACCTAGGCGCCTCCGTAGCCAGGTGGGAAGGAGCAGCAGTGCGTAGCGCACGCTTCTTGATTAGACCGGGGTTCAAGCCCGTCACCACGAAATATGGAGGATGCGGAAAGGTCGGGGAATGACCACCGCATATCCTGGAGCAATATGGCCTTAGTTGCTAATGCTCCTAAAAAAAAAACAAATAACAAGCCAGTAACCTGGAGTGGAAAAGCTCTCCTTCCAGGGCGAAATGGAGCGAAATGACTCCAATTTCTAGAAACCCACTAGGTTGATGGATCCAAATGAAACTGATCCCAGACATGATGAACCTATCTTTCTTGGAGATACATCTAAAATGACTAGTAAACGCAACAGAAATGACTGTCTCCTCAAAGAGAATGAAAACTGATATAAACACCTTAAATGCCCCAGTATATCTCATAATACATTCAAATAATGAGAAATCAGTAGACCAATTGTCACTTTTTCTCATACAAAAGACTCTTGAGAGTTATGCCGACCCACCAAAAAATGGTAAGAGATTAAAATCAGGCGATATTTTAGTAGAAACAGCCCACTCTAAACATTCCGAAAGACTGTTGCAAATAACAACCTTCGGAGGAATACCAGTAACGGTATCCCCTCACAATGCCTTAAATACATCAAAAGGTGTAATAGCGGAATTGGACCTCCTAAACTTATCTGAAGATGAAATTCAAAGCGAATTAAAAAAGAAGGGATAGTCACCCCCACCAGGAACCTGATACTCACTTCAACACTCCAAAACCACCCAGATCAGTAAAAAGCATGATATTTACATTGCAACATTAGACTGTACTTCCCGAATCCTCTCCGCTGTTTCAACTGCCAGAAGTTAGGACACACGCAGACTGTATGTAGAGGAAAATCAACGTGTATAAACTGTGGATCCCAAGAACATCTCACCTCTACTTGCACAGCTGGAAATCATAAATGTGCAAACTGCAAAGGGGCACATACGGCATACTCAAGAGAGTGAAATCTGGAAGAAATACAAAAGTACAAAGCAGAAAACAGAGTTACATATCAAGAAGCGAAAAAAGCAATTGCAGTAAATCTAGAAAACAAAAGATCCCGGAAATGAGACCTCTTAATTCAAAATGCTGTAGAACACAAACAGATGTCACAATCGCCCAAGAGAATCCCCCCCCCCCCGATAACGTAGAAAATGTAAGAAAAAAAGTAATACAGAAACAAAGGTTACAGAACAAATGGATATTGAGGCAGGAAATACCAGAGAGGACCCTATCCTCGAAATTTTTGTGGAAGAAGAAATGGATACAGGAAGATCCTATTTCGCAAAGACAGACAAAGTGAAAACGGCCCTAAGGAACCAATCTGAGGGATCATCTAAACAGAAATGACAGACACAATCTTTCAGTGGAACTGTCGAGATTTCCGCACAAACATTAACAACATTATAGACATAATTACTCAATATCGTCATTTTAGTGTCTGCCTACAAGAAACATTTTTAAAATTACAGGACATCAGTATAATTAAAAACTATAGCATATACAGAAAGGACCGCATCTCGGGTGGAACAACGCAAGGAGTTTCAATATTTGTTAACAGTCATGTACCATCCCAAGCAATACCATTGAATGCCCCCTTAGATGCAGTTACAGTCCGTCTGCAATAGATTTCGATATTACCATTACCTCATTATACCTCATTACCTCATTTCAAGTAGTCAAGAAGTGCTGATTGTTCAATTGCCATCTCCGTTCTGCATTTTAGGTGACCTAAATGGGTATCACCCACTATGGGGATGATCCCAAAATAGACCAGAAAGGTAAACAAATCGAGAAAATGATAGTTCAGACCAACCTCATGATTCTGAATGACGGTGCACGCACATATTTCCCTCTACCATCAAAAAGCAGCTCTGCAATAGATCTGTCAATCTGTTCCCCAACACTGTTCCCGAAGATCCAGTGGTTCGTGCATGAGAACCTTTTGAGCAGCGACCACTGCCCCATAATTTTGAAAATTATAATGAAAACCCCACCATGCCAAATCACCAGGCATCCTAGATGGAAAATATATGATGCAGATTGGGAAACCTTCAGATTACTACACAACTGACATAACGAAAACCCTCTTATACTTGCTTCAATCTTGGGTAATAAAATGTCTCAAAAGGATTAATATATATCACCTCCTTTAGCTAATAAAAAAAAAAAGATAATAATAATAATTTTGTAGCCATAGTTAGAACTTATCCTTACCTGCAAGAAATAACACCGATACTTTACCATATGTATGGCACACTATGGCCATAGATGCTGATGCGCCAAATAAATCTCCAATCAACCAACCAATCAGATTACTATCAAGACTAGACCGGAATGTCATTAAACAAGAATCAGTACAGACCAGTGGACTATGTTACAAACGCCATTCTTCAAGCTGCAGAACAGACAATACCTAAAATGCCTTCTAACATTGGAATATATCCAAAACCTTGGTGGAACAGGGAGTGTCAGGAAGCCAAAAAAGAGAGAAGGGCCTGGAATCACTTGCACAAAAATTCTGACGAGGGACATCCTGATACAATTCAAAAGAGCCAGAGCTAAGGTCAGGAGAGACTTGGGCATTATGGTGCCCAAGTCTATGACTCAGCGAGACCTATTGCTCTGAGATGGCTCGATCCAGTACATCAATGCGCACTCCGAATAGCCCTTGGAGCTTTCCGTATTTCACCTGTGCAGAGCCTGTATGTGGAAGTCCACTAAAATAAAATCCTTACTGGGTCATCCCCTACAGGAAATCCTTTTTACACCAGAATGGGAACAAAAATACCAACAACAACAAAGAATCGATAAACATGCTAGCGTGAGATTAAAAAACGTTTTCCTCAGTAGAAATCTTAACCTCGATGATATAACTCCACTCTACATATGTCCCACAAACACAAAAATGCAGTCTACACCACCATGGATCATCAAACAGCCTACATATGATTTCTCCTTCCACATTTTAGACAAACAAGCACTTCCACATATCCTCTGCATAAGTCGCAATTTTTAGATCATTGCTTCCTATATATATACAGCTGGCTCAAAAACTGATTATCGTGTGGGTTTGGCAGTTTACACATCTGATGCCACCACATTCCAAAAATTCCCAAAAGACTGCAGCATTTATACTGCAGAACTGCAAGCCGTAATGTTTGCGCCAAACCAAATCGAACACTCAAGATCACCAAACGGCATCATATTACAATTGACATTTTGGTAGCTATACAAATGTCAATTCTAATAAACACCCACTGCAACAACAAAAACAAATTCAATGCCGAGTGGCAGAGCTCCTTGAACAAGGTCATAACATAAGATTTTGCTGGATCCCAAGTCATGTCGGAATATGTGGTAACGAACAAGCAGAGAAAGCTGCTAAGAAAGCCAACAGCAACATTTCCGCACCCGAATCCATTCCTTCCACGAATTACAAAAAAGTTATTCACCACAGCAGGATACGCCACTGGAAACAGCAATGGCAAGTACTAACCAGCAACAAATTTTTGCACCAAATTAAAAGTTTACTCCAACCATGGAAATCCAGTAATCAACGAAACAGACATGACAAAGTGATACTCTCAAGTATCACTTTGTCATGTAATAGGACACACTCATTTCAGCCGCTGTCATCTCTTGTGAGGAGAGGATCCCCCCCCCCTTTGGCTTACCTGTCACACACAGCAAACAGTAGAACATGTATTAATTACATGTCCAGCTTTTACAGTTGAGTGCCGAAATTGATTCAAGAAGTTGACAAGCATCACTTTCTCACTCTCAAAAAAATACTGGAAGATAGAAAAATATATGAGATGATTTTCATTTCATCAAGGAAATATATTTCTATAATCTAATATGAAACCAAATAGTTCTGCACAATAGCTTACTCTGCAGTAAGCTATAGTCACTCCATGACTTTTGGAAACTATTTGCAGAAAAATAAGAATACAAAGAAAATTGTTGTTAAAAACCTTCCAGGCGCATTTTAGCTGCAGTAGCTCTTGTGCCAAGAATTTCTAAATCAATCAATCAACCAGACTTAATTTTCAGCCATTATTTACAGATTTGTAGAATATTTAGGATTTTGGAATGTTGTTATATCTCAACATTTCCAAAAATTACAACATGTCAAGTGCACTCTCTCAAATATAGTTGGAAGCAATTTTGTGGTATTGGCAGATGAATGACATTTTCTCCCATAAAAACTATTTTTTTGTATTTTGGGCCCAAAAATTTACACACACACACACACACACACACACACACACACACACACACACACACACACAACCTTACCATTAATACCAAGCAACTGTTGATAACACTAGCAAAAATATTTTTGTTACAATTCTGCAATCAAAATATGCGATTCTGGAGGAAATAAATGCGCTGATTACGAAATTTCCATATAAAGTCTATCACGTCTACATCTAAAGATATACCAACATTTAATGTCAAAATCAAGTTTGTATACAAATACAAGTGTAAAAGTTTGTATACTATACAAGTGTAAAAAAATATACATTCTCTATAACTCATTTAACTTCGGAAACAAATATCATAAATCATTATGAACTAGTTATATTTCAAGAATATATAATCAGCATACCTGTGATTGTCCTTAAAAATGTTTGCTAAGAGATTTTCTCTTGTATTCCTTCTTCTCTCGCTCACAAGGAACCAGCAGTAATCCCTCATCACTACAGGATCCCAGCAACCTTGGTACCGCCTTTCCATCGTGAAAATATCTTGATGAAACCGCTCCTCTTGTTCATCACTCACACCTCCCATATTTTCAGGGAAAAATTCGAGATGGGAATGAAGAAAATGAATTTTCAACATTGACAGCCCATGTTTTTGTAGCACTCGAATAAATTAGACACCAACATTTTATAGTTTTCTTTTTTCCTATTACCCAAAAAACCATGTATTACCGCCTTAAGTGATTGCCAAGCTGCAAATTCAAGCTCCTTTAACTGGGTTTTAAAAACATATCGGCTTTCAGAAGTTACCTAATTTGGGATCCTACGAAAATTCCTTCCTTGAGTTTGGCATGTGTTAAATCAGAAAACAGATTTTCAAGTATTTTTTTTTTTTTTATGTGAACCTTACAAACACGAGAGGTATTAGAACCTATGGGATTAGTACCGTGCTTGGGTTGGAGGTTGAGAAGACGAAAGAAGATATTTGTTGACATGGGACTTGAACTTCTCTAGATTATAATTTTCAGGAAATACGTATGAAGGAAGGTTGTTCCAGAAAACGGCACTTGAATGAATAAATGAGGAAGATGAAAAGTTGGTTCTGTGGGTTTGAAGTTGGACAGTAAATGGATGTTGGCCGGTGGCGGCACGTGTTCGGACTGTTTTCAAAGAGAGAGCGGGAATTATACAAGCCAATTCAGAAGAACAGTGCCCATGGAAGTATCTGTAGAAGAGGCATGCAGCAGAAACAAAGTCTATGACAAAGCAAGTGGAGAGACTCTGTTAGAGATGAATCATTGATTAACCTAACTGTCCTCTTCTGAATGGAATCAAGAAGCCTGAGAGAGGTTTTGGGGGCACCACCCCAGATGTGGGAACAATATTCCATGGCAGGGCGGATTTGCGATTTATACAGAGTGAGCAGCTGTTTGGAACAAAAGTAACACCGAGAGCAAAAGAGAAAACCAAGTTTTTTAGATGCAGAGGAAGCAATATTTGTAATGTGCTTGTGCCAAGAGAGATTAGAAGTCAGGGTAATCCCCAAAAGAGATATATCACTTTGCCTAGAAATCGGAGTGTCACTAAAGATAAGCATAGAAGCAGAAGAATCCTTTTTGTGAGATATAAGACAAGACGGAGTTTTAGAAGGGTTGAAATCAACTAAGTTGTCTTTGCCCCACTGGAGAATTACCTGAAGATCGACATTTAAGAAATTGGTAGCAGATTATCGAGAAGTTGAAGCTGATTGAGGAGGACAAGGTTTCTCATAATGGAAAGTGGAATGCAATGTGCTATCATCGGCAAAACTATGGATAGGATTTCCAATCAATGGAAGAAGGTCATTAATATACCAGAGGAAAAGAGTGGGGGATAGAACTGAACCTTGGGGGACACCGGCATTAGTGGAGAAGTTAGAAGACAGAGAGCCATCTACCATCACCCGAAGTGAGCAATCAGAGAGAAAACAGGATAACCACTTACTAAAAACAGTTGACGAACCATAAGATGGAAGCTTGTTTAGAAGACCTTTATGCCAAACATGATCAAAAGCCTTTGAGATGTCAAGAGGAACTACTTGTGTTTCACCAAACCTTTCCATTGAATTAGTCCATAAATGGGTAACATAAGCCAGAATATCACCAGTAGATCGACACTGACGGAATCCATACTGGTGATCGTTGATCAGACGGAAGATTTCTAGGTAGCTTAAGAGTTGTCGGTTAATTGATTTCTCCATTATTTTAGAAAGAGTAGAAGTAATTGCAGTGGGACGATAATTGGATGGGAGGGATTTGTCACCCTTTTTAGGAACTGGCTGGATATGAGGAAATTGCCAAGCAGAAGGAAAAACACCTTTGGAATAAGCAAGTGAAAAAAGGCAGCAAAGAATAGGAGTAAGTTGAGGAGCACAGGTTTTTAGAACAAGTGTAGAAATACCATCAGGACCTGGAGCTTTCTTAGCATCAAGATTCATCAAAATCCTTCTGATATCCTTTTGACGGAAGACCACAGGAGGCATTGAATGGCGCATGTTGGGAATGGCGGGAGGTGTTTTACCGAGATCATTAATACATGAGCTGGAAGAAAAATGGGATCCTAGCAGGTCAGCTTTATCCTTGGCTTAAGTGACAACAGAACCATCTGGTTTGGACAGAGGTGGGAGCAGAGATGGGCAAAAGTTGCGGCCAATAGCTTTGGCAAGAGACCAGAATGCTCGGCTACCATTAGGGCAAGAAGCAAGTTTTCTCCTCTTATCCTGTTCAAACTCTAGTTTGGACTGATTAATAACTGCTTTACAATTGTTGCGGGCTTTGGTGTAGGCAGAAAATGAAACTGAAGAATTAGGAACAAGCCAATTACGATATGCAGCATTCTTCTTTTGAACAGCCTTAGCACATTTATTGGAAAACCAAGGTTTAGATAAAGGATGAGATTTTAAAGTGGAATGTGGGATAAAGGATTCCATTCCTGCAAAAATAATTTCACTGACACGATCTGAGCAAACGTTGACATCAGAAGTTTTGAAAAGTAATCTGACCAAGGAAAAGAAGAAAAGAAGTCTCGCAGGTCATCCCATTTTGCATTCTTGTAATGCCAAACAACACGAAGTTTGGAATAGCCATGAGATAAAGGTTCCATTGGAGAAGAGACAATCACCAAGTTGTGATCTGAAGTGCCTAAAGGACCTTTCACTTCAACTGTGTACTTAGAAGCATTGTTTGTGAGAAAAAGATCAAGCGTATTGCCTGTATGATTAGGATTGTCCAGTATTCTTGTAGGTAAGTGAACAATCTGTGCTAGGTCATTAGTAATCGCAAAAGCCTCAGCATCTCGACCTGGTGGATCGGTGTGACTAGAAAACGGAAGCCAGCTGGTGTTGTGAACATTAAAATCACCAAGGAAAATTACCTCACTGGTAGGAAAGTTGGACTGTAGAAAGTCAAGTTGCAAAGAAAGGAAGTCAAAGAGCTCCAAGTGATTAGTGGAGTTGGGAGAACGGTAGAGACAACAGATGAATTTGACACAATGAGGTAGAGATTTTAAGCCAGAGAAGATCAAAGAGTGGAGATTCCAAATTGCCAAGTCTCTGACAGGGAATATCAGAACGGACATATGCACAAGTACCACCTCTGAGGCGAAACGAATCATACAGCGAATAATTTGGGCATCTGAGATGAGCAGTAGTTGAATCAACCTGATCAACTGAGATTCTGTCAGAAAAAGTACATGGGGTTTGGCAGACTGCAAGTGGAAATGGACATCATTGAGATTAGAAATGAGACCACGTATATTTGTGAAATGAATTAGGAAGTGCTTGGGAGGTTTAGATCTTTTCACAGATAAGCTTGCTCTATTAGTTTGACAATTCATGGTGTATTCAATAGTAAGAAAAGTGAGTGGGACATGCTGTATGAATTAATGAAATTTTTTGATGTGGCATACACATGGTAAGAATATACCCAGATCCTTGACATAATGTGGCCTCGACATTGCTCCCCGCATACACACTACTCGGACTCCCTCCAGTCACTATCTGGCAGAGTAGAGGTAGCAAGATTATACACTAGCTGATCCGGAAGCCTCCTAGAGAGTTAACAATAGGTTCGGTCGAGTGTGCTAACTAGCGGCCGGCCTGCGAACACCATTTTAGAGCTGTAACCTCGAAATGTAAGGAATATTGGATCTTGCCACAATGTTCATCATAACCTCAAAAGTCATCAATCGTACTGCATGATGGAAGAGTTGAGGTAGAGAGATTTTAAGCCAGAGAAGCCTGTTCCAACAATCAACTGCACATCTATTCTGGAACCATCCTTCCTCAACTCGAACTCATGCCACCTCTAAGTAAAAGAATGCCATTGGAATTCAACTTACTCAATCCATTCAAGGCTTTAAACAACTCAATCAGATTTCCACGGATTCTCAAAACCAGGTTCCTGGTCTCGAGACACTGCAATTTACAGAACTGAACACTTTTTAGGTAAGAGCACCTTTTTGTTCTTTTCACCAATCTGGTTACCCTTCTCTACACCCGTTCCAGTAGAATTACATACTTCCTACAGTGATGCCTCCAGACCTGTATATAGTACTTAAGATTCAGCCATAATCATGGCCTGATACAAAGGGATAATCACTTTGTTTCCCCTGCTGGAAAAGTTTCTATATATCACTGACAAAACAGCATGAGCTGTAATGGCAGCATGTCTGCATTGCTCAGAGAATTTCATGTCTGACTGTATAATTACCCCCAGGCACTTGCTCTGCTATCCATGTCCGTAGCTGAGTGGTCAGGAGCATGAGTGCAGTAGCACACGCTCCTTGAGTAGACCGGGATTCAAGCCCCTGACTGCTAAATATGGTCGATCTGCCAACCTGCACTGGACCAGCATGGCAGATTATAGTCCATTTCCCTCAGCATGAATTATTGGGAGGCTTCCATCCTGCAGTGGGTTGATAATGGCTGCAGTTTACCTTTTTTTTAACAAAATAAAAATAAATTTATGTTTACATACTTAGCTTAATTAATAACACTTTATATTCTGTTATTCAGCACAATTTTGTAATTTGCTAT
This sequence comes from Mastigoproctus giganteus, assembly GCF_048544385.1. Classification (NCBI taxonomy): domain Eukaryota; kingdom Metazoa; phylum Arthropoda; class Arachnida; order Uropygi; family Thelyphonidae; genus Mastigoproctus; species Mastigoproctus giganteus. The sequence goes on from NC_143575.1 coordinate 166,057,146, forward strand.
TCAACACACTTGTAATCTATTATGGTTTACCAACGATTTTATTATGAATGTCAAGAAGTAGCGTGAACGAGATCTTGCTTATTCTAGGCAACAGGTTTGAGGTCGTGTTTCTTTCTTCAAATGTTACTGTACTCCAACTGGTGGACCAGGGAGTCATCAAAAAGTTGAGGAGAACCTACAAATAATGTCTTGCATCATTTACTTTTAGTAGAAAGCAACGAAGAAAGCATTGTAGATTTTTCGAAAAAGCTCAGTCTCAAGGACAGTTGCTACATGTTAGCCAGTGTGTTGGAAACATTCACTGTGCAGAATTTAAAAATGCTTGGAAAAAGCTGTGGCCTATTGCAAAAGAAACCATAGGAGATGAATAGACTCGAGCTGGAGGAGATGATAAACTTGTTTTAGTAAATCTCTGGGTTTGAAGATTGCGATAAAAGTGATGCAAGGGCATGAATGAAAAATGATATTGATGCTACAGGGTTTCCTGTTTTTAATGAAAACGAAATTGTGAATTCAAAAGAAACTGGAGCTCCTGAAAATGATACGAACGAAGATGACGAAGAAGAAAATGAAATCCACACTCAGCCCACGCATGCTGGAGACTGAGATGGGTGGTATGAGCAACGAACTGTTTGCTATCCAACTCTATAAATTCGAAAATCTGAACAAATCGCAAGTCCGAACTATCCCAGTCCCAATTAGTTTGAGTTATCAACGCTCTACTGTATTTATATTAAATGGAATAATAAGAAAGTAGAAAAATGGAAATAAGAAGATGCAATGCATTTCTCTCTCTCTCTCTCTCTCTCTCTCTCTCTCTCTCCTTTTTTTTCTTTCTTTTTCATCATTGCATTTACCATTTTCAGGCTGCCAGATGGCACTATATATCATTTCAAACTTCATTACCATGCGATTTTTAGTTTTAGTTTTGATTTGTCTTCACATATCTCCACAATGTAAGTTATTTTTTCCATTCTTATGTTCATTTAACATGTTTTTTACTCTTAGAAATTTCTAGATTCAGGTTAAAAATTTATTTCAAGGTGCCACTGTTGTTTAGTTTTATATTTCATTTTTCCTGCAAGCTGTTGCTTGTAACTTTGCCTGAGTGTCATCAAGTCACTTGCTATCATTTAAGGATTTTTACTTAGTTTTCAAATCTCTTTAACCTTTAATTTGTATGTTTTGTCTCTAAAAATTTCTGTTGTCAATACAGTGGTGCCTCACAATTCGACTATAATCCGTCGCCAAATTAGAGTCGAATTGCGAATTTGTCGAATTGCGGGTCAATATTTTCCATATAAGTTCATGGAAAATTGATTAATTCGTTGTCAGAGAGAAATACACAGTATTATTGACTTTACTATATTCTACCATATAACAAACGGAATTACAAAATACATAATGAGTACATACATTTCATTGAGCCTTAGATGTTGGAAGGATGGTTTATTTATCTTGTTCTACCCTTTCTGTTCTCCTCTTGGCTTGAATGGGGATGAGGAATTGATCAAGGGTGGACAATCTCCCTCTTTTTCAAGATAGCCTTGAAGTGATGCATAGTAGTGTTGTTAAACAAGTCTGTCATTCTAGTTACAACAGCAGTGTTGGGGTGCCATTTTAAACAAGCAGACTGCACCTTCTCCCAATGGAATAAAATTTCTTTAATGGCAGCTGTTGGCATCGGCCCTTTTTCCCTGTCTTCTTCTTCGAGTGAAATTTCCTTTTCTCTATCTTTTGCTTCCTGTCTGCTGAGTGTTTTGAGTTCTTCCACGGTTGGTTCGTCATCGTGATCCTCCACAAGCTCTTCCACATCAGCCTCACCAACTTCTCCTATGTCGAGGTTCTCCGCCGTCGAAATGATTTCTCGCATGGCCGCAGTTGCTTCTGATTCTTCAGCGGCTTGGACTGCATTGTTGTCATCCCGAAAAAAGGAAGGAACGAGTTTCTTCCATGATGCACGAAGGGTCCTCTGTGTCACTCCCTCCCAGGAAGTTTTAATAAAGGAAATGACGTGAAGAATATTGAACTCAGTCTTCCACAACTCCTTCAGTGTCTTATCAGAAGAATGAGTCACGTCAAAAAGCTGTGAAAACAAAGCCTTGGTGTAAAGTTTTTTTAAAACAGCAATTACTTCTTGATCCAGGGGTTGGATCAGTGATGTGGTGTTTGGAGGCAAAAACTGGACTTTGATGAAATCAAAGTCAATTTCAAGAATGTTTGCCAAGTCTTGGGGGGTGGGCACTAGCATTGTCAAGAATCAGCAGTGCTTTCAAAGGTAAATTGTTGTCAATGAGGAATTTTTTTATGTTCGGTGCAAACTCCTCAAAAATCCAATCTTTGAAGACTTTCTGGTGTACCCAGGCTTTTGCATTGGATCTCCACATCACTGGCAGTTTGGACTTGATGATTTTCTTCCCAAAGCAGCGAGGATTTTAGAGTGGTAAACGAGAAGTGGCTTTACTTTAAAGTCTCCACTTGCATTTCCTGCCAATAACAAGGTAAGCCTATCTTTCATAGGCTTATGTCCTGGGAGCGTCACTTCTTTTTGCGTGATGTATGTTCGATTTGGTAAGCGCTTCCAAAATAACCCAGTTTCATCCCCCGTTAAAAATTTGCTGCGGCAAGTAGCCTTCCTTCATGTTTAAATCTTCAAATTTTTTCACAAACTCTTCTGCAGCCTTTTTAGCTGCACTAGCTGCTTCCCCATGTCTGAGAACACTATGGATACCTGTTCTACCTTTGAATCTGTGAAACCATCCATGTCTTGCCTTGAATTCATCAGTTTGATCTGAGATACGTTCTGGAATTTTCTTCTGCAATTCTTCAAAAATTAACCTAGCCTTCTCACAGATCATTACTGGATCTCCTTTCATCTGTCTTTCTCTAATCCAGGTAAGAAGCAGCTTTTCCATTTCTTCATTGATTAAAGATCTGTTTCTGTCAGAAATTTTCATTGCTCCAGCGAACACCCTAGCACCTATAATCTTGTCTCTTTGTTGCCAAAAAGTTGCCACTGTTGACCTAGGGACACCATACCCTTGAGCTACATCTGTAATTGTTCTACCTTTCTGCACTTTTTCTATAATTTCTTTCTTCTTTTCTAGGCTCAACCAAGTGTGTTTCTTTCCTGAATTATTCCGCTGTTCACTTCTCTTTGGACCCATTATCAAATTTCACTCAAAAAATAACTGCCAAAGCACAAAATTTTTTACTTTATGAGAAATGCAGAATTATAAATTAGCACAAACAACTAGAGCAAACGTGAACTCACACTACGATTATTAACGAGATAATGTTGTCTCATAACTGAGGAAGAACTGACAGCATATATGACAGAAGAACTGTAGCTATCTTTGAGGGCGGCTAACGTAGATGAATGATTGAGGGATCTATTCCCGCTTTATCTATCATTGGTTAAATGTTACTCTTGCTCTTTAATACCATTGGTTAAAATGTATGAAGCAGCCGTAACTATTTAGTGCTATTTAGTAACGTTAAACGCAGTTACGTAGTCCAGCATAGAATTCTTTCGTGCAATATCATGTAGTGTTTTCGCTGGCCTGCAAAATCTGACTGTCGAATAGCGCTATGTTGAATTGCGAGACTGTCGAATAGCGGTACGTCGAATTGCGAGGCACCACCTGTACCAGTTTTAATTTCTCTTCACCGCGTCAACTGTAACGTTCACAAGCCATTTTCTAACACCCCCCCTTTAATCCTTGTAATTTTTATTTAATTTACAAAATTTTATTCTCATTTTCATTTTTGTGTATGCTTTTTACCCTTTGACTTACAGTTTACATCAGAAATGAAGACAAGTTGCCATTCTGCTTGCAATCCTGGCCATCGACACCTGATAAGAGGCTAGTTTTGTTAGTTACGTGGCAACACTCATTCGTCAATTTTGTAATTATTTACTTATGCATATTTTTTTGGTTATCTTCTACCACTATCTCTTTTACTTTCTTTCCTCCCCTCCCTTTATATATATTTACTTATTTTTCTTTTTTAATGAACAAAAGCTGAGAGGGCACTACGAAATTCTTTTTGGGGTAATACTAACTACAGAATTTCTTTAATTCAAAATAATACATATTACTAATGGACAAAATGATACCAACTAATGGCAGTTTTTCCTAAAATGGTTTTATAAATCATCTAAAACTGTAATACAGGCATACCTCGGTTAACGTTACCTCTGATAACGAAGCTTCGATATAACGAAGTCCGCAATTTCAAGCCCCATTTAACATAACAAAATATTCCAGTTTAATCACCTGAAATCTAAGCAAACTGAAGAAATTACGGAAACCTTTGGGGCTTCTCGTGGTTGGTTCGAGAAATTTAAAAAACGGGCCAGGATTCATAGTGTAAAATTAACAGGAGAAGTTTCCAGAAAAACTAAAGAAAATAATTGAACATGAAAAATTTCCACCAAATTTGGTGTTCAATGTTGACGAAAGCGGTTTGTTCTGGAAACGGCTACCAACAAAAAGCTTCATTTCTATTGAAGAAAAATCAGCTGCTGGGTTCAAAGCAGCCAAAGACCGTTTAACGTTACTCTTTGGATCAAATGCCTCTGGCGATTATAAATTAAAATTGTTATTAGTTTACCATTCAGAAAATCCGAGGGCGTTAAAAGGTAACATAAAAATGAATTTACCTGTAATATGGAAAGCAAATAGAAAAGCGTGGGTTACCAAGGAGTTATTTACTGATTGGTTTGTTAACCACTGTTGTCCTGAAGTAAAACGGTATTGTCAAAAAAAACAACTTTGAAGAAAAAGCTCTTTTGTTGTTAGACAATGCTCCGGGACATCCTACTGATCTTAACACGTTGGACACATGCATTCCTGTCAAAGTTGTGTTTCTTCCAGCAAACACAACTTCCCTGATTCAACCATTGGATCAGGGAGTGATAGCATCATTTAAAGCTTATTATCTGCGTCGAACATTAAGCAGTTTAACTGAACTAGAGGATAAAGAGGAAATGACAGTTAAAACTTTTTGGAAAAACTACACCATTAAAAACGCAATTGAAAACATTGATAGTTCTTGGAAAGAAGTCACTAAGAAATGCTTACATGGAGTTTGGCGCAAAATATGGCCAGAAGTTGTATTAGAAGAAGAAAATAACATCCAAGAAATTAGAAATGAAGTTATCCAGATGGCTCAATCAATAGGTTTCGAAAATGTCGATGAAGAAATTTATTGAATGCAGAAGATGATGGTTTTTCAGTGGAAGATTTAGAAAACCTTGTTAGCAATGAAGACAAAGATAATGAAGACGAAGTTAAAGAAGTTCCTGCTGAAAAAGTGTTAACAACCAAAGATTTAAAAAGGTGCTTAAATGACATTGAAAACGTTTTAAATTTTTTTAGTGAAAATGATCCTGATTTAGGAAGGAGTTTTATTGTTAAGCGATCAGTGTTAAATGCAATAACTTCGTATAGGCAATTGTTAAATGAAAGAGAAAAAAGCATAAGCAATCAACTTTAGACTCATATTTTAAAATATGATTTCACTTTGTATGGAAGTTGACTGTTTATTTAATAAAACTTTTCTTTGTTCGAAAAAAAAGCTTTTCATTTTCTTTACGTAGGAACGTATCTCTATTCTGGCCATAGTATTTTTACCTCTGAAAACGAAGTTTCGCTTAACGAAGTAATTTCGTGGAACGCATTCTATTCGTTATTCGAGGTATGCCTGTATTTAGTGAATAAGGAACAGAATGCATAACAGCTCCACAACATGTAGTCATTTAGAGCACAAGTCTTTTAATGTTTCTTGCGGCATTCAATGCTGCAAGAAACATTAAGACTTGTAACATTTTCTTTGCTTCAGTGGAACTTTTCTCCAGCTTTACACAAAACTTTATGTTCATTCATTGTTGTATTCATGTTAGATATTTTTTCTTCAATTCAGTCTTATTCCTTTTTTGCCACACTGATTGTGCAGGAAGAGACATTGTAATATGCAATATTACAGTGCCTCTTAATCCACAATGATACAGTAACCAATTAACATGTTCAACTCACATTTCATATTAGACTTTTTCTCTTTTTTTTTTTAATCTTTTAACTTCATCTAGGATTCAAAATCTTCTGGAGTAGGAGGCCAAGATGATGTTTTAGCAATTTTAAGAAATGGATGAGCAACTTTTTGGGGTGCCATCTAATCGAACTGCATTGCTTAAAAATTCTTTTTTTTTTTTTTTTTTTCTACTTTTAATTTAAAATTGATAGTATACTGATTATTTGTGATTTTCTAACTAAACCAAGTAACGAACAAATTCAGTAAGCTGTGAATTTGTTCGTTACTTAGTTTTTGTAATTGCTTAAGAAACCACATTCAGCTTCTTCCGCCATTGTGTCGTGTAGAACAATCAATTTCTGCCGGCATTGATATAGGTGATACTTGGAGGTTTTATAAGTAGTTTCATAGTAAGGTAATCAGTATTACAAGAGACAAATGAACTATAATTTAAAGCAATACAAATGTGTTTTAATTATGTGACTTTTCCACCTAGTACATAAGGTAATCTAAAAGAGCATAATTTGTACTCACATTAAATAAGTGGGATTAGTGTAGCATTATTCTTTTCGGACTCTAGGTTTCTTGTGTTGTTATTAAATTAAATTTAGACTAAAATAATTCCTCGGACTAGAGCAGCAAGGCAAAGGACTCAAAGTAGTAGGAATGCTTTGGTTCAGGGGAGAACATCCAGAGGTGGTTCTATGAATTAGGATTATTATCAGGATCAACATATGTAAAGACATACAGAATGGACCTGTAAATTGAATGTCTTATAAAGGAGGAAGTTTAATGTTTAAATATTGACTGGACCTTGTGGCTTGGTCACTCACACAGTGGCAAGGCTTTTGAGGATTTCTTGAATGATTCTTCCTACACCAGCATATTAGACAGCCAATAAGAGAAAGCAATACTCTTGATCAGATTATCAGCAGTGACCCTTCATGCATTAAGCATGAAGGGTCACTGCTTGAAAGATGACACCACGAGAGGGGAAGACCGTTGCCAGAGGGTGTACCTGGTCAACAATGATGTTTAGGTAGGTGGTTGACTTCAGAGTGCCTGGCACATAGATGACTGGACTCAGGGTATCCCAGTAGAACAGCGCCAAAGCATGACGCTGCCACCTCTGGTTCTTTTCGTCCCACGGCACATCCAGGCACCATCACTTCCCCAGGTAAACGACGCACACGTACCCAGCTGTCCAAATGGTGCAACAGGAAACGTAATTTGTCAGACCAGGCGACCTTGTTCCATTTACTCAAGGTCCAGTTTCAGTGTTCATGTGCCCATTGTAGGTGCTGTTGCTGGAGAATCGTGGTTAGCATGGGCACTCAGAGTGGCCTGCGGCTATGCAGCCCCATTTTCAGCAGGGTTTGATATACTGTGTGTTGTGACACATAGTTCCATCATCAGCATTCCAATTACCAGCGAGTTGCGCCACAGTCGCCCTTCTGTTACCACATACCATCCGGGAGAGCCTTCGCTCACCTTGAGTATCGATGAGCCGTGGTCGTCCAGCACCTTGCCAGTGGTTCGTGGGCCGCACATAAAATGTGTATTTTATGTGGGCCGCACATAAAATACATATTTTTAGATATATGTTATTTGTTATCATGAAGAAGAAATATAACATAAAAAAATTATTCTCTAACAACCAAGAATTTAGTGAGATGAATGGAAATGTTTTACATCTTTTAACATTTTTTTAATTTCGGTTGTTAATTTTGTAGTTGAGATTCTTAAAACTGCTTGTAAATGTTCATCGGTGATGCTTGATCGTAAAGAATTTTTTTATTTAGATTCATGATGGAAAATATTTGTTCACATATTATGTAGGTTGATCCAAAAATAACCAACATTTTTCAGGCAAAATCTTTAAGTTCGTCAAATTTGTCCGAATTAAAAGTATTGTAAAATTTACAGATTTCCTCACTTCGGTGCAATTCCCTTAAATCAGTATCACGCTGTAGTTCACTCTGTGATGGGCCGCGCACTATTGCCAAATCTTCGTGAAAAGTTGTCATTCAAAGCGTTGATAATTTCACAATATTTTTCAAATTTATTTTCTGGAATCTTCAGCAACTTCATGGTTGGGAAGTGGTCTACCTTGTCAATCAATAAATGTCAAAGGAACAACTGGAGCTTTAATTGAAATCCATTCAAACTTTTTACTATATCATGGGCGTATAAATTTTTCCCTTGTAACAGTGTTAAAAGTATTTAAGTGTGTCACGATTTCCAGGGTAAACGCAAAATCACAGATCCAGTTATTATCAGTTAATTCGGGAAAGTTCATAATATTTTTCAGTTTTAAAAATAGAACGATGTCATCTTTAAGATCCCATACTCACTGAAGAACTTTTCCTAAACTAAGCCATCGAATTTGGCTATGATAAGGAATATCTGTGTACTCCAATTCAATATCTTGAAGAAAATTAATGAATTGTCTGTGTTTCAGGCCCCCTTGATCGTATTAAATTTACTAATTTAATAATACAAGATGTGAGATGTTCAACTTTTAACACATTTTTACATAATACTTGTCGATGTATAATACAATGAATTGTAATTAAATTATAATCAGGATAATTTTCACAAATTTTATCCTGAATTTTCTTTAACGCTCCAACATTTTTACCTGTAAAACTTGGTGCTCGGTCAGTTGTTACGCTTACCATTTTGTTCCATTGTAAATTATATCTTGTTAAGCATTTTTCAACTTTTTCAAATATATCAGCTCCTGTTGTTTGGTCTTTAAGAAATTCCATTGAAAGAAGGTCTTCAATAATTTCAAAATTAGAGGTACATCCACGTATGAAAATTAATAACTGCGCAGTATTATTTTGGTCGTTACTTTCGTCGAGAGCTATCGAGTACCATGTTATGGATTCTGATACTGATAATAATTGCTCATTCAATTCTTCTTACTATGGTTTGCTGAGATAAACTTATATTATCAAATTTGTGTTTAATGTCAGAACATATAATTCCATAAGCTTCAGTCATACATTCTTTGATATAGTCTCCATCTCATATAATTGCAAAAAGCAACAAGCTTTTTGCAATTATATGAGAAATAACAAAACTTGCCTCTACAGTAGCTTCTTGTTCCTTCTTTAGCTGCGTAAACACATTTTGTTGTCTATAGATAAATTTTAAATCAATCCATCAGCAGTTTTCTTTCTCACTTCCGGAGTTCAATTGGCACCATATTCGGAATGTTTAGTAGTGAAATGTCTTTAATATTGTACTCTTTCAACACTGAGACACTCTCCCAGCAGTTGAGACAAATAGTCTCGTTATTTATGTTAGCAAAAAAATATTTTGTGTTCCACTCTTCATTGAAGACACGATGCTCTTCTTGAATTTTTCGTTTTTTATTAATTTTTAAAAGGGCGTAAATATTATTTTTATCACTACTGGCACCAAGATAATAATGCAAAAAAACTAACTGCATGATGACCGTCAGAGAAAACAGATTGGAGCTGCGGCCAGTCAGCAGTCCTATCCTATTACTCTGCCACCGCAGCAAAGCCGTTGTCGTCATCACTGGTTGTCTGTTACTGTAGTTTCGTGCAGTTAGTTTATAATCGCAAATTATACCGTTATAAAAGCGCCCGTTGGCTCGCTCTGGTTCGCACACAATTTAAAATTATCTCAATTTGAACAATACAGAGATGATAAAACAATTTACAAGTCGACAAATTCTAAAATGTATTACATATACAAATTTATTTTTCAAAAAGGCATCGCAAAGGCCATAAAATAAGTAAACTTTTGTCGAAAATACAATTAAAGCTCACGGGCCGTACAAAAATGCGCAGCGGGCCGCATGCAGTCCGTAGTTTGTCCGGGCCTGGTCTAGCTGCTGTCCTGTGAAAACTCTTCTAATGCTGTACCTTCAAAATGTAAAAAATATTGGATCTCACCACGATGCCTGAAATAGCCGTAAAAGACATTCCCATACTTTATTACCCAAGCAGTGTTATGGTATTGCACTTCATGACGAATCAGTTATCTGCTACCCAGAACTTAGATTAGTCATCTACTATCTAGAATTTTGGATTTAGATTAGTAACAAAAAAATAAATTAATAAAATAAAATAAATTTAAAAAAAATCACTCATTGAAATTTGAAGTATCTAATATGAATTACATAAAACTAGAGTAGAGTTAACTTAATATTGTCAATTGCACTACTCTTTAGCAGCTCACAGCTGCATTTTCCTTAAGTGGATACTTTATTTTTTATTGAAGTCTATAATTAATTCTAGGGTGTTCCTCTGAGTTATGATCCATCGGCAATTCCTCAGAATGGGTGAGTTGTACCTTTTTTTTTATTTATTTAAGTAATACTCTGATATGTATTCTGATAATTAAAACATAGAACACATTTAATACAATGTGAGATATTCATATCTAAAACATTGTGGTATATCAATCTCATCTTTCAACTTTCACAAAAAGTTCAGAATATCGAAATCCATCCATTCACCTCAAATGCTTGTCTAGTTCTTTCTTGAACTTATTTAAGTTTTCAACCTCCAGTACGACAGACTGGGTAGTACTACCCTGGGTGTAGTACCGCCCGGATGATATGTTACTCTAGGGTTATTGCTATCCATATGAAATACAGGTGACCCCCGCTTAATGCTGATCATTCGTTCCGGAAAAACAGAGCGCTAAGTGAATCCGCGCTAAGCGAGCGCCGCTTTCCCATAAGGTAACATATGTATTTGTGAGCTGCGGTCGGTGCCATAGGATATTTCCTAATCAATAATAAACGGTAATGAAAAGATGCACAAATGTCGGTCAAAATATTTAATATTCAAATATTTGCACATATAAAATATTCTGCATTACATACGCATAATTATGTGGTAACTACTTGCGTATCAAAAGTAAACTTAAAATTCCAATTAAAATCATGAATTTAATTGATTTAATTTAATGGATGAATTTAATCATGAAAAATGTGTGGATTTTGAGTTGAACTTTGGCCCTCTTCCAAATAAACTAAAAGGGGTATTAATTTTAAATGGCCCGCAGCGTTACCACCCAACAATAACGTCAACTGATCCTTCGCCGCTTTGAAACTTGGCATGTTTTTTCTTCTTTCAATATGAAACTTCTTTTAGGCATTCGTTTCCACAAAAGTCCTGCTTCATCTATGTTAAAAACTTGTTGAGAAGTATAACACATAATACCCCTCTTCAATAATTTTAACAAGTTCTTTTTTGAAAGTTTCGGCTCCTTGATCTGCATTCTAAATCTATTCTACCAGCCCTTACCAGTTTTAAATGGTTCCACATTTTTTTTAGGCGAGTTTTCTTCAGATCGATCTCGATCTCTCTCTCTCTCAATAAATAAAATAAAAATAAATTTTCTGTTTATACTCCGGCACGACAACCAAGTCAGTAGAGTTTACAATAAATCGTCAATACAAATATTTATCGTATTTAGTAGTCACGGGCTTGAACCCTGGTCCACTCAAGGAACGCGTGCTATGCACTCTCGCTCCTGACCACTGGGCTACGTCAGGCCTAATATTTAACTTAACTGAATTCTGCATTGGACATTATCTTCAATAAAATTAAAGTCTTTCCATTTCAATCCTAATAGCCGGCCTAGTCCTAGTTGCTTGCAGTGGAACAGCTACCTTTCCCGCTGCAAAAATTAATTCTTTATTTTTTTATAATTGTTCTTACAGTTAAAGTTGGAAGTCCTAAATTATGGCACACATCCGCTTGTCGTTGACCGGAATCGATTCGCTTCAAAACGTCTAATTTTTAAATTCAGTCTTTTTCTTACATTTATAGTCTTCGTACTGTGCTCAGACGTTGTTGATTTTTCATTCTTCGAAAATATAACTGCGTTGGTTGCATTAATTATGATACAATGTTCGAGTAAACTGTCCGTTTCGCACGTTGTCTAATACGGTACTGAGTGATGACTAGACTTCGGATAAATGCATATAACGCAAATATTACAAGCAATATACTTCGTCATTTTTTAAAATGTTGATCTAGGAACTACGTAACAAGCCACTGTACTGAAATTAAATTAGCGTGCGAGAAAATTTCACTGAGCGTGGGAAAATTTCTCAAGTCGGCGTGGGAAACGTTTTAATGCTGTTTTGCTATTCATTTTCAAGCTATCGACTCCATCAAATGAAACGATTTCGTTAAATATGTCAAAAATGTAATCTGTAAAAGAGAGTTATAGTGATCTGTGACAGCGTTATAGTCAGACACGGGTTATAATATAATAACAGCGTTATAGCGAATCAGCGTATAGCGAACCGCGTTATAACGGGGGCCTGCTGTACTTTACATTTATCAATGTTAAACTTCAGTTGCCACCTCTCAGCCCATCTTCTCAACTTTTCCAGATCCTGTTGCAATAGCGTATCATTACTGTCATTAACAACCCTGCCAACCTACATATCATCTGCAAACTTAGACATTAACCTTGGTATACCGAAAACAACAGTGGGCCTAACACCGCACCCAGGGGGACTCCACTAATAACATTTGTCCATGAAGAGCAGTGTCCATTGATAACCACTCTCTGTCTTCTCCCACACAACCATCCTTTTATCCATTGTAGCAAGTTGCCGTTTAATGCCATACTGTTCCAATTTGTACAGTAGTCTTCTGTGTCACAGTATCAAAAGCTTTCCTAAAATCCATGTATATGATATCAAAATTATTCTTTGCATTCAGTTACTTTGTGACCATATCATAGTATCCAATCAAATTTGTCAGACAAGACTTCCCCTTAACAAACCGTTGTCTGAACTATAACTGCAGTCTTGTCTAGATGATCCTGCATCACTTCCTTAACCAGTGACTCCATTATTTTCCCTGGAACAGAAGTTAGAATAACAGGTCCGCAATTGCCCATGTCACCCTTTGATTCCCCTTCATGAATTGGGGACACATTTGTACATCTGTCCATGGGACTTCCCCTGAGTCCAAGGAAGCTTTCATAATTATGGCTAATAGTTTGCTTACTTCCTTTGCTGCTGCTCTTTTTAATATAACTGGATAGATCCTATCCACCCCAGGTGCCTTTCTTATGTTCAATTTCAACGATTTCTTCTCCACTTTACTCTCAGTTATTACAAAATTATTTAGCTCCCTGCCAGAGTTTGATACGCTTCTGGCTTCCACTCCCCTACAGACCTCCATGTGTTAATGTAGATGCAAAATACTCATTGGGTTTCAGCTACCTGAGTAGGTTCATTAACAATCGAACCATTGATGTCAGGAGGAGAAGTATCCTTCTTTCTTTTTTCCCTTTTTTTTTTTTTTTTTTTTTTCATATGATCACTTGGTCACAAAGGTAGCATGCTCCTCCCTCCACGTTACAGAGCCAGTAACCTAGAAGAGAAAAGGTCTCCCTAACAGGGCGAAATGTAGCAAGCAGTTCCCAAAACCACTGGGTACACACAAATAACCCTGACAAGGCAACAAGAGGAGTCTGGTTCTGTGGCCGCAAAACGTCAAAAGACTTACGTAGACAGAATGTGAACTCCCAATTTCCTAATCATCCATTCCACTCAAGAATGACTGATTGGAAAATTGTCTCCATTTCTAGTGGAAAAGCATAGAAAGCGCAATAGGTACTCCCTAGACCAGTGATTTTCAACCTTTTTTTTTAATAACGGCACCCCTAAGTAATTTATTTTGTTTTGCCCCCCCCCCACTCAATTTTCTGCCTGTTTGATCCGATTCTCTCTCTCTGTATAGATATATATATATATATATATATATATACCACACACACACACACACACATGCAGGAAACCCTTGATTAGTGCGGTTAATGAACCCTTGAAATATACCTCACTAATCAAACTTAAGAAACAATGGGAATAATTATAATGAATCCTTGAAAATTATAAAATTGTAAAAGCATTTTTTCTTACTCAATATGTACCTATAATGCACTGCATAGTTCTTAAATTATTAAGGAATAAATTTTTAAAAAGCTAGTATGATTTAAATTTTGTTTTTTGCAAAAAAACTTATCTAACTTCAAAAGAAAGTGGTAGCTTTCTTCCTTTCCTCCATGATTTTGCGATAACAATCAATTTGCTTATCTAACCCTCGACGAACGTTCATGCTTCTCTCTGCATCTGGATCAATCTCTAGTAAGAGTTGTTTTGCTTTTTCAAGTGTATTAAATAGTTCAAATTTTTTGAATGAAATTTCTTTGGGAGCAGTTCGCTTTTCTTCTGCTTAATTTTCGTCTTCTTCCTCGTATGCATGTTGATGCTCAATTTCAAGAAGATCGTCGTTTCTTAAGTCTTTTGAATGAGATTCCAATAATTCTGTAACGTTTTCCAAATCTACTTCCTCAAAGCCGAGTTCTTTTCCAATTATAGTAATTTCATCGATAACTTTGTTGACAGGATTAATGAAACCACAAAAATCATTTGCGCATTCAGGCAAAAGATTCTGCCTGACTGGTCTCATGCAGCTGTTCGTCATTTATTCCCACGATTTGTGTGTGTTCTCAATTGCTTTTTTAATATCATGTTTTTTCCAAAATTCATCGAGAGTGATTGCGTCATCTCCAGTTGTAGCTTGAATTGCCTGAACAAAATTTCGTCTCAAATAATATGCTTTGAATGTAGAAATAACTTCCTTGGTCCATTGGCTGGAGTAAAGAAGTCGTGTTTGGTGGTAGAAATATAGCCTTCACATTGTTATTTAAATCATTGAGTGAGATAGGATGCCCAGTAGCATTATCTAAAATTAAAAGAACTTTGAAATCTAAATTATTTGCCTTGCAGTATTTTTAGACTGCTGGACCAAAATGCATAGTGAACCATTCTTCAAATAACTGCTTTGTCATCCAGTCCCTTTTGATTTTCAAATTACTGGAAGGGATTGCTTGTTACAGCCTTTTAATGCTCTTGGGGTCATTGTACGATAAATTAGCATCGGTTTCAATTTGCAATCTCCTTCAGCGTTACCTCCAAGTAGAAGTGTTAATCTTTCTTGTGATGCTTTATGTGACCTGGTGCGGTTGCTTCTTTTCTTGCCAGAAATGTTCTCGTTGGCATTTTTTTTTTTTCCCATAAAAGGCCAGTTTCGTCGACATTGAAAATCTGACGATAATCATACCCATTTTCTTCAATTGTTTTCTTCAGTTCAATGGGATATTTGGCTGCTGCATCTTTATCAGCACTGGCTGCTTCACCTGTTAATTTAATATTTTTTATGTTGTTTGTTTGTTATTTGGTTTTTAGGAGCAATAGCAACTAAGGCCATATTGCTCCGGGGATATGCGGTGGTCATTCCCTGACCTTTCCGCATCCTCCGTATTTGGTGGTCACGGGCTCGAACCCCGGTCTAATCACAATGTTAGAGTTGCACCATGCTCTATCCTCTTCAGATCTCAGTGCAGCAGGCCCAGCTGGAATCCACTACATCATGATAGCAAAACTTACCGAACTGTCCCTCAAGACTCTCTTACTCCTCTGTAACAGAATATTCAAAGAAAACACTTTCTCCAACAAATGGTGTCATGCTTACATTCTGGCATTTCCAAAACCAGGCAAAGACCCTACAAATCTGCAACATTATCGACTTATTGCACTCGCCAGCTAACCTGGTTACTAGCTCAAAATGATCTCCTGAATCCAGTGCAGTGTAGTTTCGACGAAGGTAGATCCACTCTTGACCCTTTGATCAAGACAGAAATAAACATCCGTGACGCCACTGTCTGGAAAAAACACCTTTTCCTCTTTGGCATCGAAATAGATTTTGACATCTTGGAGATGTGGTATTATGTAAACCCTATACGATCTGGGAATACGCGGACACCTACCACAGTTTATCAGAAACTTCCTGCACTGCCGCTCATTTCAAGTTAGAGTAATAACCACTTATCTTCAAATTTTATCCAGGAAAGAGTACCACAAGGGTCACTGCTAAGTGCCACTCTCTTTAGTATAATAATGAATTCAATAACATGACCTACCACAAACAATATCCACTACCCTGTACACTGATGACTTCAGTATTGCCTGCCATTCGCCTAATATAGAATGGTAGAAAAACAGCTGCAAGGTGCCATCAACAAAATAGCTAAATGGTCCCAAAATGATGGATTTCATCTCTCACACCAAAAAATGGTTGGGATACACTTCTGTAGGAAGCGTAACCTACACCAACATCTGGAACTTCGACTACGAAATCAAGTCATACCAATGGTCCCTAGTGTCCGCTTTCTATAATATTCAACCAAAAACTCACTTTCCTTGATCATATAAAAAAGCTTTGAATTAACTGTCTTAAAAAGCTTAACAGCTATTTAAGACAGCTATCGGGCACAACATGGGGAGCTGACCGTTACACACTACTACATCTCTTTGATTATTCAGCCATTCGTACCACTTCCTTCCGATCATTAGCAAACTTGCAAGCTCCTCTAACCCACTTTCATATACTTAGTGACAAAGCAAACCTAAACGAGCTCTTTATATATATTGTAATAATAAATATACTTTGATATAACCATAAATCATTAAAATGAACATGGTGACTCTGACAGACACATATTGACCATAGTTGCCCTTGTGTCATGAAATTTGCATAACAACAACAACAACACTGTGATCACTGCCACCTAGTGGTTCCTTTATCTGCAAATCCTTAATGCATGAATAATCACTGCTGATAATCAGATTAAGAGTATTACTCCCTCTGGTTGTCTCTCGAACATGCTGCTGTAGAAAACAATCATCCAATAAATCCACAAAAGTCTTGCTGTTGTTGTGAGTGACCAACCCACAAGTTCCAGTCTATATCTGAGAATTTATAATCCTACATCTCTACCATGCATTGATACAGTCATGTCTGGACTGTTTCTGTAGCATATAGCTCTGCTAGACCAAGCGCTTTACATTCGCTTCGTCTTGCACCGGGGGCATACCATACTTCACCAGTTCAGATCCTATATGCTGAAGCGCATGAAAGACAAATGCTTTTATTAAATTATGCCCCAAAACTCAAAGGGCATCCAAAATACCCACTTGGAACGGTCTTTTCTCTCCTAAATCTAGATGAATAAGCTCTATAAAAGGCTTATAGAGCTTATCCATCTATAAACCCACCAACTGGGATACGTCTTCACTCACTGCAAGCTGACTGGCAAATTGATCTGGCTACTGCCTCTCATACAATCCCACCATGGATGTGTCGTATACTGCCGTATGACTTTTCTTTTAAAGCCTGGGGAAAACACCATGTCCCAACAGAACATGCTACAAATACATACCACACTGAGAACCCAGCATGGCCAGTACACACCGATCTACACAAATTGATCTAAAATGGACAAGCATGTTGGTGCAGCGGCAGTATTTCCTAACACATGTCCAAAAAGCTCACCACAGAACATAGCATCTATACTGCAGAACTCTGTGTTATCAACATAGCCTTAAACTACACACTCTGAAGAACCAGATTGCACAGCATTATTTATACCAACTCCAATAGTGCTATACAACACAATACAAAGAATGATAACCCCTTATTTAGACAAATCTGGAATACTTTGACTAAATTAAACGGGAAGAGACAAGAAATTTTCTTTTGTTGGATGCCTGGTCACACTGGAATTTCTGGAAATGAACAGGCCGACCTAGCTCCCAAAACTGCTACTCATCCTATAGACCAATCCTTTACTACACCGGCATCTGACTACAAGTATTTTATAAAGAAATGATGCCTTGAACAATGGCAATACGTCTGTCAGAGTCAAGGCAAGACAACAATAAACTACTTGGTATAAAAAAGATCTAAAACCATGAAGATCTAGTATACATGAGAACTGACACAAAGAAGTCGTATTAGCCCAATTACGGATAGGCCCCATGCACCTGACACATCTTTATTTGCTTGTGGCCACTGACCCACCACTGTGTACAAACTGGAACGCTCAGCTCACTGTTCAACATGTTCTCATTGATTGTCCAAAATACAATAGTGATCAACAAGCTATGTTTACCTTGTCCTGAATATTCAGAACAAATATTCCTTTCAGTATTGCTGACCTCCTGACAGATATGCCACACATGGCCAAAATTTTTTCATTTCATTCCTTAAATGGATACAACTGTACAACGCAGTGTGAACTTCATCAATATTTATATACGTTAACTGTTGAACATCACCATATTCGTATATATATATGTATTCAACATGTATATGTGTGTGTGTGTGTGTGTGTGTGTGTGTGTATATATATATAGCCATACACCAACATCATATATGTGTATATATATATGTGTATTCAACATCACCATAGTTAGGCGCATTACGGCCTTGCTGTCCTTGCGCTGTAAAGCCCTTAAACAAACAACCTTGATTGCTTCCCATTTAGAATTTGTCGTTGGTCCCACTGTATAGAATTTAAAAACTGCCTGAGACTAGTCACCTTTAGAATAGCAAAAACTCTTGACCTTACCCCTGATGGTAGTTACATCTCTAAGTAAATCCCACATCAGTACACTGTGATCACTGCCACCTAGTGGTTCCTTTATCTGCAAATCCTTAATGCACAAATAATTACTGCTGATAATCAGATTAAGAGTATTACTCCCTCTGGTTGTCTCTCGAACATGCTGCTGTAGAAAACAATCATCCAATAAATCCACAAAAGTCTTGTTGTTGTGAGTGACCAACCCACAAGTTCCAGTCTATATCTGAGAATTTAAAATCCTCCATTACAAGACATTCTGATTTACTGGCCCACCCTATTTCTGATGAGTAAAATGAACAATTGTTCATTTTACTCATCAGAGTCATTAGGCCCATAATACACTCCTGCTCTCGTTTTCCCTTTCCCAGTGCTTATGTGACACCAAAGTGAGTCAAGATTGCACTGTCCATCTATCTCAACTGGATGCACTTCGTTAGACTTTTTTTTTTTTTTTTTTGTATTTTTTCCCTAACAGCATAAACCCTCCTCCTTTCCTATCCTGACTGTCCTTTCTGTACACATTGTTCTCCCCAAATTCCAATTCTGCTTTTCTTCAGTTAGAACTTCAGCTAATGATAAACTGACATTAACAAAGCCCTGTGACACTAACTGTGGATGTATGGTTTTTAGGAGCATTAGCAACTAAGGCCATATTGCTCCAGGGGATATGCGGTGGTCATTCCCTGACCTTTCCGCATCCTTCGTATTTGGTGGTCACGGCTTGAACCCCGGTCTAAATCAAGAAGCGTGTGCTACGCACTGCTGCTTCTGCCCACCTGGCTACGGAGGCACCATGGATGTATGGAATTGTTAACCAATCATGGTTCATGTTACCTACTGTGGGTCATGTGGACACATTCATTCAACTGAATGTACTTCATGCAGTGTGAAACTTTAAAACAGCATTATCCAAATTTTCTATGGAAGGAAGGAAGTTGGCTCTCTGGGAGGGACTGGGGTAGGGGGTTCAGTACTGAGTCTTGCTCTGTTTATAACCACGATAAACCACGTAGCAGAACAACTGCCAAACACAGTGTACATTATCTCGTGCCACTCCCAAAATAAAATAAGAAAATAAAAAAAATAAAAAACACTAGGGGAAACAGTCATATGCCATCAGCAAAGTTAGCTCACGAATGCAAGAAACTGCATACCCAATGATCAATTAATTCTCTACATGAAAGTATTCATTTTTTAGGAATAATATTTAATTGCAAACTGACCTTCCTGGAACATGTTAACAACTCAAAATTATATGCCTGAAAAATTAAACATTCTGAGAGGCCTCTCATCTACTGAGTGGGAAGCTGATCACCTCTGTACTTTGATTTGCATATCTTTAGGAGCCTTTCATAGTGCCCCAATTCAAAGCCTATATGCTGAATCACATGAACCATCTCATTCTTGATCAGGAAACAACTAATGTTGCAATCTGTGGCAAAAATATTATCTACCTGGCCATCCTAGCTAGATGATGTTATTTACATAGTGCTGTGAGACACTCCCAAAACCTTCCACAGTAAGCCTAAATTTGACCCTTGACATCATTACAACCACATGAAAGCCTCATTGTGCAATTTTAAACTCCAGAATTGGATCAAAAATATACTTTTCAAAGAGAATATCTTAAAATTGCAGGCCACCATCAATGAGCAGTACTGAAACTTCATTTTGCTACATATAGATAATGTTTCTTGTTCTTATGACTGTCTCCAGGGTTCCCTCATATGCCTAATATGATTTTTTTTTATTATATTAGGCATCCTTGCCATATTATTCAATAAGTACAATACCATACTTAAAGGTATGGATACATGAATCTCCACTTAATCCAGTCCAGTTTATCCAACTGGACTGGACACTTAATCCAACTACAACCCTATTAGATAGGAAGCTCACTAAAACATGATCAGCCCATCAATTATTAAAAAAAAGTACGTATTAATCAGACTTAACGAAGATGCCACCAGAAAGAAGAATCCACTTTAGTTAATTTAATTCAGTTAAGTCCCAAAAGAAGAGATGGGTTCGTGAAAGATATGCTCTCCACATGAGATACAGCTTGGCAAACTGTAAACACTGTTAGCAGCAAGTTCAGATTAACCAGAATAAGTTCACCTGTCATCAGCAGTCCATTAAGTATCTATGATCACTAAATCAAAATATAATACAAGTTCACCTGTCAACAGCAGTCCATTAAGTATCTATGATCACTAAATCAAAATATAGTACAAGGTGAAAGCCTTAGCATCACACAACTCAACAGAGGAGATGCATTTAGGTGAACAGCAGAAATTGTAAATTGAGGAAGGGAGAGCAGAGCAGGCTCCAACTAGTACTCCGAACAGTACCCACATCCTAATCTACTTTGGTAGTAAATATCAATCTGTTCTCATGCGCAGCCTATGAGACCCTCACAGATTACAAGCCAGTGTGCTGCTCCAACTGGGGCATGTATATATGTGTACTCTGCTATGGTAGCTCTCGGACTAATGTCCATCTCCAGCTAGTGTCACTGTGATAAGATACAGAAACTCTGTAAAAAGGGCCTGACGTGTGTTTAATGAATATATATGCAGTGTATATGAATAATGTTCTGCAGTATGTGTCAGGTCTCATTGCCACCAGGGAGCAGCCATCAGCTGGACAACTGCTGCCCAGTGCCCGTCCTCGCCATATGGAGCCGGACTTGTTTTCTTTTTATGGCATCCACTGGAGGTAGTGCTAAACCAGTAGATACATTGACCTCGTAGGCGCCTCCGTAGCCAGGTGGGAAGGAGCAGCAGTGCGTAGCACACGCTTCTTGATTAGACCGGGGTTCGAGCCCGTCACCACCAAATATGGAGAATGCGGAAAGGTCATGGAATGACCACCGTATATCCCGGAGCAATATGGCCTTAGTTGCTAATGCTCCTAAAAACCAAATAACAAACAAACAAACATTGACCTCGTACTCGGGTTGCCCAGTCCCGAATACCACATAATCGTAGCTACTGGTCTTTTCCACTTGCTGTTTGCAATGCCTGAAATCCAGCATCCACAGGAAGTAGTACTATACTTGTGGAGGCCAGCAAAATCCAGTACCCAGATTGCCCAATCCTGGATACCAGCAAGAAAAAAAAAAAACTGTTACTAGTGGTGTATAAATTCTAACTGAGAATGTATACAAAATTGTAAGTGAGTGAATTCTAACTAAAAATATGTACAAGATAACCAGCAATATACACATCTTTCCACCAGTGCCAGGATCTCCGAATGACTTATTTAGAAATCTTAGATCAGAAAATCTTATGCACAAACAAGAATAAGTATGGTTTTCTGTGCTTATTGAACACAAATATTGAATTCCGTGCACAAATATTGAACCTTATTTTAACAGTTGCCATAACTAAATTGATTGTATGCATAAGTACCTATGCACATTACAGCTAGTCTAATAATTAAACAATACTGCTATCCTGGCATACACTCTGTTCAGTTAACAGCATTTTTATGTGCAGGTAATATACAAGTATCCAATTAACATTATCTCATAACCCTAGCCAAGAAAACCTTTAAAAGTAAAAATTAAACATATCATCAAAAACTAAAAGTTTATATAGAATAAAAACAAAGAAAACCTAAAGCTAACTTTAAATAAATCAGGAACTTGTTCCATCTTTTTCAGTTAAAGTATTCCTATACCTTGTATTTCTTTAACAGGATCAAATCTGGTCACTTTCTGTACGTGTGGAAGATTTAGATATCAGAGGGCATAACACAGGCAACTCTAGCAAGCCAAGATTTTAAATCTATTTTATTCAGATATTCTAAATTTGATTACTAAAAATCAGTACATGGGGCAGTAATGTCCCTCTATAAAGGAAGGTCTATGTAAAAATAATTCATAGCAAAACCTTAGTATTATTAATTCTCTTAAGTATAATATAACATTTCTACAAAAAGACTAAATTGAATGCAGTTTTAAAACTGTGATGATTTGTGAAAATAAGCGGTTTCTGTAGTTTTAAGTTCCCACAGAAACAAAATGAAGTCTGATGTATGCCCAAAATTAAAAAATATTTAATGATGCTAAAAGCATATTTAATAGTCTTAAACAGTGGTCCCCAAACGTTTAGAGAAGTGGGCCACATGAATTTTTGGAATATTTGGGGCAGCAGAAAATCCCTAATTATTGAAAACTATATTTCATCGTATTTACAGAGAAACAAATTTTATACTTAATTATATATACGGATTCAAAAATAAATCGATGCATATGTAATATAAAATATACCAGTTTGTTTATATCAAATTTTAATTATTATATATTTATTATACTAAACACAAAAATTCAGGTAGTAACACAACAAAATTATAATTAATGTAATTGAATGTGGTTGTAGAGCATGACTGAGTTTCATAATATCTGGTTTTAATGTACTAGTTCCTATTCTTAAACAGTCATGTAAATGCAGGACAGTTAGACATGATCGTATTTTTGATTTTACGTATATCATTTTTGAAAAGGTCTGCTGACATATGTGTACTTCGGAAAATTGTAACCTTTCTTGCAAAGTTTCTAATGTTTGTTTAATCTGACTCAGATAATGTTGAATAAAATTGAATTAGATTTTCATTTTTAAATATTGTCTTCAGTGCATCATTAGATTGGAGATCTACCAACTCTAACTGTAAATTCTCATCAACATCATTGAAGGGTATGCAAACGGACTTTTAAAATGTTCAAACACCTTTGAATTATTTTTAAAATCAGAAAATTAGCCGCATTTGGAACAAAATTTTCAATGGAAAAATTATTCCAAAGTAGTTGACTTTTAAATAACTCCAGTTTTTTTTTTTTTTTTTTTTTTATGTAAATCCCAAACATGAGAGGTATTAGAACCTATAGTACTTAGTACCGTGCTTGGGTTGGAGGTTGAGAAGATGAAAGAAGATATTTGTTAACATTGGACTTGAACTTCTGTGGACTGTAATTTTCAGGAAATACGTATGAAGTAAGGTTGTTCCAGAAAACGGCAGTTGAATGAATAAACGAGGAAGATGAAAAGTTGGTTCTGTGAGTTTGAAGTTGGACAATAAATGGATGTTGGCTGGTGGCTGCACATGTTCGGACTGTTTTGAAAGAAAGAGCAGGAATTATAGAAACCAATTCAGAAGAACAGTGCCCATGGAAATATCTGTAGAACAGGCATGCAGCAGAAACAGTACGTTTATGAGACAGCGAGTGGAGGGACCGTTAGAGATGAATCATTAAATAATCTAACTGCCCTCTTCTGAATGGAATCAAGAAGCCTGAGAGAGGTTTTGGGGGCACCACCCCAGATGTGGGAACAATATTCCATGGTAGGGCGGATTTGAGATTTATACAGAGTTAACAGCTGTTTAGAAGAAAAATACAGCGAGAGTGAAAGAGAAAACCAAGTTTTTTAGTTGCTGAGGAAGCAATATTTGTAATGTGTGCTTGTGCCAAGAGAGATTAGAAGTCAGGGTAATCCCCAAAAGAGAGAGAGAATTTTGCCTAGAAATCGGAGTGTCACCCAAGATAAGCATAGCAGCAGAAGAATCCTTTTTGCAAGCTATAAGACAAGACTGAGTTTTAGAAGGATTGAAATCAACTAAGTTGTCTTTGCCCCACTGGAGAACTACCTGAAGATCCTCATTTAAGGAATTGGTAGCAGATTTTCGAGAAGTTGAAACTGATTGAGCAGGGCGAGGTTTCTCAAAATGGAAAGTGGAATGCAATGTGCTATCATCGGCAAAATTATGGATAGGATTTCCAGTCAATGGAGGGTCATTAATATACAAGAGGAAAAGAGTGGGAGAAAGAACTGAACCTTGGGGCACACTGGCATTAGTGGAGAAGTAAGAAAACAGAGAGCCATCTACCATCACCCTCAGTGAGCGATCAGAGAGAAAACTGGGTAACCAATTACAAAAAACAATTGGCAAACCATAAGATGGAAGTTTATTTAGACCTTTAGGCCTTTATTTTGTCTAAAATAAAGGTCTAAACAAACTTCTAAACTTTTTTAGAAGTTTGTTTAGACCTTTATGCCAAACACGATTGAAAGCCTTTGAGATGTCAAGAGCAACTACTTGTGTTTCACCGAACCTTTCCATTGAGTTAGTCCATAAATGGGTAACATAAGCCAGAATATCACCAGTGGATTGACACTGACAGAATCCACACTGGCGATCCT
Organism: Mastigoproctus giganteus; assembly: GCF_048544385.1. Lineage (NCBI taxonomy): Eukaryota > Metazoa > Arthropoda > Arachnida > Uropygi > Thelyphonidae > Mastigoproctus > Mastigoproctus giganteus. The sequence goes on from NC_143575.1 coordinate 166,081,889, forward strand.
TGATCAGACGGAAGGTTTCTAGATAGTTTAAGAGTTGGCAGTCAATTGATTTCTCCATTACTTTAGAAAGAGTAGAAGTAATTACAATATATTGGAAAACCAAGGTTTAGATAAAGGATGAGATTTTAAAGTGGAGTGTGGGATAAAGGATTCCATTCCTGCAAGAATAATTTCACTGACATGATCTGAGCAAACGTTGACATCAGAAGTTTTTAAACGGTAATCTGACCAAGGAAAAGAAGAAAAGAAATCCGGCAGGTCATCCCATTTTGCATTCTTGTAATGCCAAACAACGTGTGGTTGGGAATGGCCATGAGATAAAGGCTCCATTGGATAAGAGATAATCACCAGGTTATGATCTGAAGTGCCTAAAGGACTTCTCACTTCGACCATGTACTTAGAAGGGTTGTTTGTGAGAAAAAGATCAAACGTGTTGGCTGTATGATTAGGATTGTCCTTTATTCTTGTAAGTAAATGAACAATCTGTGCAAGGTCATTAGTAATTGCAAAAGCCTCAGCATCTTGACCAGCTGGGTCGGTGTGACAAAAAAAACGGAAGCCAGCTGGAGTTGTGAACATTAAAATCACCAAGGAAAATTACCTCACTGTTAGGAAAGTTGGACTGGAGAAAGTCAAGTTGCAAAGAGAGGAAGTCAAAGAACTCCAAGTGATTAGTGGAGTTGGGAGAATGGTAGAGACAACAGATGAATTTGATACAGTGAGGTAGAGAGATTTTAAGCCAGAGGAGATTCCAAATTACCAAGTCTCTGACAGTGAATATCAGAACAGGCATATACACAAGTACCACCTTTGAGGTGAAAGGAATCATACAGCGAATAATTTGGGCATCTGAGATGAGCGGTAGTTTAATCAACCAATGTGTTTCTGAGATTCTGTCAGAAAAGGTACATGGGGGGGGGGGAAGTACCTGTCAGAAAAGTTAGTGAAATGAATTAGGAAGTGATGATATGAAAGACTAATTTACAATAGGATATATCTGTGTATTGTGTAGAAGCAGGCTTTCACTCAAATAATCAGTATGGTTTTAAGTAGGGCAACTCTATATGTTGACAATTTCAGTAGACTTTGCTGGGGCTTTTGACTCACACTGGTTGCATAGAGTGTCCTTAGGAGTGTCCGCCAGACAAATGTCCCACAAAACCTCTATTGGGTAATAAACAGATACCTTAAAGACAGAACTGTCTTGGTTCGTACAAGGTTCCAGGTGTTCACATGCCCTGTGAATAACAGTTACCCACAGGGCTCAATCATTGGCCCTTTCTTCTGGACAGTTGTTCTAGATGAATTACTGACCTCGGATCTGGGCCCATTGAAAAGCCTAGCCTTTGCAGACAGTGTGATTCTCCTTGTAGAAAGAAACAGAGTGGTTGTAGAGCAAAGATGAAATGCCGTCCTCACATAACTGCAAGAGTGGGCACAAATGGACATGCTCAGGATATCACCTGAAAAAACAAGATCCATACTTTTGAAAGGAAACCTAAGGAAAGAAAAAATGAATGAAAAACTGTAAAAATGGTATCAGAACAAAAATACCCGGGGGTTGTTTTTGACTCAAAATTATCTTTTTATCCCCATTTGGTATAAAAAAAAAATTTTCTCAAAAAAAAAAAAAAAAAAAAAGTTTCTCGCTTTTTTTTTTTTTTTTTTTTTTTTGAGAAAAAAAAAAGTGGAAACTACGGAGGCCCAGGATCATTCGGGCTTACTTGGGGAGGGGGGGGGTCTCAGAAGAAGAGCCCTGGCATCATATACTGAAGATTTTTGTTCTTGCCTATAGAGCTATTGTCAGAAAGAAGAACATATTAGAGACAATCCAGAGAACAATACTTCTCACTCTCACCAGAGCATGTTGTACTGTGAGCACACCGGCACTGCAGGTGTTGGCCTGTGCTCTCCCACTTTATTTGAAATAGCCAAAAGAGGTGTATATTACTGACTTAAAAAGGCATACCCACATCATTTTTGGGGATAGCCTTTGACACAGCCAACATCATCAAGGCTGAAAGAAAACGAATAGCAACAAAGCTCGGTGCACTATGGCAGACAAACTGGAAGCAGGGAGCCACAGGTCTGGTAAAGGGTTTCTCACACATGTGACAATGGTTAGTCCAAAGTGGTATGCCCCTATACTTTTCACAACATTTATATTGACAGGTTGCAGCTCTGTAAAGGCTAAATTAACTTCCTTACGGCTGACTGATAACCCAAACTGTACCTTTGGCAAAAGTAAAGACTGGACACACATTGTCTATGAATGTATAATTTATGATATACCAAGAACCCAATTCATAGCAGAAATTTGCGCCCTACCGAGGACAAGAACACTTATTTATAATAGAAGAAAATAATTATACAGCTTTCATTTGCTTTACACAAAAATTATTTGAAATGCATAGAAATATAGGGGTAAGAGGTTATTACCATGTTGGCAGAGATTTTTGCAACTCCGGCAAATGCAAAGTTTTTATATATATTTAGTTGTTTTATTGACTTAATTGTTATACTAAATTATTTTCTATAACTAGTTTTATAGTCCTAGTCAAGTCTTTGGTTTATTTGAATTTTGAAAGTTAATACTTAGTGTCCGTAGATCTTGCAGTCCATAACTTGCCACCATTGTTATATGATATGGAATAGCTAACATAAATCCCGAACTTCATAGTGTAAGGGTTAATGTAAAAAAAAAAATAGCGAAATATGTAGCATTGTGTTAGAAATCTGTTAGATTAGTATAATAATCAGTGAAATTTATTAATCTTATTAAATTTCATTGTTAGTTAAATTATACTTCAGCGGAATCAGACTTGAGCAGCAAAGCAACGAACGCAAAGTAGCAGTAAAACTGTGGCTCATAGGAGAACCAAAGGGGCAATTCTCCAACAGATCACAGTCTGAAAAAACATGCTAAAGGTGAAAGTTTGTAGACCTGACTAGAACAGGACTTGATCTAGTCAAGGAGAATGTGGTTGTGTGTGCTAGGTGCAGAGACTGTAAAGAAATCTATGGAAGTTTGAGGTGTAGGGTAGATGCCCTCAGAGAAATTAATATGGTGGGTCCCCATCAAGCTCTCAGCTGCCCGACTCAACTCCAGAGCTCACTCCTGTGCATCAGGCAACACGGGCAATGTCCAAGGCAGAATGTGCTGGTCCCACAGGAAATAGTTATTGTTGGTGTCTCTATTGTCAGGGAGATGGGGAATATATTATGGAAGAAGGATAGATGAAACAGGACCAGTGTATGTCTGCCAGGGGCAAAAGTTGACGTTGTAGGGCCGATATAATCTTTTTTTTCCCAATGTGTACAACAAAAGGTGATATTGTTGTACACATTGGCACTAATGACCTTAAGAGTGAGAGATCTGCAGATTTAACAAGAATAGGCCAATACTGAAAAAATGTCACGAGTTAGGGTTAAATTCGAAAGTGTTTGCAATTTTGATGAGACACTATATGAGGGAGTATATGATGAGAGTCTTGTCAATCAGTTCGGCCCTTGAGAGATTGTGCAAGTCTCACAGGGTAAAATTCTTTTCAGCGTGGTCTGTGCTTGCTAACAGAAGAGACTGCTTCTACAGGATACACTTAGAGTGCAAGAATATTTGCTGATGCTATCAAGGCAGTGTTAGGTGGGTGGGAAAACTGCTAGCGTCGGGGGGGGGAGGGTTCACAGACTAAAAGATTAACAGTAGCTGCAGGCAGAGGTGAAAGTGATTGTTGCACTGCTTCTATTGTAATGAGCAGCAGCCTAGAGAGCAAGTTGCTGGGGATTTCAAGAGCTACTGGGAGTCATCATAGAATGTTGTAGTAAATACATGGGCTGAGTTAGGATAACTAAGAGTATGAACAGATGCATGTATGCACAAGTGCTTGCATGTACACCAATGCTAAAAGTATAGTAATTAAATTTGATAAATTTGAAATGCTGATAAAGACATCAAAGGTAGATATTGTTGGGTTATCAGAGACATGGTGTCACACAGATATAACCAATATAGCTCACAGTAGTAGCAAGATTGATGCTGGACAGCCAACTAATACCAGTATATATGTGGGCAGTAAGATTTCCATATTTTAGGAATAATACTTGTCGTAAACTGGCTTTCCTTAAGCACATTACACAGTTCAGAACAAACAAACTTTCTCTTTGGAATAACCAGCAAGCAGTCATATGTATTTGCTGAACTTGAAGTATGTGTAATTATAAAATCACTGCTCAATATTGGCACCTCCGTAGCCAGGTGGGCAGGAGCAGCAGTGCATTGCACACGCTTCTTGATTGGACCGGAGTTCAAGCCTGTCACCACCAAATACGGAGGATGCGGAAAGGTCAGGGAATGACCACCGCATATCCCCGAAGCAATATGGCCTTAGTTGCTAATGCTCCTAAAAACCAAATAACAACAACAGCTCAATATTAGTATGCAGTAGTGACTTCACTGCTTGTCATTCATTTCAAGAGGTCTTGGTTCGAATTGCATTATAGACTCGAATTGCATCATAGACTGGAGGAATTTCTAAAAGCCTTGCAATCAAGGGGTGTGGTTAGCTGATTTCAGCCAGAGGGGGTTGGGGCTTGCCCCCCCCCCATGGTTCAAGTTTCTTGGTCTTGCAACATGCAGTCAAACGTAAATGCATGCTTGAATAGACATTATCATTTTTAGCATTAGTTGAGGCATATGATGCAAGAACCCAAGCTTATAGAGCATCAGCCAAAAAAAAAATCTTCCCATTTCACCCATCCAGTCACTCCAAATGTTTGTCTAGTTCAGCCTTAAATTTATTTAAGCTATCAACTTCCGCAACAACAGATGGAAGTCTGTTCCAGCAATCAACTACCCACTGGCTAAAGGCAAACTTCCGCACATCTGTTTTACAACTGCTTTCTTCGACCAAGGCAGTGTTAGGTGTTAGGGTCTATGCCCCCTCAGGTTCTTAATCTGAGCAAGCGGAAGTATCCCATCAGGATTGAGCCTGCTCAAGCCATTCAAGGTCTTATACACCTCAATCAGATCACCTCGCATGTGCCTAGTCTCCAGATGCTGCAAAATGCCTGGAGCTCATTGAAGCTGCATATTTACATACAGTAATGTGAAAAGAATTTTTGGGATACTTTTTGTTCTTTGAAATTTATATGGGAAAAAGTACTTTGAATACTTCTAAGCGTTGGATGGATCTGCCAACAACAATTTCACTTTTGCAATTTTATTTTTAAACAGATGCAGAATGAGACATAGCCGATCTGAATGAAACCCATTTTAAGATTGACAAAAAAGGGGGGGGGGGGACTTGGTTTAGTACATTGTGTTATGAATTGCATTGACATGTCCGTCTAGTTTCAAAGGATGTTCTTACAGAACACACATACTACACACAGAATTTTATGATTATGGGCTCGTTATCATAGCCCTTAGATGTAAGAAACGTGTTTAGTTATCAGTTAAAAATGAATGTAACTAATATTTGATTTAATAAAAAAAAAACTGTTTGTAATAGTGTTACAGCTCAGTTAATGGCTCCAGTTGGAGGGTACCAAAGGCCATATTCCAGTCCACTTTCCACCTTTCCAATACAAGCAGCAGGTACAGCTTGGATGCATCCTCCCCAGTATATTGTGCAGCCACATGTAACACAGGCAAGTTCTCTTTTTCTCTCTCTCTCTCTCTATATATATATATATATAATTTGTATTAATATTAAATTAAATAAGTATAATTGGATGAAAGTTACACAAGTTGCCAGTAACTATAAGGATGAGAAAAGAAAAAAAAGAATAGTAGATTAGTGAAAGGTGAAAGAATGTTAATACCCTAGAGCAGTGGTTCTTAACCTGGGGTACATGTACCCCCTAGGGGTATGTGAAAGTCTTTCGGGGGGTTCACAGGTCTTGATATGTAAACATGTAAAATACAATATTTCTTGTAATAAACAAAAAAAGGTTCATCCACTGCAAATGTCACTATATGTATTTAACAATATGAAATATATTTAAATTATTTTACTTGCGTTCTTACAACAAATAATTGTTGAACTTTAAAATTTAATGTTTTAATTTCTGCCTATCCTCTCCATCGTAGGCCGGTGCATGATTTTCCAAGAAATAATAACTTCGTTTATCAGAGATGCCGGTAACTAATTTACTTTGTCAGTTCCAACGGTAGCGCTCTTCTCCTTCCCCTCGTTGGAACACGAAAAAACAATAGGCTGCCATACCCCTGTTTCAGTTATTCATTTGCAGTTTTATATTTTATAATGGGGGTACGCAATTGATGTTAAATTTGACAAGGGGGTACGTAGGTAGAAAAAGGATAATAACCACTGACCTAGAGATTATGATGAATTAAGTAAATTATGGGCTGAATTGCCAAGCAATATAAAGTGGGCGAACTGTATAGTAAAATTAGTACAACAAAATATTAATAAAATGCAAATAAAATGAAAATGGTATAGCCGTAGGTAGATATCAATATTTTTTTTGGAATTATAGTAAATATGGTAAATTGATAATTTATTACATTATGGGGGGAATCAATTTTAGTAAAAGGTCTAATATAGGTAATGCAAAAAATGTTTGATCTGATGTCAGCAGAAGTAAATATTGATACACGATCAGGTATTTCATCAGGGAACTACACCTGACCGTGTATCAGGAACTGCGTTTCTATACTTGTCCATAGTAGTATTAGAAAAGTGAAAGGTCAAAAAGGAATGAAATGAAATTAGCACTTTCTAATACAGTATGGACAAGGTAGTCCCAACACAGTGATTTATTTAGGTAAAAATAAGTATTGATTTTTACCTAAATAAATTACACTGCATTGGGACTGCCATCTACTATACAATGCATATCATACAGAAGTTTATAATGCTTCTTCCAGTAGAAAATTTTCTTTGAAATTTTGCTAATTCAAATACATTTCAAAAGTATATTTTGTAATGTTACTATTTTCAGAATACATTTCTATTGTGTGGCATGGCTCATTACTTTTTGTTTGTGTGCAAGTTTACATCAACAAGTTTTATATTTTACATCAGTGTTTTAGTCCATAACATAGCTGTTAATATAGAATGTTGCCAATACAAGTGAAACCCATTATAACACCATGCTTGGTGTCCAAAGAATCATCACGATATAAGTTAAATCACATTAGAAAAGTCCAGTCATTTTATGGCATTCAAATTTCATATGTACTATCAATTTTGCCCATCTCTCTCTTTTTTTTTTTTTTTTTTTTTTGCACGATAATTGCAATACTACATCTAAGAAAAGTCTCACAAAGAATAATAATATGGCAAAACATTATAAAATCAATGAGTCAACGACACGATCAATCAAGAAATCGGAAGAAAAAATCGGATGTAGTGTCCGTGAAAACGCGCTAATTGCTTCAAAAATTTGCTCTGTAACTCGTGATGTTAAATTAGAAAAAATGGAAAAGGCTTTAAATCTGTGGTTAGAAGACCGAATTCAATAAAATTCCGTTAAGTTCACTTATCATTCGTGAAAAGGCAAAACTCCTTTATCAACACTTTAGCGAAACTGGTGATAGCACTGGCGGGATAAGTTTTTTAGCTAGCAAAGGCGCTGGTTTGAAAGATTTGTTTGAAATTTCTAATAAATATTACATTTAATATTAAATTGTTTCTTATTTTCATTGCGATGCCATATGCTTGCATTTCACTATGTAATGTCTATGTACATAGTCATATTATGAAGGTACATATAATACATACATAGACAAAATTTTAGACTAGTTTTTCTTATATATTTCGTACTTTGGAACGGAACCCCTTTATTACTATGGGAGCCATAACTCAGTATTCGCGGCATTTCTCAGGAACATAACCCTCGCGAATAGCGGGGGTTTACTGTATTTTCTATAAAAAAAAATTTAAACATTCCTGAACTTCCTTAAATAACAAAACAAAATTTTTCTTTTAGCAGTGCGTCAGACCATAACAATCGACACAGATCACTAAAACATACTAAATATTTCTCTCTCTCTCTCTCTCTCTCTCTCTCTCTCTCTCTCTCTCTCTCTCTCTCTCTCTTTTTTAAGCGGCGTGTGTGAAGACAGTGGAAGTTGCAAGATAATAGGTACATTAATCTCCCAATGACGACTTATAACACCGCTTCTTCTTGTCACTTATTTATGAATTGCAAAACATCTGTTTATATTTATTCTAGTTATTACATGAATTCTATGATTTCTGGTTGATTTTTTTTTTTTTTTTTTTTTTTTTTTTTAATTTGGAGTCTTGAAGTGTCCCAGTAAATCGACAGTGCTGTATATATTAAAGCAAATGATATTTGGTGGTGAACAAACTTCAACCCGATTTTGCTGTGATTTCATGCTAAATGTCCAAGTCCTGTCCACTGAAATGGCTATTTCTGAATATGAAGATGATTATGTACTAGAGAATGTTATAAATCAAAATCATATATACTTGTTTTTCCAGACACCTTTTGTATTTGGGCTGTAACAGAAGTTTCAGGTTGATATATTAATATGTAATATTACTTATTCTAGTGGTTTAACAATTTTCAAAAGATGATACAAATTATTTTACGTGTATAATAGTTATCTACACACACACACACATGCACACACCAATAAGTTCATATGAAATTATACATATATAAAACATTTTATATGTGTGAATTAATACATGTGTTATTTACAATATATAGTTACAGATGATACCATCTTCATTGGATCCCAGTACTTTGCATTATGGTACTCTTATGCCTCAGCTGACAACACAGATGTCACAGCTCCAGCTCTCTGGCACTTCTGTAAGTGAATTTTTTATCTGAGAAATTTACTTAAATATTTGGCTTCTTCTGTTTATTGTTTTGTCCTTTATACTATCGAACCCCATTAATTTGAAATTGAAGGACCAAGAAAGTTTGTGAGTTATGAAAACACTTTTTTTTTTTTTTTCCCCCCACACTTAATATAAGTGGTGTGATCAAACAGTTAGGAAACTGGACTAATATATTACTTCAGTATATCAAGGAGACTACAATGCTTCTGCATCTTCTGGAAGGAACTATCAGTAATTCTAGAAGAAGCCTGATAGGTTCTAAAATTGATAGCTCTTTTCTTATGTTCAGAATAATTTCCACAGTAATTGAAAATCTATGATCTTGTGGAGGACATTAAGCTTGTGGGAAAACCGTTGGATATGGCAGATGGGAAACTGCTGTGATGAAATGTTTCACAAGAAATTCTTAAATGAAAGTGCCAGGTATGCAGGCGGGGAAGACAAGTATCTTCTTTTCCTGTTACAGTTACAACACAGCTCATTGCACTTTATTCAAACAGGCCGAAAAGATATAGCCAGTCCAGTCGAGTGGTCATAAATAGGTGAGCCTTGTATGCATTTCTGAATTGTGTGACAATTACCATAACCTACCAAGTAACTCTCTTTCAAGAGCTTTGAAAATTTGATAAAGTCTTGATCCAGGTTATGGAAGATTTAGAACATACGTTGAATCTGAAATTAACTTATTTGTTGAACCCTTGTTTTTGGTATTGACTTCCACAAAATTTTTAAAATACTGATCTACAATATCAGTTTTTATAAAGATTTTTATCCATATCACATATAAGAAGACTGAGATTAAGTATTTTTGATGATTCTGATATAATAGCATCTTCCACAAGAGCAGAAGAGGAAGCAGATTTCTTTCATTCCTAATTTGAAGAATTTTTCAAAACTACCTCCCTCCCTCCCTTTTTTTTTTTTTTTTTTTTTTTTAATTACTCTCATTGATTTTCCATATACCTTTTAGGTTAGTTTTCAAAATGTTAGAGATTGTATCTTTTAGCTTTTGAATTGCTTTTAGATTACTGTACTCTGAAGTTAACAGAACCCTTTAGAACCAACAAGCTTTTAAATCAAAAACTTGTAATGAAAGCAATCCAAAAGAGGCCAGGCAAGCTTGGCCTCTTTTGGATTGATAACATTAGGTGTGTTATTTTACCTTTCTCTAGAAAGGTAGTTTATGGCTTGAATAAAACAGCTTGTCTGTTTCTTTTAAATGTTATATCAGTGGTAGAAATCCAAACATACCTCTTCGTTCCAAGAAACCCCACATCCATGTACTGCATCGTTATTCCTATATATGTTAAAGAACATTGTGTGCAGATTTATATTGCTAACAGTGGTGTTTAACTCTTCCAGAAGACCACCCTCTGTAGCATATACACTTCTGGATATTAAGGTGGGGTAGTGTAACCCCACCTTAATATCCAGAAACCCCTTCTGTTGATAGTTGGTCATGTCCTATCCAAGCACCATGTGTCAGAAAATATGTTCATAGACCTTGAGAGAGAGTGTAGTATGATTGTGAATGCAAGATGTCATGATGGACAGAACAGACTTCCAGCAAAGAATGTTAATAAGCTTCCACATACACAATCAGTCTGTATATGACATTTCAACTAACCTGAAGATCCATAGTTCAAAGATTGGATCTTTGACTGATATGATCTGCAAATGGAAGTGGAGTGGTGCTGAAACTATCACAAAACAACCCAGAAAACCTCCAAAGCTCATAGAAGGTGACAGGAGAATTTTGCGAAGAATTGCCCACTGAAAACACTGGTTGACATTGTTGCAGACACACACACATCCTCAATGGGATGATTGAAGCACCAGTGCAGTGTGCAGGATGCTGCATGGTATGGGTTACCATGATCTGCAGCTGTCCACAAGCCACTAACCACACCTAATGCCAGGTTGCATCGAATTTGGTTGTAAGGTTCACCATTTTTTGAAAAATTGTTGGTCCATAGACACAATGGAAAGTTGTGCTTTGTAGTGACAAAACAATGTAAAAATGTACTTCCAGACAATGAAGTTTGGTGGAAGTAGCTTTGATGGACTGGGGCTGTTTTTCATTGTATGACCTGGGTCCATTGGTTAATTTGGACAAACCAGGAATGCTGAGGTCTGTCTATATGTGGACAATAATGAGTTATGCTTGCATTGTAGCAGCATGTTTGGGAAACAAAAAACAAGAGATGAACTGACTGGTGCAGAGTATTCCACAAAGACTAGAAGTCTTATTATTTTTTATTTTTTTATGAAAATCGCAAACATGAATGTTATTAGAACCTATAGTACTTAGTACCATATGTGGGTTTGAAGGTTGAGAAGATAAAAGAAGATACTTGGTGACATTTTATTTGAATTTCTGTAGATTTTTATTTTCAGGAAATTCATGTGAAGGGAGGTTGTTCCCAAAAATAGAAGTTCAGGGGGACAAATTAGGAAGAAGAAGAAAAGTTGGTTTAGTTAAATTGAAGTTAGACAGTAAAAGGATGCTGATTGGTTTGGAAGGAGGGAAATTATAGAAGCCAATTCAGAAGAAAGTGTCCATGGAATTACCTGTAGAAAAGCATTGCAGCAGAAATAGAATGTCTCTGAGACATTCTGTTTCATTGTTGACAAACTCATTATTTTCCATATTTAGACAGACCTCATCATTCTTGGATTTGTCCAAGTTAACCAACGGACCCAGGTCACACCACGAAAAACAGCCCAGTCCGTCAAAGCTGCTTCCACCAAACTTCATTGTCCGGAAGTACATTTTCACATTGCTTTGTCACTACAAAAAAAAAGCACAACTATCCATTGTCTATGGACCAAGAATGGTGAACCTTACACCAAACTCGATGCCATCTGGCATTAGTCAGTATGGTTAGTGGCTTGTGGACAGTGTAAGAGATAGGTTATTAATTAACATGACTGTCGTCTTTTGATAGTCTAGAAGCCTGAGAGAGGTTATGGTAGGGCATATGTGAGATTTTTACAGAATAAGTAGCTGTTTAGAAGAAAAGTAATACCAAGAACAAAAGAGAAAAGTCTGTTTTTTAAATGCAGCGGAAGCTATATTTGTTGATGTGCTTATGCAAAAGAGAGAGAGAGAGATTGGAAGTCAGGTTAATCCCTAATAGCAATATTTGATCTTTTTTTAGCAGTCTGAGTGTCATCGAAGATGACACTCAGATTGCTAAAAAGTGTCATTGAAGATGACACTCAGAAAATCTACAGAAATTATAGTCAAATGTCAAGTTAATTAACCTTACAGCCCTCTTTTGGATAGTGTCTAGAAGCCTGAGAGAGATTATTGGGACACTGCCTCAGATGTGGAAACAATATTCCATGGTAGGGCATATATGAGATTTGTACAGTGTAAGTAGCTGTAGAAGAAAATTAAAATCAAAACAAAAAGAAAACTCAGTTTATTTAGATGCAGCGGAAGCAATATTTGTTGATGGAAGTCAGGTTAATCCCTAATAGAGGTATTTCATCTTGTTTAGATTCTCAGTGTCATCGAAGATAGGCATAGGAGCAGAAGAAACATTTTTGTGAGATATAAGACCAGCCCGAGATCAGCATTTAAGGAATTGTTAATTGCTATTTGAGAAGTTGAAGCTGTTAGTGCAGGGCAAGGTTTCCCAAACTGAAAGGTGTAATGCAATGTGCTATCATCAGTAAAGTTATGGATAGGATTTCCAGTGAAATGAAGGTCATTAACATATAAGAGGAGAAGAATGGGAGAAAGAACTAAACCTTGGGGAACACTTGCCTTAGTGGAGAAGGTAGATAGAAAAATAGATACTCGATTAAAAAACAATAGGCAATTTATGAGATGGAGGCTTGTTTAGAAAACCTTTATGCCAAACATGATTAAAAGCCTTTCTCAAGATCAACCCCTTGAGTTTCACCAAACATTTTCATTGAATTTATCCATAGATTGGTAACATAAGCCAGTATATTACTAGTGGATCAACACTGACAGAATCCATATTAGAGAATATTTATCAGATGAAAGATTTCAAGATAGTTTAGGAGCTGGCAGTTAATGGATTTCGTCACCCTTTTTAGAAATTTGCTCATATGCTCATATCCTGGCTGGATATAAGCAAATTTCTAAGCAGAAGGAAAAACACCAGTGGAATAAGAAAGTGTAAAAAGTAGCACAGAACAGAAGTAAGCTCGAGAGCACAGGTTTTGAGAGCAAGTGGAGAAATAGAATCAGAACCTGGAGGTTTCTTGGCATCAAGATTGTTCTAAATTTTTCTGGCATCCTGTTGACAAGACCACATGCAGATTGACTGGAGTGTACTGGAAATCGTAGGAGGTGGTTTACTGTGATCATCAATACAAGACTTTGAAGGAAAGTAGGATGCTAGCAGCCGGCAATAGAACCATCAGGTTTTAAAGAGTTGGGAATACTGATGGGCAAATGTGGTGGATGGTAGCTTTGTCAAGAGACCAGAATGCTCAACTACTGTTTGGGCTATCATAAAGGCTAAAAGTTTCAGTACATGTTATTAATTTTCCTGTAGAAGTTAATTTCCTGTAAGATTATTAGTAGATTAATGGTAGGGCAGCCTATCACATTGCAATTAGTTCTCTCTCTCAGATCTAAAAGAACCTTTGTTGTTCTGCTATATCTGAGATTTCTCTGAATTTTTCTCCTTTCTAAAACAGGTATAACTGTGTGATTGCTTCTAACTTTTCTCAGAGAAAGCACTACATATAGCCTTGATCTGGCTAATGTTAACTCATCTTTAGATGAGTAACATTAGCCAAGATTAATTAACATTAGATCACTTGCTGTAGGCAGGGGATGGAGTGGTTGCCCTTGGTATATACCAACTTTTTTTTTTTTTTTTTTTAAGCTGAAACATGCTACAAATAGTTACCCAAGCCAGTCCTTCCCTGAAGAACATTATTATGAATACAGGGTCAACCATTTTAGTAATGATAACAGCATTTGCATTGGGCTATCATTAAGCATTATTTGATAATTTATTCAATCCGGATTAATTACATAGAAATACCTTTCATTTCTAAGCTCTATGGCTCATTCTTCTGAAATAAATAAATATGGAACATATCTGAAAATGAATTACAACTACATTTTCAAGTGCATTCTGTAACACCATAGCTGCTCACTCTCCAGATCTATGATGGAGATTCTATCCTTTTTACTTGATTTGGCCCTTCTGTCTTTTTCTTTTCACAAAAAAAAAGGTAACAAAACTGTGATAGAATTGGAATTTAAAAAAAAAATGCAAATTTCTGCTTACTTTCATTAACAAATTAGCCATCAGGTATTTTGTGGTAGTCTGTTTTGTAATAGGAATGTCTGATAAGGTAATTGTTTTTTATAATGCATGTTATTTCATAGTAATTTTGTAATGTCAAGCTAATTAACAATTTCTTTCAGTTGAGGTGTTAAAGAAATATATATGTGAGTTTTTAGTGGTAGTAAATGTAATCAAATATTTGCAAACAAATAAGGGTAGTATGAAAGCTACATCTGTTGTTGCATAGAAAGAAATGCAAAAATAGAAATGGCATTTTTTTTTTTTTTTTTTTCATTGTAATAATCAACAGTTTGGCACATAAGACATTGTCACACATGTCAAATTGTTGATTTCTAATTTCCTACTTATTCCATATTGACACATCATTTACATAGAAACTAATTAGCAATGCAGTACTAAACAGAACAAAGAATGGCTTGTCATGGCCTGCCATGCTGTCATCTGTGCCTCCAGCCTTGGTTTTTTGACCTGCTACATAAGAGGTTTACTGGGTGTACTGAATGAATATCTTGCCACTCTCTCTCTCTTTACAGTTTACTGCTGTGTGAAAAAATGTCACAAGAACAAATTACTCTCAAGCATTTAAAAAAAAAAAGAAGGGCAGAAATAATTGAATTTAAAAGTAGACATCAGTTCTTAATGAAGATTTTACTACATGAGGTACAAAAGATGATGCTAAAAAAAATGGGTTTGGATTATACAGTCAATATATAACTAAGCACAAATTTTTGAGGCTAAAATTAGGGGTTGATTTATACTCCAAAATTTACACTATATGCTTGTTTCTTTGAAGTGTCATGTTTTGCTAGGTCTGATTGATAAAGCATTATAAGATTAGTGAATGTGCAGCGATAGCTGAGGGTAACATCTTTTGAAAAGTTACAACTACATTTTTTAGTACATTCACTAACACCCTCTCTCCAGATTTATAATAAAAAATTCATCCTTTTTTACTTGATTTGACCCCCTTCTCAATCTTTTTCTTTCATAAAAAAAAAGTAATAAAATTACCAAGTTTTAACTTGTTGCATGGTTGCCCAGCAGAAAGTTGCTCTGAGTCAACACTTGTTTTTCTTATTTGTCGCATGTACTCAAA
The DNA here is from genome assembly GCF_048544385.1 of Mastigoproctus giganteus. Lineage (NCBI taxonomy): Eukaryota > Metazoa > Arthropoda > Arachnida > Uropygi > Thelyphonidae > Mastigoproctus > Mastigoproctus giganteus. The sequence goes on from NC_143575.1 coordinate 166,097,134, forward strand.
ACAGTCTTCTGGCTAACTCAGGTGGTTTGGTACCATTTAGACAGAATGGAAGACCTCAAACTTGCAAGATTGCAAAAAGGCCCACCTTATTTACTCTTTCCTCCTTAAATGTGACTCCCCCCCCCCCCACCAATCCAAATTGTTCACACCACAATGTTCAACTTAGTCTGTCATCTTTATTGATTGTACAGATATGCCGGACAATCTGTAATTATGACCTTCACTACTCATACCCAGTTTGAATACTTTGAAATTTTGTACTTTGTGCGAGGGAAGAAAATGGGTAAATGAAATTTTTTTTTTAGCACAGCTGTTGAGATAAAAATTCATGAGTAACCTTAATATTATAAAATGTTTTCTGCAGACCCATCATGCAATGAAACAAAATAATATAGGCTATTATCATTTTGGATATGTTGCACCAGTTATGTGATGCCTGGGTATTCAATTATCATGTGGGATGTGCTGAGCTCATCTAAGGATTTTGTTGAAGGAAATAAAACCAGGAAATCCCTGCCAATGCTTGGGAATTGATTTGCTGAAATAATTTTAAAAATAACTCTGACCATAATATTGCTACCACACCAACATTTACTACTTGTTCTATTGTTTAATTATTGAACAATATCTCCAACCAGATTTCTGCCATTTTCCTGTGTGATTATATATCATGTAATTGATATGGAAGGTGAGAATACTGCTACCACACCACTTTTTACTGTTTGTGTCGTTCTCTAATTTTCTTTTTTCTTTTTTTAAGTAAATTTGGGATTGGTAATGTCACTAATAATGTCATTAAAGTCATTACCAACATTGCATCTGTCTCAGCAATTGCTGTTAGTGACACATTACATGTGATTACTTTAAATCAGATTATTTTCTTTAGTACAAATTATACTTTGTAGCTGAGATACATTGTGCAGTTAATATAATTTTTTCACTATACTGAAAAAATTTTAATGGGAAAACTTAACATAAAATACACTTAACACAAAATGTTTCATCCATCCTCCACGTATTAACATATTCTGTTGTATTTGTAAAATAAATAATTATTGCTACAAAGCTTTGCATGCCCAGAATTAGAATATGACAATTATAGCGTATTGGAATTATTTCATCAACTGGGTAGAGGGATTTATCTAAAAATCCAAGAACTGTTTATAGAAGATGATAAATTAAAAATTTTCTGATAATGAAGTATACAATAAATTCATTTGTATTGTTCCTTATGTAACATTCTAATTTTTTTTTTTTTTTTTTGCCTTAACTTTTGATTTTATTATTCAGAATATGTGGTATAAAATTGAAAATTTACACTCAGTTGAAAATGGGGAAATGCATTATTATAAAGGTTTTCAAATTATCATATGAAACATTTAATTTGAAAGCTGACAAACACTTGGTGCTTTAGCTGGAAAATACAAGTTATTTTAGAACTAAAATTTTAACCCTGGGTTTAAATAAAAACAGAATTTCCACTGCAGTAAATCATTAGAAATAGTTGTTTTGTGCTGTTTATTTCTTTTGAGGACTCTATTAATAGGGATTCAAGAATGCAAACAGTACAAGCAAATTTATGCATTAGAACACAATTTGTCTTTGTAACTCTGTTATTTTCATTCTTCCAGTATGTTGCTGGAGCATACACAGGAACTGCCACACCAGCTGCACTCTATTCACAACCTCAGCTCATCCAGCCCATGCCTCTAGCTGAGGTAAGAATCCAATTACCTGAAAAACAAAATTTTTATGTATATTTTGGGTATGTATGCATGCTAGAAGAGAGGAAGAAAGGATAAGAACGATATGTACTACTGTTTAATTTTTTGTTCTGTCAGAGTTCATCAGATGCTGCAATTGCTGCTTAACTGAAAACTCATGCAGTCTCTACAATAAAGTTTTAAAATGTAGTGCGATTTTATATATACTCACATACTGAGGAAATACAGCAATTAGTGTGTGCCATTGTTCAGAAATCAGATGCATGGATCATTATATTTGGGCTACTTGCAATTTATAAATTTAGGGATAGGTCATAGAAAATGTACACTGCAAAATTTAATGATTAAACCCTTATAACAGTGTATAAGGAATGTACTTTTGTTGCTCATCCAACCCATGCTTCTGGCGGAAGTAAAAATCCAATTATTTGAAAAAGGAAAAATAATTATGTATATTTAAATGTATATATGTATGTATTCATGCTAGAAGAAAGAAAACAAATTATATATAATACTGTTTAATTTTTGTTATATCACAGTTTATCAGCTGCTACAAATGATATTTTGTGAAACTCATTACAGTCTCAATAAGCTTTTAAAATGGCTAAGATTTTACAGTAAGTTATGCACTGAGAGAAGACAGCAATTAATGGGAGTTTCATTATATAGAAATTAGATGCATATATCATTATATTTGGGTTACTTTCAATTTATAAACTTTGAGATGCATTACAGAATACATACAGCAAAATTTGATAATTAAATCCTGATAACAATGAATAACATTTAAAAAAAAAAAAAAAAAAAAAAAAAACATTCTGTGTTACGTTTTTTTGTCTTTACTGCCTGGGTGACCATATTGCTCCTCCTGTGACAGAGCTTGATCTTTGACTTAAACTCTTTAGAAACAACTGTTTATCCACGAGTCAGCTACAGTAACAAATATCATTTTAATCAAATGGCATCACCAAGAAGTTGAATCCATTATTAAAATCCCAAAGGAACTTTTGTGATCAAGTTTGGAAATATTTGGTTCCATCAGCAAACAATGGGTAGCTTCGGACACTGACCTTTTGTCAAGTGATATGAATAAATTTATTGAATCTAAAAGAGCAGCCAATTGAAACTGTAAATTTAATTATATACATAATAAACACCTATTAGTGGGCTATAAAATAAAGTATTTCATAGTGTTTTGCAGAATAAAGTATTTCAGTAAAGAAGTGGAGCCTATTTAAATGCAGTTGTTGAAGTAGTTTGAAAAAGCTTAATCCTAATCCAACTTCACACTGCTTGGCTGCTCATCTAGATTCTATAATTTATTCACCAGTTGACATATGGTCATAATTAAGGCTACATATTGTCTGATGAGGAAACAAATGGTTCCAGAACCATTACCACAATAGTGCCTTCACGAGTTTTTAATGAATAGCAGATTAACGAATATCGGTAATGGTGATGTTTTTGATGAATAATGTTATTTCGTGGTGATGTTTTTGATGAATAATGTTATTTCGTGGTGATGTTTTTGATGAATAATGTTATTAATTACTTTAGGTTGACTTGGATAAACTCTGGTCATTTATAAAGAGTCTAAGCCCAAGTTCTATCACTGTCACAAGAGAGACAATACAGTTTTCAGGCAGTAAAAACAGAAAAGCACAATGTAAGATAGTTGTTTTCTCGACCGTTTCAATACCTAATTTTGAAACAGTACTGCTAGCAACATTTTATTTTTGTTGCTTTTATAATATTTGTCAATTCCAACAGACTTCTTGTTTAATTCAAAAATAATAGAGCTTAGTACCACTTTCAGGAAATGATGAAAATGTATGTGGAAAGAACACTTCACTGTGTGCAGCAGCAATGGTGATTTATTAAATATTATCATGTACCCAGTGTTAATGCCAAAATTGATAAATTCCTATTGCATTGAAGTGTTTTCTTTCCATGTTCAGGCCACCTGAACATAGTAATGGCCCTCATTTCTCACAGTAGATAAAAATTTATTCTTCTTAAAATGCATAAAATACTGCTGGTTATCATTGAGAGCAGCACTGAATATTGATTACAAAGAAAAGTCACGGACAGTAATATTTTTTAATGTTTGTTAATGTGACTAATAACTACAGGGGTGTTTAAAAAGTACATACAACCAATTCTGAACTGTATTCTCTGATCCAAAAAAAGTTACACAAAACAAGTTGGATTCTGAGTAGTAAGAACTGTCGCTGTTTGAATTTTTAATAATGGCTATGGAATTCTGAATGGTAGAGAACTACGCAGCTACCAACTCTCCAGATTTATAACTGCATATTTTTGTTCAAGTTGATCCCCATCTCTATCTCACCATAGTAATATAGTTGGTGGAAAAGGTTTCTCTGGCTTTTTGTGAAAACTCAATTTTGATACAGTTCTTTTTGCATAAAAATACTAAAACTATATTAAACTGTTTTTTTATTTATTTTTTTTTTTATTCTTAAAATTTCTGTATATTTTCATTAAAGAATTGGCTGTCTGATGTGCTAGTTTACATTGAAAAATAGAAACATGGGATAACAATGTTGTTCTCTGTAATGTGCAATCATTTCATTATATTTCTGTGGTGCAAAGTTAATTAACATTCTCTTAGTAAGATGCCAAAGAAATATGATGTAAAATTTCAGAAAACATATACAGGCAGGCCCCACTTTACAATGCTTCATTTTATGCGGTTTCACATTAACACCCTTTTAAAATAATAATGAAAAAATAAAAAACCAAATATATAAAGAAAATTTGGAAACGCAGCACAGAAAGTGGGTACCTTGGCGGTGCTAGTGTCGATATTATATGCTTTCTCCTCGTCCACCAGAGTGCACGTGATTGTGACAGTGTTGTGAGTTGTGCCTTAAATTTTAATTTTAATAATTTCTGTATTCATTAGTGCCTTCATTATTTTAAATAAATTGTGAAACTATATTTTCTAAGTGTAGTGTTGAATGTGTGCCTGCACATATTAAAAAAGCCACAAACAATTGAAGTGAAATTATTCTAACAATTGAAGTGAAAATGGACATTATTCGTTGTGTGGAATCTGGTGAGTGGCGTTCAGAGGTGTGGAAGACCTTAAACTTATGACCGTTATGAATAATGCCTGAGAAGATCAAGCTGTCACATACAGGAATTATTAATGTAAGTGGTTCTAGAACAACTTATTCATGGAGTGAGATAATGGAGAAGTTATTAGTGCTGTGGATAGATGATATGAACCAAAATAACATTCCTGTAACACAGGCAGTGGTTATGGACAAGGTTAGGAGCTTGTTCAGTGAAATTAATGAGGAATTGGGAGGGATTGAATCATTTTCAGCTATAAAGGGCTGGTTTTCCTGGTTCAAAAACCAGACTAGAATTCACAATGTAAAAATTACTGGTGAGGTGGCTAGTGCTGACACTGCAGGTGCTGAGGAATATTCTCCCATATTCCAAAAGTTAGTGGATGAAGGCTGCTATACCCCAGACTTGGTCTATAATGTTGATGAAATGGGGCCGTACTGGAAGAAGATGCCTGGTAGGATGTACGTAGCCTGTGAAAAGAGGTTCCTGGTTTTAAGGCTGAAAAAGATCAGCTTACCTTACTTCTGGCTGGTAATGCATAAGCGACTTTTAAGTTAAAGCTGATATTGGTGTACCATTCAAAGAATCCATTTGTTATGAAGGGCATTGTGAAGGCATGGGTGACCCAGACCCTTTTTAGTGAATGGTAAACATCATACTTTTGTCCAGAGGTGGCCCACTTTAGTACAGCAAACAACTTGCCCGAAAGCATTGTTTTGGTCCTTACAGCACTCCAGGGCATCCAGCCAACCTTTAAGACATCCCTAATAACGTTCTGCATGTGAAAGTCGTTAATTTGCCACCCAACACCACCTCTGTTGCAGCCAATGGATCGGGGCATTATTGAGATCTTCAAGGTGTACTATTTACATACAACCTTCAAAGGGATTATCAAGGCAGTGCAGGTCTAACTCAGTGATTGTGAGGGACTACTGGAGGTCCTACAACGTCCTTAAGGCCATAAGTAGCATTGCTACAGCCTGTAAAGAAGTGTCTCAATCATGCATGAATACCGTTTGGAGGAAATTAAGGCCTGATGCAGTTTACTTTCTTGAGTTTGAGCCAGTTTCAGCAGTGGCTGAAGATGGCTTAGGATGTCGACCTTGGCAAGGTCGACATTGATGATGCCAGTGAGTTCCTGAAAAGCCATGGTGAGCCTCTTTCAAAGGAGGACTTTTAGGAGCCATCTGCATAACTTGCTAAACAGGATTCTGAGAAGAAAGAGGAAGAGCAGGAGATTGTGCCAGTTAGGACCCTCACCACAAATTCACTTCAATCAGCTTTGGCACAAATACAAACAGGCTGTGAAACTCTGATAATGACCCAGACTGGGAACGCAGCTCTTCCATCCAAAGAACTGTTACTAACATATTAACATTTTGAAGCCCTACTACAATATGTTGAAAGAGAGAGACTCACCAGACATCATTGCTGCTTGACTGGTCGACCATTAGGCCCATCCCATTAATGCCCCCCCATTATGCCACTATCAAAGAACATTAATGGGGGGGGAGACAGTGGCATTACTGCATACTCCAAAGATGGCTTGACAGAAAAAAAGTACTAAGATAAATTTTTATTTTATTACTTATATTTTATCTATAAATATTATATATATTTCATAATTATAAAATAACCACAAATATTTAATATAAAAAAACACTTAACTCTTATGGTTCAGTTTTCTTAGTGAAGGAACCTATCTCATTTAGATACATTATAACTCTTCCTCAATTTACACCACATCAGCTAATGGAGATGGAGGTGTAACCCTCGCCATAAATCGGGGCCTATCTGTACACAAGATTTACCACGTATTATAAAATCTGAAAACGTAATGTTTGCCTTGTGCACTTTATGTAGATGTGGTTTTTCAGGTTTAAGTGGCAGGAAACGTGATGTATCAAACAATTGCAAACAAATAACCATAATGATAGCATGTAGTGTTTAGAAAAAAATGCAAAAGTAGTTATAGCATTCCAAAAATGAAAATGAAGTAATGGAACATTACTTCATTGTCAAATCAAGAGAAAAATTACAGCTGTGAGTTACAGGCTCCGAAAAAACGATAAGTGTTTGCCTTTTTATTTACATAATTGTTATTTTATATAATACTTAATACGTAGTCTTATAGTTATAGTTACGCTGGTTATAGTACCCCAAGATCAAATTAAAAATTTGATCTCGGGGTACTCATACTTATGTTGTGAGTTTGGTTTTCTTAAGATATAATGCGAGTACCCCTAAACGGGGTACTCGCATTATATCTTAAGAAAACCAAACAATTTTAATAACAACCATTTTATTTCTATATTTTGTTGATTTTTACAAATTCATGGAGTGCAAAATTAGTCAAATTTTAATAAAATTAACCGAATTATACAATGCTTTAATTCGTTTAGTTCGAAAAATTTTATTGCAAGAGTTATAAAGGCTAAAGGAAACTGTTTTTTTATAAATATTAACATTGATGTTTTACATAATTGTTTATAATACATATTCAGTACACCTGATTTATTTTTTCAAAAAGAAAATATTTACCTAGTAATACTTTTCATTTGAGCAAATTTTCTTTAACAGTTTTTAATTTTTTAGTGCATTTGCATGATATATTGTAATTGGTTTGTGGAACAGTTCTCCTTCAACATTCTTATTTCTATCCTTTTTCCACACGTTAAACATTGAGCTAAATACTCGCTCACTCATTGCATTTGAGTGAGGCAAAGCAAAAACAAAATTAATATTTTTATCCAAACACCTGTGATATTTTTGAGGTCTTTTGTCGCAATATTTTTATGGAATGATTTCAAGAGAACATATTCTTCATGCAGCAAATTGATATTGATATTGGGAATTTTAAATTAAAAAAAAAAAGTTTGCTGCCTGAGCCTTAAACCGAAATAACGAAATAAAAAAAGAAGTCAAGTAGAATGTAAAAGATTACAAAGTCAGCATAGGATAGAATTTTTTTTTTTTAGTCTAATTAAGGGTGCATTTCAAGAACAACTTTATCATCAATTAATTCTTTCTTCCTAAATAATCATCTCAACAGGTTGTTTTATGATTTCTGCTTTTTTTTTTTTTTTTTTTCAAATGTTAAAAAAGGGATATCTTGGAAATTTTATTATAATTCGAAAAGTATGTCTAGCAACTTGTAACGTTGTATATGTGTCATTCACTTTGAGGAAAGCTGAAGCGAAATGAATTGCCACAGTTCATCCTCCTCTTCAGATTTTCAAGAAGATTTAGAAAATACGTGCACTTTTCTTATACCCAAGAAAACAAAAGAGTAAGTAATGGATACACTGCATAAACTGGAAGAGAACGGAAAGGGCGAATTCCATCATTTACTGCAAGAAGGGGTGTATCCGTAGCCAGGTGGGAAGGAGCAGCAGTGCGTAGAACGCGCTTGTTGATTAGACCGGGGTTCGAGCCCGGGACCACCAAATACAGAGGATGCGAAAAGGTAGGGAATGACCACAGCAATATGGCCTTAGTTGCTAATGCTCCTAAAACCAAATAGCAACAACTGCAAGAAGACAATCATTTCAAGATGTACTTACGGATGAATAAAGAAGAATTTAATTTCCTATATAATCCAATTAAGGATAACATTCAAGGGCAAATGCGCAATTTCGAAATTCAATCAGCACTAAGGAAAAATTAGTTGTATGTTTAAGGAAAGTTGAAATACTGCAAGTTTAATTTTGAATAAGGATTTATTCTGTCAAAATACGAAACAAAAATTTTTAATGAAATTTAATTACAACAAAAAACTACTTCTCAACCCTAAAAATTGAACTTGTAAGAAATTGTTATGAGTTGTGCAAATTGAAATGATTGACTTGTTCGTCCTCTCAATTTGTTAATTGTAATTCTGTTGGTCTGTTTTCCTCTTTTGGCCATTTTTGAGCGTCCCTGTGACTGAACATTTGGCAGTGAGTGTACTGAGTAGCCGGTCGAAGTGCTTCGGAATAGGCACAGGTGCCAATGTCCTTGATGTTGTTATTTGTTTTCGGATATTCTTACTTGTGTGCTCAAAACAGATTATTTACTTCTATTATCATTTCCTCCATTTTCCTCTTGTCACGCCTAACGAAATTTCTGTTCGAACAGAAAAATCTGAGCTCCTGACAGTTGTCATTCGGCCATGAAGCATATCTTGTGAATACAGCCAATGACAACAGTGCATCTCCGAACAATATACTAATTGGTAAATATAGCTTCTCCACATTTGAAGTTAGACGTGTGTACAAAAGTCCATGAAGTGATAGTAGTGTGTTTCTGCCCTTAGTGTCCCAAGTCACCTTCAGCTCGCAATGCAACGGCTGCTCTTATTGTGATCTGGGAAAACAGCTATTTGAACACGTTTTCAGAAAGAATAAAAAACAATTTCCTGAATTTGATTATAAAAATAAAAGTAGGTAATTATCAAAACAATAACGGAAATAGGTAATTATTATTAATTTTTAATAACACTGAAGTTTTGTATAACCTAAAAAAAATATGGTCAAGATTAATATGTACATTACTGTATTATTATTTGTCTGGTCCGTTAAATCGAGGGTTTAATATATATTTATATATATATACTTGTAGAAGAACAAAATAAAAAATAACCATTGTTAGTGAAATTGCACGGATTGGGAAAGGAGAGCTAGTTGATAAGTTTGAAAAATGGGAATTTTTGATTACTACAGTTATCAAAGATTCCAGGCTATATCCTATTGTGGTGATCTTTCATAATTAAAATAAAAGAAAGAAGAAAAAAAAAAACTGCCAAGTCAAAAGCACTTTTCTGTCAACACCTACATTGGAATGTATGGGGTACTCCACTTGTCATCTTCTGAATAACCTGAAAGCATGTGGGATTTCTTAAAAAACTGGCTAACACTTGGTGTTGATAATGCAGTTATTCTAAGACTAAAAACTGGAGTAATAAGGGTATTAAAAGAGGAGATCGAGCATTTGGTGGTAATAGGCTGCCCTTGTCATCTTACTTTGTGTGCTGAAATGGGAGCTATATACCTTACTATGAAAGTGGAGGACTACTTGGTAGACATTTACTGTTATCTAGAGAAAAGTGCTAAAATGAAAAATGTGTAAATAATTCCAAATGTATGCCACTGAAGTAAGAAATATTTTAAAGCATGTTTGTACACATTAACTGTCTATGGTTAAATGTGTAATTTGTCAACCGCTAGGACAGTGGCACCTTTTGACAAGTCTAAAAAAGAGGTTAGAAGTGGTGAGAAAAGCTGTATGAGCACTTTTCAGAGTTACCAAATTGTCAAGTACAAGTGATCACCAGTGAGTACCAGGGCCGGCGTTGATATGTAAGGTGCCTTTGTGCAAACAGCTTTTCGGTGTCCCTTCAATGACCTAACTGTAAATTTAAGCCCTTAGACCCAGAAGCACTATAATAGCCACCGTTTATGAAAGACAAAAAGGAAAGATGTTGATACTACATACATACATGCATGCTTTAATAACAAAAATAATGAATAGTTACAAGAAAAATAATATCATTTTTTATTTATATTATGATTATATATTTCTAACATATTTTTAATACAATATTGTAACTTTTCTGGCCTTTAAACTGGCAAACTTTTTAATTATATTACTTAAATCTAATTCTTCTAATACTTCACTTTCTATTGAAATTGTTGATAAATTAGATAATCTCTCTTGAGACATTGAGGATCTTAAATAATTTTTGTTTCCTTCAATTTTGAAAAATGTCCTTCGGCAATAGCAACGGTTTACCGGTAATAGCAAAGAATCAATAAATGATTATTGTAAATAAAATTCAAAACATCCTTGGGTGTCATGCTTTTATTTAATAAACATTGCAAAGATTTTATTTATTCGAATAGAGATATACCATCCATATCACTACTCCTATTTGAGTAATCTGTTAGTTTTAATTGTAAATCTTTACAATGTGTTAGGATTTCACTTTCATCTCAATCCGATCATGTGCTTAATTTCAATATAGCTTTAAACATGTCATTATATTCTTCTAAAAGTTTAAATCGCTCACAAGATATTCAAGATATTAAAGCAGAATCTGTTAATACTAAAAAAAAAAGGATGTTTTAAAATTTAATTTTGGATCTATGATGCATCCGTCTATTGATTCGTAATGAAAACATCTTTTCTTTCCTCTTGTCTTGTATTCACAGGAAATGTTGGTTCAGTATCTGTCTTCTGTGATTTGAATCACATAACTTATGATGGATTCAAATTATTCATCTGTTCTAAATTCCTTTAATTCATGTTTAATTTTTTTTAAATTTTCAAGAGCTTTGCTCAAGTTAAAATCAGGACTCTGTAGAATTTTTGCTAATGACATTAATTTTACTCAAAATATCATGCCACACAATAACGGAACAAATAAATTTAAATTATTTTAATTTTGATATCAATATGTTCTGAAATCTCTTGTCCATATCTTTTGTTGAATCATTTGCAATTTTTTTAAAGCAAGATATGTTTATTTGGTTTGCAATTTTAAAGGTCTAATTGCTTCAATTCAACTTTCCCATCTCGTATTAGATAATGGTTTTAGTGTTAGTTTTTTTATATATTTAAGTAAAATACTCCATTGCTTTGTGGATACAGAAAAGAAATTGTAAAATCCTTGAACTACACTGAAGAAATTAACAGTTTCAAACAAAATTTTTGCAGCATCATTGACGACTAAAGTAAGACTATGAGCTGAACAAGGAACATAAAAAGCTCTAGGGTTAGTTTCCAGTATTTTTTGCTATAGCCCGTTGTATTTACCCCTCATATTAGTGGCATTATCGTATCCCTGTCCATGAAGAATGTCCAATTTTAGTCTATAAAAATGGCTTAAAATAAATTCATAGAATCCTTGTCCGTGTACAGGAAAAAAATTCTAAAAAATGTTCTCTGATTCCATTTGTGCTTGCTTGCTTTATTATAATGAATGAAACGGATTATAATTGCCATTTGTTCGATGGCATTTACATCAGGCGTTGTGTCCAAAATAATGGAATAATATTTTGCATCTTTGACCATTTCTATTATATTTTGGCTAATAGCATCAGAAAGTAGTTCAACAATTTCATTTTGAATTTGATGTCCCAAATAATGAGTGATGTTTTTTGAAATTGAGCTTTGAATACGGCGTAAATGTTCTGTCATAACTGCATCCAATTTTGAAAAAGTTTCTATTAACTTCAAAATATTGCCATTATTATTATCCTTTAACTGTTCAGATGATCCGCGGAAAGCTATAGAATGTTGGGCTAAAAATTGTACTGCATGAATTATACGTTCAATTACCCAATACCAGTACTTCTGTTCTCGAGAATCATTTGTGATATTTTTTGCTAAATTCATTCAAAGTTAAGCAAAACTACTACTATTTTTGATATGAGATTTAATTTTTTCATATTACCAGTCTTTGCATCCAAATTCATTATTAAGTTGCAATTTGCCATCTCCAAAATGTTTGCAATACGAACAAAATACTGAATCTCTAGAAACTGAGTATACTAGCCATAATCTCAATACTTTTTCTCCATTTGGAAGTAATCTACCATAATAAGAAGCGAAAATTTTCCTTTGTAAATTATCTCTTGGAAAATCCCATTTGATTATTTGAGGAGGAGTATGTTCGACTAAATTTGTTTGTTTCATTGTTAAAAATTTTGGCCACGTACCTGGATCTTCAATTGGAAGATCCAGGTACGTGGATCTTCAATTTTAGAAATGTCATCAATTTCTGTTAGTTTAATCGATTCTGGAAGAGTAGATGTTGATGGCACACTCTGTTGTATTTGCATTTCTGTTCTACTTGTTTTTTTCTGGTTCTGTTTGATCAACTCTACCCAGGGTCCTGAGCTGGATATCATCATTCTTCTCTTTCTTGGTGATTCCCTTCTACTTCTGAGGCTCTTTCTCGAAAATTTTTTTTAGTCGGTGCAGCGTAAGCCTCAGGGTTCCTTGCACTATATTGCTAGTAATAATAATAATAATCAATTCTGAAAGAATAACAGTGGACTTTGAGGGCACACTCCATTGTTATTGCGCTTCCACTTCTTCAAACGATTTCAGAAAAATCAACATGTTCTGAAAAATTTCAGAACATGATGGTGTTTTTTTTTTTTTTTTTTTGAGGTTTCTAAGAACTTGCTTAAAGAATCTGACAATTGGTTGCACAATTCCTCTTGCGTGGCCTTCAGTTTTTTATTTTGAGCACCAAATAATTTTGTTGATTTTTTTCTGAGACATCTAGGTTAAATAGGAATTAGTTTATTATTTAATGAGCAGGAAATTGGAATTTTTGTTTCATACAGAGAATTCATAGCTACTCAAGATAAAAACAAAGGGATTATAGTCATTCAAAGTAAATTTAATTTTTAAAATATCAAAAATTGAAAATTGATCTGAATTTCTGAAAAATATGTTACTCATTTGGCAATTTTTGTTATATTAAAAGCACTAATTAATATTCAAAATTTTAAAATTATGTCGGATTTAGAACTCTATAGTCATTCTTTTGTTGTTATTTGAGTCGAATTGAATTTCAGTTCTTTTAACTAATGAGAGAAATGGAAAAAATTATAAAATTTTACTTACCATGAGGAAAATGAATTCACATAAACAACTATAAATATTAAATAACAAAAACAATAACGCTTGATAAAGAAAATTGCTTTGATTTTACTCCACCAACTAGAAATGTCGAGTAAGAACCTAAGGCAATTGCGGATCTATATATATGTGTGTATATATATATATAGAAAATAGATCTTTAACGGATTTCTGTTCTCGGAAAATAAACATTTAGTGCTGATTACAAGCTGCAATTCTTTTTCTATGAATCTCTGTGCCCAATAATTAGTAAATATTCTATAAAATCGCATAAATAATGTAAATTGACATAGTTGTTTAATTTAATGTATTATTAAAAAAATAATTTTATTATTATTATTTTATAACATTTTTCCTACGACTGCGTATAAAGTACTAATTTTTGGCAAGCATTTTATTAGTGTGTAAAATATCACTTTTTTGATAAGTGTCTAAAAAAGTATTTCACGCACTAGTTTGTGTGAAATAAATCAATATGGCCATCACAAATGTCAAATTATTGAAATATCAACAATTGAACTGATAAATTTGTATTGAATTACGTTTTTTTTATTATTTTTGATTAATACAAAACAAGTTTAGTACAAGATTTATTATAATTTGTAAGAATTACTGAATCTAATAATTCATTTGATATGTTCACATTTTCATGATACCTGCATACAGTTACCAAAAAATGCTATCAATTGCCAACTCTTATTAGTCGTGTCAGTTATGTATGTAATATGTGTGTAAAGGGCTGTTTTTGATCTTGTGCTACCGTTTTCGTGTTCGACTAATGCCTCATGCATATACCTTCACACTCAATCAAAAACACCTCCTATACATATTTATTACATAAATAACTATTTCAGATATTTCATACATTTATTTTTTGTATATGTACATTTTATTATTATTATTATTATTTAAAATCCAATTTGGCGACCCTCTTTAACTGGCACTTTTGTGCGGTGCACAGTCTGCACACCCGCTTGCGCTGGCCCTGGTGAGTACCAAGTCTCATATCAAAAATCCAGTTCTTCATTAAAAGGAAGTTTTGAAAGAAGACAAATTGGAAGAATTTCCAAGGAAAAGAACTTATGGTGAAAGCAAGCTGATAATTCTAGACATGCTAATCTCATTTGTGTATAAAGTCTACTGATGTTCCTCTCTTCTAACTTGATTAAAGCAATTTTCTTGTTTCTTTTAAATATTATGCCAGTGTTTGAGTGCATGAGATTATTACTCCTAAATATATTGAAGAAACATTGTGGAATTTATTATAACCAGCAAATTTTAAATCAGCCAGTTTCATTTTGCAACTTGATTTTCCATAGCAACTTTAACCAGATGATTCTGGCTTGATCATAGATATTTCTACTGCCGAAGTTGTGGAGGATCTAAAACAAGAGGAGACGATTCTGTTCTTTTGTTACTTTATTGCTATGTGTTTCTGCATGGTGCACAAGTTCCCACTGAAAATTTGCATTTTTATAAATGCCAAGATAGCTGAAATTTTGTCAATTCGCAGTGCATTTTCAAATTAAAAATTTTTAAAAAATATGCCATTTTTAGTGTGAAAGTCTACCGGACACAGGTACCAGACATTTCCGCTACAAGTGATTCATTCCAATGTTATATAAAGCAATCTCTGTAGAGCTTTTGGAAGGTGGTTATAGGATCTGTTTGGTTCCAATACAGTTTTCTTTATTTTACGCTAACTACTGTTAGAACTACTCTTTCACACTACAAGCAAGCAGTGACCCAGGAGGAAAATTCACCTTTGTGTTTCTATTTCTACTACTACTAACACAACTTACTCATTCACTTGGTCACCTTGTGGCACTGCTCCTGCTTCCACATGAAATAAAAAGAGCACATGAAAATGGAAAAAAAACTATAATTTAAGGCTTTTTGCCAACATTGCCCTGTACTTGTTAAGTAAATCCTTAGATCTCTTACTCTTAATATCATTAGTGCCAGCGTATACAACAATATCACCTTTTGTGACCTTAAAAGATGATGTCGGCTCTGCAACATTGTCTACTTTTGCCCTTGGCAGACATACCTGGTCCTATTCCACCTATCCTTCTTGCACAATGTGATTGCCTTGTGCATCAGCCACTGTGTTGGCTGATGCACAAGTTTAATATAAAAAAATGTATTTGACACTCCCTTTGGCAAGGAAATGCAAATTGAAACACCTGCGCCCTTCAACAAATGCTTGCAAATGAGTGCCAGCCTGTCAGTAACAGGAGCACTTGCTGCACAAAACGTGAAGCACGCATGTCAGCACTGATCCCAGACAATCCATTGATGACATGAAGCCAGAGTTTCCGATTGGAGGAAAGCATGTAGCAGTCAGGCCAACTTGTTATCAGTAAGAAATAAAAGAACAACTATGAAACTTGAAGAATCACCACTGGTTATTATTATCGGCCACATAGTGCAAAGAAGCCTGGAGGCCTATGCTGCACCAGCCAAAAAAATTTTTCAAATCACCCCAAGAAAGAGAACAAGAGTCAGAAGTAGAAAGGAATCACCAAGAAAGAGAAGAATGATGATATCCAGCTCAGGACCCTGGTTGTGCCGAGTCCACGCTCACCAGATACGAGCCCTTGGAGTTGAATACCGAAGCATATCTGTCAGCTCTCTCTATCTTTATGACAATAAAACTGTTTTGATTTTTTTTCTCTGTCTCGCTGTCCCAACATAGTAGTCCTCTGTGGCAGCCTAGTCAGCACAATATATTTCTGTCTGCCACTCATTTGGAAAAGTCTGGTTTGATTCCTGCGGCAAGTGAAGATGTTTCTGAAGTCCCTTTCGTTCAAAGCTGTAGTTAACTGATCTTAGGTGGGAGGGTACAGGCTTTCCCTCATGTGAGTCATACCAGGTTTTCCAGGACACCAAACATACAAAATTGCATGTGAACACATGCTTCTACAATCAATAATACAGTTGAAGGCCATTTAATACTAATATTTTGTAGGATCATTGTTCTAACATCTCTTTCGTCAAAAAAAACAAAAAAACTATGGGTTGTTTAAATTTGGTTTTTTTTTTTAAATTTCTGTTTATTTCATTAATGAACTTGCCATCAGGCATGCCAGTCTACATTGCATGAACCATATGCAAGTTTGAATGTAGTGTCAGCATTGTTCTCTGTTTTATTCAACCATATAAGAGTTATACATATAAGATTTTCCACGTATTGTAAAATATGAAAAAGGTAGTTAACAGTGTAATCATGTAATCAGACATGCATGTGCATTGTTTTAGAAATACATTTCTGAATGGTGATGTAGCAAAATATACAGTTGTGGAAGAACATAAACAGAAGGCGTAGTTACTGAAATTACACAGATAGGGAAAGAAGAAATAGTGATGGCTCTGAAAAATGTTCCACTTTCAGCTGTTACAGATGGCAGTAATCAAAGTGATTCCAAGCTGTCCCATTGTGGTGACCTTACTTAATTAAAAAAAAATCCCAAATCCAATTCTTTCACGAAGATATGATTTCTCATTATAGTTAGTGATAAACACTTGAAAATTAATTGTGCTGAAACCTCAGAAACCTTTCAGCAGAAAGTCAATTTTACAATTAATAATTTAATAAAGGAGACTGTGGAGTAAAAGTCTGAGATGTAATTAGAGCTTTATACACAAAGCAACATAACTATGGAGAAAGTCAGTTTTCTTTTCTCTTGTTCTAATTGGAATAAATATTTCAACAAGAAAAACTGTGTGGTATGCAGTCTTCTGATTACAAAAAGTGACCATTTAGGCTATGGTTGCTTTATTTACCCTTTATATCATGGAGTCAATGAGAAATTACAGGGTTAGGTTCCGGGCACTAAAAATTTTACCGATCACTTTGCATTGATTGTTTTATTTTATCAGCATTCTTCATAATTGTAGTAATAGTTGATGGAAGTATATTCATATCCCTACACACATTAGGGTGGATTTCACCAGCTTCCAAATAACCTCCATCTTGTTTTCCAATGTGATCAATCACGTGCCTTTTTTCACGCTTTCATTTGCAATAGGATTCATCGAATTTCTTTTACCAGACATGGCGTCTCTTTAGTCTATTAAATTAAGAACTTTATTACACGATTTGCAAAAACTGCACATGAATATCAATCTTATTAATTTTTATTTTATTAATATCACAAATAATTTTAAAAAAAATGTTAGTGTAATAAATTTCCATTGCATGGATCTTTACACCCACATCCACAAGTGGCTACTTTGAGGGTGGAAAGCTGTCTTGTCTCCGATTGGCTCAGATTGTCCTTTATCATGTAAACAGTGCATAATACGTAGTAGAGTGTGATGCCGATAAATAAATAAGTAATGGCTTGTGGTTAGTGACTGGTGCAAAACTAGGGCTACCTGTATATTTTGAGAATAAATGTTTTATTTTTACTGTGCATAAGAACTTCTGTCCATAAGGTATTATGGACAGAAGTTCTTTAATCCCTTCTGGTGTGCCCAAGAAAAGTTAGATTTCCTGTATCTTTCAATTCATTATATCCTGAAACATTTCTACATAGCAGTTATAAAACAGTGTATCTTTGCAGAATATAAAACTGTATTTGTAGGCTTTATTAAAGCACTTTAAAATGGTTCTTATTGTTGCCAGAAGACAGAAAAACCCAGAATAAAATTAATTTGTTTTCCTTTATTGTTTTATTATTATTATATGTGCACTAAGGGAAAAAAAAATTATATATGCATACACACGCACAACACGAGTGAATTTTATGTTGAAGGGGTTGATAGTTGTTCTCTGCCATTATGATCCTATTTATTATAGGATATATGGTATTATGTGGCCACATTTCAAGCTTCTGAATGTACCACAAAAAACATTTTCAGATGATTAGACTGAAAATTTTTAATATGTTTCTATTAATCTGGGGGCCATTCAATAACAAAAGTGATGCAGAAGAAAGCATAGCACTTTAAATTACCTCAGTAACATAAGAAAATTTTTGACCCTAGTTAATTGGTTCTTTTCACTCCCCTTCTCATTTTATAATTTTATACTTTGAAAATAAGCTGCTTTTTGTGATAGTTATATACATAATTTTCTCGCTGTTTGAAAACAAAAAATTGATAAATCAAATGAGTAGCAGATCACTTATTTAGCAAATCTTCAAAAGAGATTTTGTTAAAATTGTTTGATTTCTGAAAAAGTATTATTACAGCCACAAGCAAGCTAGGGAGCAGATGTATCACGACTAAAACATAGCTAAACTATTTACAATAGCATGATTTCACAAATGATTGGTTTGCAAATATGCAGATATGCACACTACATGTTTGAATCCACGTGATATACAGTAATATTCATATGATCTCTATTTTATAAACTCCTCTGGTACTATTTAGCAATCCTGGTGTGTGAACATTCATGTTATTTATTTAAAAAGTTTTACAAATAAAAGAGTGTAAAGCTACCTAGAGGTTGTTTTGACCATGGCTTTCACTGCAGTTGCTGGATGGAGTTTACTGTTGATCATCCATCAGAATTTCATGGAGAGGTACTGAAGAGCTCAGTAGTATAGAATTTTTTTTTAGTCTCTGCAGCAAGTGTTAACTGCTATACTAACACTAGTTGGTTAAATAACTACAACCATTATGAATATATTTTGTTCCCCTTTATTGTAAATATTATAAACACTTTAGTGTTTGTAATAATACTAAATGTGGGAAAATATTCATTGATTCATATCTGGAAAATATTTATTCATTTGGCTTTTAAAAAAAAAAAAAAAAAAACATTACTGCCATCATGGAATGCGATATTTTATTTGTACAATGAATGTAATATTGTAAGCCAAGTATAGGCAATTATAAGCTTAAAATTGGCATATAATGTTTGCTTATATATATATATATATACAAGTATCCCTCTGTTTATGATGGTTTGTTTTGTGATGATTCAGTACAGTGCTTTTGGAACCAGGCTAGAAGTTTTGAAGGCCAAACATATCAAACAACTTTAAAAAATTCATAACTAAAAATACCGAAAAGGGTGTAAAGAAACAGCACTGTGAATCATAGATGAGAGCTATCTTCACTCAGTTCACTTGTTGGTGTAATATTGTTAGGGCCACTATTCTACAGTGGCAGCTTGTGAGTTTTGATTAAAAATCGACTGAATTAATAAAATAAGAGCCACCATATCTAGTAAGAGAAGTGTTGTTGTTGTTATTTGGTTTTTAGGAGCATTAGCAACTAAGGCCATATTGCTCCGGGGATATGCAATGGTCATTCCCTGACCTTTCCACATCCTCTGTATTTGGTGGTCACGGGCTTGAACCCCGGTCAATTCAAGAAGCGTGTGCTACGCACTGCTGCTACTGCCCACCTGGCTAAAGAGGCGCCGAAGAGAAGTGCAGTTAAGCCAAGCAAATGTGAAAATGTCGCTAAAAAAAGTGACGTAGATCCATCACATAGAAAAAAAGATATAGGTAATTTGTAGAATGGATGATGGTATCACATGTACTAATGAGTGTAGAAGTATGAAATTGCCTCCGTCAACTGCGAGTACCATAATGAAAAATGCAGATAAAATAAAACAGTCAGTGCAACATGGTATGACAGCAAGTGCGACACATATGAGTTAGCATTAGCAGAGGCCTTTTGATGCAAGAAAGCAAGCTTATACAGCATCAGCCAAAAAAAAATGCTTGCCATCCATTTGCACCAAAAGTATGTCCAGTTCTTCCTTGAATTTATTTCAACTATCAGTTTCCACAATAACAAATGGAAGTTTATTCCAGCAATCAACCTAATGGCTAAAGGCAAATTTCTGCACATCTATTCTATAACTGTCTTTCCTCATTTTGAATTTATGCCCCATCAGGTTCGTAATCTGAGCAAGATTAAGAATCCCATCAGCTTTGAGCCTGCTCAAACCATTCAAGGCCTTATTCACCTCAGTCAGATTACCTCACAGGTGCCCAGTCTCCGGATGCTGCAATTTGCAGAACTTAAGCCTTTCTTGGTAAGAGCTTTATTCCCCTCACCAATCTTGTTCCCATTCTCTGTACTGGTTCTAGCAACTCTACATCCTTCCTAAAATGAGGCCTTCAGACCCGTATGCAGTACTCAAGTTGTGGCCTTACGAGAAATTATTATTGTGGATTGATGACTTAAATCAAAAAAAAAACATTCCGTTGACTCAAGACATACTGATAAGACAATGTTAATTTTTGAAGATCTCGAGAAAAAAGGTGACGTTTTTAGGTAGCAAGGGATGGTTCGTGCAATTTAAATCGCGAAGTAAGTGCTGTTGTGTGAAATTAAGTGACAAGTGCAGATGACGAGGCAGCCACAGTAATTTTAATGTTGATGTGACCAGGCTTTATTGGAAGAAATTGCCATCACAAACCTTCATTGCCCATGAAGAGCAGTCTGCACTAGGTTTCAAAGCTGCAAAAGACAGATTAATGCTTCTGCTGGGTGGAAATGTCTCTGGCACTTTAAAATTAAAGGCGCCTCCGTAGCCAGATGGGAAGGAGCAGCAGTGCATAGTACACGCTTCTTGATTAGATCGGGGTTCGAGCCCGTCACCACCAAATACGGAGGATGCGGAAAGGTCAGGGAATGACCACCGCATATCCCGGAGCAATATGGCCTTAGTTGCTAATGCTCCTAAAAACCAAATAACAACTTTAAAATTAAAATCAGTGTTGGTGTACCATTCACAGACACCACATGCTCTCAAGGGCCTAAACAAAGCCATGTTGCCAGTCTACTTAAAATGGAAGAGGAGGGCTTGGATGACAAGAAATCTCCTTAGATTGGTATATGAACTGTTTTTGCCTTGTTATGCTCCATTTTTGTCAAGAGAACGAGTTACCGGCTAAGGCTATTGTTCTCTTGGACAGTGCCCCTGGCCATCCAGCAAACCTTGCTGAAGTTGGAACATCTCTGGACATCAATACTGTTTACATGTACCAAATGCCACTTCAGTTTGCAACCAATTGACCAGGGGGTAATAGCAACCTTTAAAGCTTACTACCTCCACCAAACCTTCATGAAAATGGAGAGTTTGAACAGGTCAGATGAAACTATCAACGATTATTAATGCTCATTCAAAATTTTGAACGGCATTAATAACATCAATTCAGCTTGGGAGGAAGTGTCAATGAACTAAGTTAATGGAGCGTAGTGCAAACTTTTCCCACAGTTTATGTTTGACTTCACAGGATTAAAGCCAGTGGAGAACATTGTTGAAGACATTAGCTGGCTGGTGCAAGAGTCTGGATTGGACGTGGTTGCAGCTTTTCAGTAAAGCTTGGCTAAAGAACTAAGCCAACAAGAGGAGAAAGAAAAAGATGAAACGTTTTGAGTGGTACCAACAAATGTGTGCATCTAATTTGCCAATATCAGGTCCGATTTTGCAAGAAGAGGCAAGTTATCTGGCTCAACAACATAGAATTAGCAACTTCAAATGCAGCAGTGCTGTCTACTACAAAGATTTAAAGACAGGAATAACTTGGTTTTGCAAAATGTTTGCAGCAAGTCTGGATTAGTCAACTAGGAAAAGGCTACAGATTGGTTGTGTTCTGTACAGTCTATTCTTGAAAAATATGAGGCAAAGGATATTTTTAATCTTGATGAGACAGGTTTATTTTATAATTTGCTGCTAAACAAAACATTTTCTGTTTGAGGAGAGTCTTGTCATGGTGGAAAATTAAGTAAACAAAGACTCGCTATTCTGTTATGCTGCAATTCGAATGGCAATAAAAAACTGACCAGTGGTGATTGGTAAGTTTTTCCAAGCCAAGATGTTTTAAAGAAGTTAATCAACTACCCTTTGATTATCTGACCAATAGAAGTACTTGGCTTACAGTCAAAATTTTTCAGTCTTGGTTATCAAAAGTGGACAGAAGGCTTCAAAAAAAAAAAAAAAGGAACATTTTGATGATCCTTTTTTCTGGTTAAGTTGACAAATATACTGTTGTTTTTAACCTCCCATTACCATCTGTAGCCAAGTGGTCAGGAGCAGGAGTGCAGTATCGCACAGTTTTTTTATTTGAGTAAACCAGGGATCAAGCCCCTGGCTGCTAAATACGGTCTATCTGCCAACCTGCAGTGGACCAGTTTGGCAGATTATGGTCCATTTCCCTCAGCATGAATTGTTGAAGAGGCTTCCATCCTGCAGTGGATGATAATGGCTGCAGTTAACTTTTTTTTTTTTTTTTTTTTTTTTATCACCAGTTTTATGCAGCAATTGAATCACGGCATTATTTATAACCACAAGGGAGCATATGGAGCCTGCTTGATAAGGTACTTGATCCTCAACATAGGAGGTAGGGAACAGTTTGCAGCTAAATTGGAATGTAGGAGGTAGGGAACAGTTTGCAGCTAAATTGAAATGTCTTGGATGCTATCCGTAATCTTGTTATTGCTTGGGACAGTATTGCATCAAGTGTAATAATCAACTGCTTCATCAGGCTTTGGAGAGAATGTAATCGAAAATCATGGTCCAGCAGACAAATGTGATAGCAACATTGAGGAATGGGAGAAATTGAAGGAGCTGTGGATTTTGTTGGTGAATTTTTAAAGAGTTTGTGAAGGTACATGTAGTTTCTACCACAGCAGCGCAACACCAGAAGAGCTGCTACGCACCAGGCAAAGTGATGGCATTTTTTTTATCACAACAGCGAAAGTGAAGAAGCACACGCACTACAATCTAAAAAAAGATGCCCAAAATGCATTGAGCCTAATCGAGAACGTGTTGGCCTCAGTAACGTTGATAAGAAACAGCTATTGCATTTTATAATGTCTGCGCTGTAGTTAAAAATGCATATAGGACAAAAACTGTGCAAATAACATTGGACTCTTTCTTTAAATAAGATTAATTTATCAAAAAAGTTAATGGATTGTATGTCTCCTTTTATATTAAGATTAATTCTTTTACTGTGATACTAAAATATTGCATAATGTATATATCAAAATATATACTGCACAATATTCTGTTAATTGCTTTTCTCTTAATTTATCCAACAAATAAAATAAAATCTTTAAAAATTGTGCTAATCATAATGTATTGTTAGACAAGGCTTTTGTTTTTATTATTTTTTATTTTAATTCTTTTATTAATTTAAATTAATTTATTTTTGATATTATTATTCTTAGATATATAGTATGTGCCAAAAAAAATTATAATAATAATGATACTAATAAAGGTAAAATATTGACGCTTTGTGGGGGGGGGGATCTCATTACAAAACATGAAAATTTATGTCCCTTGAACTTTATATTAACGAGATTCTACTGTGGGTGTGTGCGTGTGTGTGTGTGCGCGCGTAAGCAACAGTCTGTAGACATGATTCAAAAGAAACTTTACCATTTAATCTAAATAAGGCTGAGTAGAATACCCATCATTAGATTTAAGAACTACGCTCTGGTCTGACCAATTAATTGGAATCATTGAAGCCCCTGACGTTGGAAAGACTATACTGGTTTATGCCGATGATCTGAAAATCCACACTCCAATCAAGCTATCTGAATGTTTTGTTTGTCACAAACCATATTAACAGCACCCTATACCAATCCAGCAAAATATCTCAGAGTGGCCTCAACTATATATATATATATAAAAGAATAGGTAAGTCTGATAAAGTTTGCATAGATGGAGGTGAAAAGCACACAAAGTGCCAAGGACTAGAAGAGTAAGGAAAGTAGAAAAAATAAGTATTGTAGGTTTGTAAAAGGCGAAAGAATGTTAATATCCTAAAAGCTGTGATGAATTAAGACAATTATGGGCTGAATTGCAAAGCCAATTAGAGGTGGGGAAACTGTAAAGTAAAATGATTAATACCAAATGATTAAACAAATAAAATAAAAATAAAAGGTGATAACGCTGTCATCAGACAGCTTTTTCACTATTGGGACTGCCTTGTCCGTACTGTTGAAGAATGTGCTAATTTTATTCTCTTTGCTTTTTGGCTTGTTTTTCACCTCTCTTCCACTGTTACGGACAAGTATAGAAACACAGTTCCTGATACATGATCAGGTGTAGTTCCCTGCTGAAATACCTATTGTATCAATATTTACTTCAACTGACATCAGATTTGCATTTTTGCTATCCCTGATAACTAAATTTGTCTGATGACAGCTTTATCACCTTTTATGTTATTTGTTTAATTATTTTACCTTACAGTTCCCCCACCTCTAATTGGCTTTGCAATTCAGCCCATAATTGTCTTTTAGGATATTAACATTTTTTTTGCCTTTTACAAACCTACAATATTTCTTTTCTCTATTTGCCTTACCCTTCTAGTCCTTGGCACTGTGTACTTTTCACATCCATCTACGCAAGCTTTATCAAACTTGCCTATACTTACATACTTTTGCATCCTTTACTGCTGCTGTGCACTTTTTGGTACATCTGTCATATCCTGCTTATTTATCATTTATATCCATCAACTGAAACTTTGATTTTATATTACATTTATATATATATATATATATATATATATATATATATATATATATATTATGTGTGTGTGTGTGTGTGTGTGTGTATTTACACAGAGTAAAATCCACTTACAGTGAAACCATTTTGACAAATATTTTCAGGCCTCAGATGAACTCCCATTATTTCTAATGCTTAATAAATCTCATTTGTATGAACTTAGTTTTAAAAAAAAACAGTTATAATTCAGTACGATTAAGTTATTTTTGAAGTCCACTGTGTATAAAATGTTTGTCTATGAAGAAAAAACTCTGCGTAAGTTATTATGGGTAATGCAAGAATTAGTAAACACCAAACTGTATCTTCATTAAACAGATGTAAGTGTCCTCCATTGGTTCCAGCTAGCTTATTGTTATCATACAGTATAAATAAACATGTCCTTTGTTAAATGAAGATTGCAGTAACTGAGAATTCTTTTTGCACTACAAAAAGGGACCATAATATTGTGAGAATAAAAGTTATAAATGGAATATGAATGTTTACTTTAACTCTCAATAGGTAGATTCCTAGTTAATTGAAATGTGGGTTTGTTTACATCACTTTTTCTTCTAGTGAAAAGCAGCATGGCTGTATGTCCAAAATTCATCATCTATGTCAAATGGATCTCATATAACTCGAAAAGAATGGAGAAATTTCATTTATTTCTAGTTAATGCAATATATGCAGTTTTCTCGTCAAGAGAAAATGCAAGTGCTGAAGAATATAGATTCTGGTATGAAAAAGGGAGATGGGGCAAAAAAAATTGGCACGACACATTATGATGTTTAATGTCCAAATTAAAAGCAGATCTGGGGTCCCAGCAAAAGAGCAATCATTGTACAGTTTGTGATGACAGCAGTGAATATACATTTTCATGGTTTCAGAAATATTCCTGTGAGTAGTCTATTCATTCAGCAAAAAGCATTGGAATTGGCAACAATGCTTGACTTGGACATGATTGTTTCACAAGTGTTGACTGGGTCATTAGGTTTCATGAATACCTTGAAACTGCTTTGAAATTAATTTGTGGAGTGGCAAATGGCTCCATTAGATAAAGCAATTTGATTGAAAAATACAGGAGAAATTATAAAGATTAAGGACTGCAGTTCAGATGACATTTTTAACACCAACATAACAGGTGTGTTTATCATTTGTTGCTGAATTATACACTTACTTAAAAGCTGATTACAGGGATGGTAGAAATGAAATTGAAGGAACAACTGACTGCACTTTTCTATTGCATCGCATTGGGAACTGAAAAGATAGCACTTTTAATCGGGAAAATCAATCAAGTTTTGTTGTTTCAGAAATGTTCTTTCCATCCCTAACAATTACCAGGCTGATCTATGTGCATGGATGACTCAAGACTTAACAAGTGGATGATAAAGGTTAGTGAAAATATGAAACAATTGGAATGCAAGGTTTTAATGCCGATGAACAGTTGCTCATAATGTAATTCTTCATTACCGAAGTGGTGTTCTGAAATGAATTCTTCCTAGTCATGACCTGCACAAAGAAGGTGAAATTAACATACAGCATGCAATTGATATGATTTTTGGAGCTTTGTGCATGCCTAAAAAACCAGTAATGGTGAAATGTTGGGGATAAAATAGGATTGATTCCAGTAGAAATGTCTAGAAATCTTTTTTGAACAATAAAGAAAATGGATGTTCAATTCAAAAAAGTGTGTGTGTTGTTGTGCAGACATTCCAAGCAAAGTTGGTTTACAAGAGCATGTGTTGGCAGATGACAATTTGCACATGAACTAAGAAATAGTAAAATTGTTGAAACCATGAGGAATGGCACAAAGTCTGAAGAAATTGATGATAAAGATGATAATGGTTACAATGAGGTGGATGTTTACTTATTGGAAAGCCAACAATGACCATCACAGACATCTGAACAGAACATTTATTATCCTATATCGCTGCCTCTGGACCATAGTGACATAGCTGCATTTTATTTAGCGTTCAGGATGGGCAAAAGAAAGTAAACTTGGCACATTTTAATGTTAATGAAAATACTATTTCATCTTTTTTTGAATAATAATCTTGTAATATAAAAGTAGAGGGTTCACTGCACATTTATAATGTGTATTGTTACTATATACTGAATTAATTATGGAATTTGACCTGTTTAATTAAATGATTAGGAAATGCATTTGTCTGAACCCAAAGTTCAGCCAGCGTCCTTGGAGAGACTTCCGAATGAAATTACTTTCCGAAAATATGTATAAAATTTTTATACACTAAGAATGGAATTAATACAATGTTTGTTTTTATTTTTATTATATTTTTAATGTTTGCTGTTGTTTTATTCATATTATTTTTCCAAATTTATGTAAAATAGACATGGTTAATGTCATTTTTATGAAATTAGAAATGAACAGTTTTGAGCTGGTAGACTTTATTCCCATCAGTATCCACCTTTCAGTTTATGAGTTGCTTCCTTTGCATGTCCTTAAAATTAAAAAAACGTCCTTTTGGTCTATTTCATAACCTTCATATTTCTGATCTATTTGTTGCCATCAACACAATGATTTACCATCCTGAAGGATCAAAGATGTCCACATGTTTTGCTGCTTTCTGAAAGTTTGCATGGATTGAGTTACATTCCATTACAGTATGACCCATTTCAAAAAAAGCAGAGATCAATGGATGGAATGTTAATGGCCTGAGTCAAATGGAGAAGCACAGTACACATGGTCCCATTGTTTCTGGCTACCACACACATCAGAAAACAAATACACAGTGCAGCCATCAGCAATTTTCTCCAGTTCATTAAATAAACAAAGCAATTTCTACTGATCCTGTTTTCCCCATCCCCTCATTCCACATGTAATATGCTGCTTTTAAGGAAGGAGCATTGTAAGCTGTAAAGTTGTAAACAGAGTCTATATTTATAGAAAATGGATTTTGTAGATGTTGCAGGGCACTATTGAACAGATTCAAATCAAATTCAAGTAAATCACATTCTCCCTTTATAGCTTTTCTTTTATTTTGTTTTTCAAAGATTTGGCAGATGCTTTATGAGCCAGACAAGCCTCATGGTCTTCTGTTTTTACCTGTTGCTGTGAAGAAGGTGTTATCAAAACAATAACATTGGTCACACTGAACCTTTCTTGGAATATGAAACTCTAGATTAAAAATTTCCTGTAGGGCCAAATTTTTTCTGGTTCAGTATTATCATTTTTACATTGGTTGCTGTACAGGTTGTACATTGTTAACACATTGAGATCAGCTGGCAGATACTTTTTTGCTTGAGCTTTGACAACAGCAGTGCAAAAGAACAGTTGGGAATGACTTGATATGGTTTCAGATCCTCTCTCTTTACATTCTTCCGACCATTTGACAGGTAATGTGTGACAACTGCTTTTATCAAAGGAGACAACTGCCTTGTTGTCTCATTTTCTTACAATGTTGTGTAAAAACATATCGAGGATATTAAGTACTCCTGAGAAGAAGCCAATGCAGACCTGGCTTCTTCTTTGGAGTATTTAGAAGAAAGTATTACTTGGATATTGTTCATCCTGATTTTATACTGGCACAAATTCATGCTTTAGGGACTTCTTTTACCCCCAGAGCCAGGTACTGTCTTTGTTTTTCTAGATTTTCCATGCTGCAAAAACTATTAAACATATATACCTACCTTCAGTCTCACTTATCTTCTTGTTACATTTCCTCGGCCACTTGAAACAGTATTGAAATAATTTTATATGTATTTAAATAATTTTTCTAGCATCCCTTGTCAACAGTAGATACACAGGCCTTTCTGGCCTCCTTGCTATTTTTTGTTACTTTCTTCCATTTTAATGGATTTTTTAGTCCCCCCCCATAGTTTTCTCAACCTCTGGTTCCATTTCTATCCTTGCAGATTCCTCTTCTCTTTCATGGCTTTGATTTTGTGAGGCCTGTGATGCATTAAGAAAAATGAAAAACCTTTACCTTCAGAAACAGCAATATGTGAGCCTTGTAATTTTTTTACTTGATTCTCTGTAGCTTCCTCTTCGTGGTGTCCTCTGCTGTCTCTTTAGTCCTATCCTCTGATCTTTTTTTTTTTTTTTTTTTTTTGTCTTGTCCTCAGCAGTCTGTTTAGAATTGGCCCCTTGCTTGTTGGTCTCTGGAAAAATGTAGATGTAAAGAGTTATTATAGATACAGATCAAGTAGATTTATATTGCAACTAAATAAAGCAAATTAACCAATTCTAAATCAGTAGTATAAAAAATGCTTTAGTCTGACATATCAAATAAATATGCCTTGAATGCTTTAAAAAAAACTTGAACAATAGTTTAACAAATTTTGAAATTAGTGAAAGAGGTGAAAGACTTGTGGAATTTGCAGAATCTCAAGGATTGTCAGTAATGAACACTTTTTTTCAAGAAAAGGGTGAACAAAAAGTGGACATGGAAGACATGGAACAACTAATGAAATCGACTTCATCCTCACTAAAAGAAGATATATTGTGAATGGTGTTACCATCCTGAACAAGGTAAATGTTGGAAGTGATCACAGAATGGTAAGATGCACACTTGATATAGATATAAGAAAAGAAAGGAAATAACTTACTCGAGTAAATAATACGAAGGTCTTTGAGATAACAGAAGAGGAGAAAAAGCAGTATGTACTGGAACTTAAGAACATGTTTTACCTTCTGCAGACTGCTCAGGACCAAGAAATCAATGAGGAATATTACAACTTTCTGAAAGTGATAAAGCCCAAGAAAACCTATAGGTAAAAAGAAATCCAAAGAAGAAAAAATTAGGCAAGAAACACTTGTCGTGATGAACCGAAGACGACAAATGAGGAGCAAGATAAACACTTGGAGAAAATTGAGTATACTGAGTTATGAAAAGCCATTAGAAAGAGACTCAGAGAGGACATAAGAAGATTTAACACAAGAAAAGTAGAACAAGCATTAAGGGAAACCAAAGGACTTAAATCAGCAGCCATGAGTAGTAATACAGAAAGACAAATGAAACTGAAGAATAGCGATGGTGTACTTACAAATAGCAGAAAACTACTACAGAGAATTATACAAGGAGCGTGGGAATGATGCCAACAGTGGGGAAGATGGATCACAAATTAGTAATGCATACGACATACCCGATATCCTTCCTGATGGGGTAGAACATGCGTTGAAGAATCAGAAAGCCCTGGGGGAAGATGAAGTTACTGTAGAGTTGTTAAAATTGGGAGGAAGAGACATGACTCACAAAGTGCATTAGAAAAGGTGTGATTGATGCCTGAGGAGTGGAATAATGCAATCATAGTTTTGCTGCATAAGAAAGGAGATAAATCAAAAATTGGAAATTATAGACCAATTAGCTTGTTATCCCACATTTACAAGTTGTTCACAAGGGTCATTACTAACAGATTAGAGGTTCATTATAGCCTAAGTTGCTAATGCGCCAATAAAACCCAAATCAAATCAAACTAACAGATTAGAAAGAATACTTGATGAGAATCAACCGAAAGAGCAAGCTGGCTT
Organism: Mastigoproctus giganteus; assembly: GCF_048544385.1. Classification (NCBI taxonomy): domain Eukaryota; kingdom Metazoa; phylum Arthropoda; class Arachnida; order Uropygi; family Thelyphonidae; genus Mastigoproctus; species Mastigoproctus giganteus. The sequence continues at coordinate 166,127,543 of NC_143575.1, forward strand.
TAGGACAGGATTCTCAACTATGGATCACCTTCACGTAATATCACAGCTAATGGAGAAAGCAAATGAAGATAAAACACCGTTATGCCTGGCATTTGTGGATTATGAAAAGGCATTTGGCTCCATACAGCATAAGGCAGTGTTTCGGGCACTGGAAGGAAAAGGCATAGATACCCCATATATTATGATTTTGAAGAAAGTATGAGAATGCTACCTCCTTTATGAGACTAGTTAAAGACAGTGGTAAATTAAAAATTGAGAAAGGAGTCAACAAGGAGACACAATATCTCCAAAGTTGTTTAATGCTGTCCTTGAAGCTTTCAGAAGATTAGACTGGATGCAGAAAGGAATCATTGTGAATGGAGAGTACCTGAACCATTTATGATTTGCAGATGAAATTGTGGTCATAAGCAATGATCCCAAAGAATTAGAGGAAAATCTTAATCAGTTATGTAGTAGTTAGTAAGGATTTTGGACTAAAGATGAATATGGCTAAAACAAAAGTAATGATGAACAAGGTTGCTCCGGGCACCTGAGATTCAGGAGCACAAACTGAAGGAATTATCTATATCACAATCAGGGGCGCCAGGAAGACATGTTGCTCCCGGGCATTGACGACCCTAGCTACGCTACTGAAAGATTGACTACCTGCATATAATGGGGGCATACTGATACCACTTTCCCCCAGTTGTAGGATTGCCTAATTCCTGATTTGCATCCAACATAGCAATAAAATCAGATTATTACATTCCATGTATTGACTACAGATCCTATATAAGACATGTATGTAAGGAACAATGGACACTTCTATGGCAAGCTCAACTACAGAACAAGCTCCTTCAAATAAAATCTGAACCACAGTTATGAGCTTCCAGTTTCCATGTAAACAAAAGGGAAGAAGTCATCCTATGCAGAGCCCGAATCGGTCACAGCCCATTTTTATCTACTCACAGGAGATGAACTTCCGAAGTCTACACACTGCAAATCTTGGCCCCAAGTGCCAAGCGATCTTTCTAGTTCGATTTTCTAGCATTTCCTAGGGCGAGTACTAGTGCTTTAATAAACCCTCCACCCCTCGCAACGTTACTGCTAACCCTGCTTGCAACGTACTGTTCTCCTCTGCTGCTGATCACTTGGTCACTGGCACCGCTCCTGCCTCCACGTGGCAGGGCCAGTAACCTGGGAGAAGAAATCCCCTCTTCCAGGGCTAAAAGGAGCAGTGACAGATTGCAATGCATAACCATCGCTAGAGCCCCACAGGCTCCAGACCTATTACCTCGATCTCAGAACATGAGTTGAATCATCCGAAGAGACAACGGACTGAAAAACAGAGTGCAGATAAACCAGAATTTCTAATAATGCACTCGTTATCCACACAACCTGTCGGCAAGATATCCCCATTTCTAATACAGAAATGTTTAGAATTATTTGTTGGAACTCCTAAAATGGTGAAGCGTCTCCAATCTGGAGACCTAATTGAAGCTTCCAAGCCATTCAGAAAAACTGTTAAAATTGACAACATTTAACAGCATTCCAGTGTCAGTTACGCCCCATAACACTCTGAACACCTCTAAAGGCATTATCACCAAATGGGACTTACTCTCTGAACAAGAAATAATACAAGAGCTTAGTGAACAAAAAGTGACTCGTTCACAGAGAATCATGCCAAAAAAAAGATGCCAACCTACTACCAACCAGATCCATCGTTTTAACATTCAGTACTCCAACTCTTCCATCTTCTGTTAAAGCAGGTTACCTAAATTGCAAGGTTCAGCCTTACATCCCGAACCCCATTCGCTGCTTTAAATGTCAGAAGTATGGCCATTCTCAAACAGCATGCCGAGGTGATGCTGTGTGTCATCTTTGTGGTTCCAAGGAGCATTCTCTTCTGTACAGCTTCCACTCCTATTTGTCCAAACTGTAAGGAAAACCACCCTGCATTTTCTAAAGTGTGTGACCTTTGGAAAACAGGCAAAAAAAATCCAGAAATATAAAGTGGAACATAAAGTCACTTGCCCTAAAGCAAGTGCTACTAGCCATGTTTAGCCAATCATACGCATGTGTCACCAGAAGCAGCCGCTCAGCTGCAACTCAAACAGATGTCTCCATGGAACCGAGCATTTCCTTTGCTACCTGGGCGAAAACTGTGTTATCATGCAATAAGAAACCTACAGTCAACGAAACCAGCAATACGTCGATCAGCATCCCAAGTGATGCTATCTCAACCTTTGCCGAAACAACAAAATCAACTACCGTTGAAAATCAGAAAAGGGTGAAGCCATGAAATAGCAACATGGAAACTGATGTTCAATTAGAGGATGACAACACAGTACTAGAGTTACATGCTAATGATATCTTTGGATACAGGATGCCCAATCTTTCCCAGAGATAAAAAATCAAAACCGAGCAGACAAGAAACCTCAGAAAAAGTCAGATCAATCAAGCCCAACCAATGAATAAATTCCTACATTAGAATGGTAGAGGATTATGCAGTAATGTAGACGACCTCAGTGATTTACTAATTCAAACTAATGTAGTAGGTGTATGCTTACAGGGAACTTTTATCACCCCATGCTTCTATCAAATTCAAAAATTATACTATGTTTAGGCAAGACAGGGTTTCTGACTCTAATGCTCGTGGTGGGGTATCTATACTTGCGAAATCTACAATACTCTCAAGACATCTTCAACTACAAACCTCCTTACAAGTTGTAGCAGTCCAGATAGCATTGGGAATATCGTTAACCCTTGCATCCATTTATGTATCACCGAATTATCCTTGCTCCCAGGCTGAACTGGACAGTCTTATCACACAACTTCCACCTCCTATCTCTTGGCGAATTCAATGGTCACCATCCATTGTGGGGATCTTCCACCATAGATAGGAGAGGCCAATTAATCGAACATTCCTGGATAACCATAACCTGACTGTTAAATTCTGGCTCTCCAACTCATGTTCAACTACCTGCTACATCAGCCATCGACTTATCCATCTGTTCAGCATTTCTTTTTCCTATCAGCTCAATTCAAACACAAGTCGTGTCGGGGCGCCTCCGTAGCCAGGTGGGAAGGAGCAGCGGTGCGTAGCACACGCTTCTTGATTAGACTGGGGTTCGAGCCCGTCACCACCAAATACGGAGGATGCGGAAAGGTCAGGGTTGACCACCGCATATCCCGGAGCAATATGGCCTTAGTTGCTAATGCTCCTAATAAAAAAAAAAAAAAAAAAAACTAAAACTAACAAGTCGTGTCATACCCTAAAGGCCTTACTTCTTGGAACTTCCACAAAGCAGACTGGAAAACCTATTCCAGTTGTGTCATACTTGAAAAGCAATATGTACAGCATCACAATCTTGGTGACGTAACTGACCACATTACCAGCCATATATTATCTGCAGCAGAAATTTCCATTCCAAAATCTAACCAGTGCAAGAGTGTACACCAAAATCAGTGGTGGAATGAAGAATGCTCCAAAGCAAAGTGTGATAAAAACCGAGCTTGGAACCACTTTCGTAAATTCCCAACTACAGTCAACCTAATTGTTTACAAAAAACCCAGAGCTAAGCAAGACAAATTAGAAAAAAAGCAAAACCATTAGAAAAAATACTGACACTCGAATTATCTGGAAAAAAATACAAGTACTCAATGGGAAATTTCTACAGCTGCAATCACCAATAATACAATGGAATGTGCAGGAATTATCTTCCCCTACTGCAAATGCATTATCAGAGTCTTTTTATAACATTTCCGCCTCATCCTTTTATGTGACCTCCTTTCAACGCATTAAAACTAATGAAGAACCTCAAAATTGAATTTTCAAATGAGACTCTCACTTCCTTATAACTAGCCTTTTACTCTAGTTGAGCTCAAGGAATGCTTAAACAAATCATTAAATAGTGCAGCAGAACCAGATGGCATTCACTACAGTATGTTGAAGCATCTGTGAGAAGTTGGCAAATTATTACAATTCTATAACTGCATCTTTTCAAAAAATACTTATCCTCTCTCCTGGTGGCATTCCTATATCTGTGCTATTCCAAAACCAGGCAAAGATCCCATTCTGGTCCAGAACTACAGACCGATATCATTAACAAGCTGTTTGGGCAAAATCTTTGAAAGGATGGTGCATAAGAGGCTCACCTGGTTTCTAGATTCCCAGAATCTTCTTTCTGATCACTAATATGGCTTCCGTAAAAACAGATCTACCCTGGATTTACTTGTAAACAAAATTTGAATGCAACATATGAAATGCCTTCGTGAAACAGCATCTAGTGATGGTCAACCTAGATATTCACAATGCATTCGATACCACTTGGCATCATGACATTATTAAAGATATGCATCAGTTGGGGCTGAGAGGCTGTCTTCCTCAAATAATTCAGAACTTTTTAAAATTACGCACCTTTCAAGTCCGATATCGAAACATGCTGTCAGCATCTTGCATTCAGGAGGAGGGTGTCCCGCACAGTTCAATACTGAGTGCTACCCTATTTGCAATTCAGGTTAACAACATATTGGAAGATCTTCCAAAAACCATTCAAATATACATGTATGCAGATGACCTCTCTATATCCTGACAATCACAAAGTATGAATACTATCAAAAGAAAGTTGCAAATTGCTCTATTCAAAATAGAAGCCTGGACCTTACGCAGTGGATATCGTCTTGCTGAGCAGAAATCCACCACTACTCACTTCTGCAAACTACGGTCACTTCATCCTGATCTAAAGATTAATAACATGCCAAATACCCCTTGCTCACACTATCCGTTTTCTTGGCCTGTTGCTAGATAGGAAACTAAACTTTCAAGCATACATGACCTACCTCCGAACCATCTGCTTGAAGAAATTGAATATCCTCCGGTGTGTGTCATCTATGTCATGGGGTGCTGATTGACATACCCTGTTCCATCTTTATCGAGCTCTCATCAGGTCCTGCTTAGACTATGGTTCTCCAGTGTGTGACTCTGCAAGAAAAACTACTTTAGAGGGATTGAACACGATCCAGCACAGTGTTCTGAAATTTTCTCTAGGGGCCTTCAGAACCTCCCTTACATCTTCGAAGAAAATAACAACAACAGTGCTTCCCAATGTACATCATGTCAAACACAACTGATCATTCGCCATTTGCTAGTGGACTGTCCCCACTTTCAAAACATCCACTTAGACACCTTTCAATAAATTGTTAATGTGCAGTCTTCGATAAATTTAATGCAAGATTCTGGGAGATGATCCTAATAAAAAAGAACTATTTACTTTCCTAAATCAGATAGGAATATATCATAAAATATAGTTATTATTTCATATTCACAATTAGAAAGACATAATATGGCCCTAGCAGCCTATGTGTCATTAAACTCAAGAACAACTAGCATTAGTATTAGCAGAGGCATATGATGCAAGAAAACAAGCTTATGCAGCATCAGCCAAAAAAAAAAAAAAAAAACCACTTCACCCCTCCGTTCGTTCGAAATACCTGTCCAGCTGAGCCTTAAATTTATTTAGGCTATCAACTTCCACAACAAGGGATGGAAGTCTGTTCCACCAACCAACTACCCACTGGCTAAAGGCAAATTTTCACACATCTATCCTACATCTGTCTTTCCTCAATTTGAATTTATGCCCTCTCAGGTGATTATTCTGAGCAAGAGGAAGAATACCATCAGCATTGATCATGCTCAAACCATTCAAGGCTTTATATACGCCTATCAGATCACCTCGCCAGTGCCTAGTCTCTCGACACTGTAATTTGCAAAACTTAAACCTTTCTTCGTAAGAGCAGCCCTTTGTTCCATTCACTAATCTTGTTGCCCTTCTCTATACTCGTTCCAGCAGCTCTACATCCTTCTTGAAATGAGGCCTGCAGACCTGTATACGGTACTCAATGTGTGGCTGACCATTGCCTTATACAAGGGAATAATCACCTTCTTATCCCTGCTAGAAAAATTCCTGTATATCATTGACAAGACACCATGAGCTACTCTTGCAGCCTGTCTGCACTGCTCAGAAAAATTCATATCTGCCTGCACAATTACCCCAGGTCCTTTTCATTCTCTACCACTGTCAGTGTAGTATCACAGAGTTGATGCGTTCCTCTGGGGTTACTGTTTCCCATATGTAGTACTCTACATTTGTCAATGTTAAACTTCTTTGTCACCTCTCAGCCCATCTTCTCAACCTTTCCAGATCCTGTTGCAGCAGCCTACTGTCAGTAGTGTCCTTAACAACCCTGCCAACCTTTGTATCATCTACAAACTTCAACATTAAGCTTGATATACCATCATCAATATCATTTATAAATACAGGAAACAACAATGGTCCTAACACTGAACCCTGGGAACTCCACTAATAACATTAGTCCACGAAGAGCAGTGTCCATTGATTACCACTCTGTCTTCTCCCACTCAATCATCCTCAATTTGTACAGCAGTCTTCCATGTGCAACAGTATCAAAAGCCTTCCTAAGGTCCAAGTATATGAAATCAGAATTATTCTTTGCATCCAGGTCTGCTGTGACCACATCATAGTATCCAATTAAATTGGTCAGGCAAGAATTAACAAACCCATGCTGCGTCCTAACTATAGCTGAAATCTGGTCTAGATGATCCTGCAGTGCTTTTGACCAGTGCCTCCATTAATATCCCCAGAACAGAAGTTAAACTAACAAGTCTGTAATTACTTGTCATCCTTTGATTCTATTTTGTGAATTGGTGCCACATGCGCATATATCCAATCCATGGGAACCTCCCCTGTCCAAGGAAGCTCTCATAATTATGGCTAAGGGTTTGCTTACTTCCTTTGCTGATTCCTTTAATATAACTGGATAGATAGATCCAGTGGTGAGCTATAGTGGGCTCACGAGAGCCCATTGTTATTTTATTTTTTTTCAAAATTTGTGAGCCCATCGTTGAAGCGATTGTTTATTTTACAAATGAAATCCTGAATTTAATTATTGATAATCTAGAGCCGGAAATACGGTGGGAAAAGCGGTGCCCAATCCCCAGCATTTTAATGGCACAATCGACCAGTTATGTATTTTAAAATTGCTTCATTTTTGAGTTGATTACAGTCAGATCTCTGTTTAATGAACTTCTTCATAGCGAATTTTTTTGAATTCCCCTTGGTTTCTACAGAAACATTTAAAATTTATGTAAAAAGAACGGATTATGATAGACAACTTTGTGTGCATTATCCTCACCTCTGGCCTTTCAATAATTAGAAAGTGCTAATTAAGGGTGAAAGGGATTACTGTCCCAGAGCATTAATGGTGTCCATAAAATCTGTGCAGCCACATTTCGAGAAGTTGCGCTAGTTGATATGCTTTCCATAGCCAGTCAAAGTATTAAGAAGATTCTTGACACAGACAATAGTCTCTGGTCAACCTGTGTTGTGTTTCCCCTTTACTCCGACAAGAAGTCGTATGTTTTTCGGATAAGTGAGTGATCACGCATTTCAGTTTGTTTGTTTGTTATTTGGTTTTTTAGGAGCATTAGCAACTAAGGCCATATTGCTCCGGGAAATGTGGTGGTCATTCCCTGACCTTTCCGCATTCTCCGTATTTGGTGGTGACAGGCTTGAACCCTGGTCTAATCAAGAAGCATGTGCTATGCACTGCTGCTCCTTCCCAACTGGATACGGAGGCGCCACGCGTTTCAGTAAATTTTTCCGACATTTTGCACAGTATTCAAACAACCTAGTGATGTAGCAACGTTTTTGTGGTGAGGCAACTAAGATATTAAGGAAATTTTCTGAAGATGAAATGTTGGCAGATTTTGAAACTGCGTCGAGGCTTTCACTCTAAGGAAAATGTTCCAAAATATAATGGCATATAGGCAGTAATTAAAAAAAAAAAAAAAAAAAAACCAGCGCAAGTTAAGGATGATTGCTAAAGAACTTGATGTGGAAACTATAAAGATCAGTCGTGTGTTCAGGCCACGATGGGCAGCTTGTAGCTTACGGCAGTTCAGGGTTGGAGGAATTATCCTGCTTTGTGCAAACATTTTGAATCATAAAGTTAATTAAATATTCTGGATTATTAAACCAACTTTTCAATCTGGAATTTCTTAACGATTTTGCACTAATGATCAGCATCCTGCAGGAGCTCTCTTACCTTTCAGAAGCTTTACAAAGTCACAGCATCACTATGGTAAAAGCAGATAAATTAATTATTCTAACTATCAATGCTATTGCTAATTAGAAAAATTCTGAAGGAAATTATGAAGCTAAAATTGAGAGCACGTTGAAGTCGAAAGAATTTGAAGGAATCGAAAGTAAGAACGCATTTAAAAAATTACCTCGTGACACGTTATTAAGGATAAGTTATTAATGCAACAGTGTAATTTTAAATTAAATAAAGAAAATAATGATACTATTGACGATGAGGAATTGAAAGAAATTTTAAACATATGCTACCTGGAATCATGGAATATGAAATAATTTTCATCTCCGTGGCAAGACGGTGAAAAACAAATAAGAAATTTAAGTTTTCTGATAAAATATGAAATAAAAATTAATGATTTTCTCGAAGACAGTTTATCTTTAAAATCGAGTGAAATTCCCTCTTCAATTAAGAAAGCCAGAAATATCTCTGAAGCCATTGCGATTAGCAGTGCTTTCAGCCTAATGAATAATTTTGTATAAATGAATAAATAATGTTGACAGTTAAACACATTGCAGATTACGATGACCATACATCTAAAGGGTAAACCATTGCTTCAATTTGATCCGGATCGTTACGTCAAATTTTCACTCAGCTATTGAGCAAAACAGAAGATCGACAACAATTATTAATAAAGGTGTAAATTGCATATGGCAGTTTTTAGAATAAATTTTTCTTGAATATTTTTTATAATTTTTTTTATGTAATCTGTGATTATTGTGTACCTTTTCTAGCAGAGGTTTTTTTTTATGTAATATTTGTTTTTATATTGTAGAATGTTTTGTGATATGGGAAATATTTCATGTTATTTTTTATTCGCAATATTAAAATTTTATCATGAAAAAAAAAATGTATCCATTATATTTCCCTAGTTGTTAAAAAAAAAAAAAAAAAAAAAAAAAAAGAAAGAAAAAAAAGAGAAACGAGTAAAAAAAAGTGTTGCATGTACCGCACACGCACGGTAGATGGTTTTATGTGAATCCTTTGCGTTTCTTTTAGGTATTTTGATTTGTATATATTACAAAATAAAAGAGCTTTTTGTATTGTAAATGTTTTATTGAACATTCGCAAATTTTTATAATTTCTGGAAGACAAGATACTGTGGGAACTGGGGTTTTCTTAATTTTATCTTATTTAGTTCTATGGCTTTATAATACCCCCAGCTTACCTTGGACACTCAGTGGCTGTTGTTGTAAGTTAAATTCGCAACTGGGATCCTCACTCGCTTCCAAAACTCACAAGCTACCTGACTGCAATATTTATTTTTGTCGCAGAAGATTCTGGGCACAGGATGTATTTATTCTCCTTGTACAGGTTTGGACTTAGTGCAAGTTTTTTTGAGGGCAGTGTATAGAATAACGAAGCACTTATTTAAATTTCTAAACATAAAGGTTTATTTCCATATCAAAATTTACACAGTATTACCTCATTTAATGTTAAGAAATTGTATCTCCATCTTCCTTTTCAAATCTGTACAACTCTACTTTTAATTAAAATTAACTACAGGATCAACGAAACTTCCTCCTGCCTCCTTTTTATGTTTTTTTTTTCATACATATCTCTAATCATACCATTTAGTTAAAAGTTATAATCGCCCCTCTCCTTCTGCAAATTGTACGACACTACTTTAAATTAAAGTTAACTACAGGAACAAGAAAAACTTTCCTTCTCCTCCTTTATACATATTACATATTCATAATACATGTTTTTCAGTTAATCTAAAATTTTCTTTCATATCTTTTAATACACACAACACCTTTCCTCTAACAATCTCAGACTATACAACTCTCTGAAAACAATCCTTTTACCCTTACAAAATACTACTCCTCTAGCCAATTATCAATCAAATATCTACCCCTTTGTTTTTTCTCTTTCACAAACATATGCAGTTTACGGATACATATATTCCCCCTAGAGCAATTATACAACATAATCCTGAGCATATAACATATATTCTACATAATACCATTATATCAGAGATAGATAGTATCCTCTCTCTCTTCTCCCCCTCCCCCCATCTAACCCTGTCTCTTGCTATTTATTAGTGTTCTATGCTTATCTCAAGCTATCTGTTGACAAAGTAACAATTATCAGTCCTGAGCAGATTCTAACAATTAACCTATATAATTGTTGGCGACTTACTTTTTCTTGCCCTTTATTTTGCAGCCACCAGTAGATTAATTCCACTTTTGATCTCTTTTTCGCGGCCATCTTCCTTGTACCTGTCTTAAGATATTTCAGACATTTCTTTCCTAGATTCTCCTTTCGAGAAATCGATGGGTGATGGTCTGCATCCATTTATTTTCTTAATATAATGAGGATTGGACTTCTTAAGCATTCATCAATACACTTCTTATTTTTAGCGACTATCTTCACTCCTCCCACCTTTACATCAAACACAGGCATTTCCACTTGACCATTCTTTCAGACACGATGTTACAATACTATTTTTCAGACATTCACAAACCAAACATTTTTTTCTCACAACCTCTTTCTCCTCGTGCTCCTGCTTTTTGCTTTTTGTTTCCATTCTCCCGCCTTATTAACCAATCACTTCTCTTCCAACATCTCTACTGTAATTCGTCCTTCATCTATCTGAAATCTTTGTTTTCTCTTTGTGCTGTATGGCTGGGCATACATCTCCCCCCCCACCAAGTGCAAGGGTTGCGGACCGACTTCCTTCTGTAATTTCTCCTAACTGTACTTTCCCTTAATCCGGATGGCGCATTATAGCCTTAGTTGCTGATGCGCCAATAAAACTAAACCAAACCCTTAATCCGGTTCGTTCCCCTCATAGTCAGAAACAGGCTCTCTTCTGTTTCCCAAATACATTCTAGGGTCAGTTTCATTGTATGTACCAGAAGCTTAAGTTATTTTCCACTGCTCTACACATGCATAGGATTAATGACTAAATTGGGACAGTGACTTTATTCCTTTCCCAACATATCTTTCCTGCCATCACCTGCATTCTGAACCATTATTGTTAGAAATAAATCAAACTTGCCATCCATTGTCACATTCCGGTTGTTCTACTTGCTCATGCATAACTAATTAGCAATCTACTTCAAATGAATATCTGTGTGGATTTAGATGCAAAAGCACTTAGCTGTACCATCTGTCTGTTTAAAAATAATTAATTTCAAAAGACAGAAATTAATTATTTTTCTGGAGTTGTAAAATTGGGATCTTACAATACAATGGATTTGTGATAACTGAAGTAATTGATGTGTATCTGCGATTGCAATGTAATCTAAATGTCTCTAGAAAAAAAACACCGTCAATCAGAGTACCGAACTTGTAGTTGAAACGACATATGCAGCTGTTCGGGGCACCTAACCAGTGGTGTATTGGAGCCGGAACGCACTAGAACAATGTTCCAGTACTTTTCCTAAATCCATAATATAAAATCATTAAATTTATACACCTAATATTATGAAAGAATGGCATAATCAAAGGAGAAGTAGAAATATCTATTTTACCCATTGCTACTATTAATATATATTAATAGTAATCTTTGAAATTAATAGAAAAATGCATCACATGCTCTAATCACACTGCTAGTGAGTGCTCTGCACAGACTAGTAGTGTGAACATGGGAAGTGCCTCTGATCGAAGCCGGCCATGGATGACGTCACAGAAGTGACGTCATCAGCGGCAGGAAAACCCAAGGATGTTAAACATCAAAAAGTCAGCAAAACTGCGAGCCCATTGTTAAAATATTCACAGCTCACTACTGGATAGATCCCATCCATCTCAGGTGCCTTACTTATGTTTATCTTCAACAATTTCTGCTCAACTTCGCTCACGGTTATTAAAAAATCATTTAGCTTACTGCCAGAGTTTAATACAACTCTTGCATTACCCCTCCCAGAATAACTCCTCATGTGTAAATATAAATGCAAAATACTCATTCATGTTTGTTAGCTACCTGAGCAGGATCATCAACAGTTGAACCATCGATATCAAGCGGACCAATCTGGTTCATCCTCTTCCTTCTGGTGTTTACATAAGTATAAAACTCTTTGCCGTTTTTCTTTGCATCCTTTCCCAAGAATTTCTCGTAATCCGCCTTTGCCTGCCTAACCTTCTTTGTGACTTGATTACAGACCAGCTTATATCTACCATAGCTCCCGTGTCACCTGTTAATTTATATGTATCCAATTGGACCTAAACCTAGAACAGTATTTCTTAGTTGAAACAAAAAGCCTCGTAGCTTCCAAGATTACTTCCTTGAATGCTTCCCATTTAGAATTTGCTGTTGGTAACATCATCAGTTGGTCCCACTGTTTAGAATTTAAAAAAATCTCTGAGACCACCGTAGTCATCACTATCAAAGCAAAAACCCTTCCCTTTACCCCTGATGGTAGTTACTTCTTGGATTAAATCCCACATCAGCAGCATGCTGTGATCACTGCCACCTAGTGGTTCCTTTATCTGTAAATTATTAATGCAAGAATAATCACTGCTGATAATCGGATCAAGAGCATTACTCTCTCTGCTTGCCTCTCGAACATGCTGCTGTAGAAATCAATCATCCAATAAATCCCCAAATCCTTGCTAAGGCGTGAGTGACCAATCCACAAGTTTCAGTCAATATCTGGGAAATTAAAATCCCCCATTATAAGACAATCTGATTTACTCGCCCTATTTCTCTGTACAGTTGTTCATTGTACTCATCAGAGTCATTTGGCCAATAACACATTCCTACTCTCAATTTTGCTTTCCCAGTGCTTACGTCACACGAAACTGACTCAACACTGCACTGTCCATCTATGTCAACTGGATGCGCTTCCCTAGATTTTATGTTTCTTAACTAATAGCATAACTCCCCCTCCCTTCGTTTCCTGTACACATTGTACTTCCGAAATCCCAATTCTGCATTCCTTATATCTGTGTGACACCATATCTCTGATATCCCAACAGTATCTGCCTTTGATGTTTCGACCAACACCTGAAATTCATCAATTTTATTTACTAACTCCTAGCATTGGTGTAAATGCAAATATATATGCACTTGTTCGTATTTCTTAGTTAACTAACGCAGCCCATGTATTTACTTGTTGCGCGATGACTCCCAGCAGTGCAAGAATCACTTTCACCTCTGCCAGCGGCTACTGTTAATCTATTAGTCTGTAATTCCTCCCAAGCACTGCCTGCCTACCTAGCACTGCCTCGATATCATCAGCAAATATTCTTGCATGCTTTCTATTTAAGTGTATCCCATCCCTGTAGAAGCAGTCTCTCCTGTCAAGCACAGACCAGGTTGAGAAAAATTCTATACCATGAGCCTTGAACAATCTCTCAGTGCTGAATTGATTGACAAGGCTCTCATCTTATACTCCCTCCTATTGTGACTGGGTTAGAATTGCAGACAGTTTCAAATTCATCATCTTTAACTCATGGCTTTTTTCAACATTGATCTCTACTTGTTGAGTAATATATATATAAAAAGAGTAATCTAGGAAGAGAATAATAAATATTACTAGTTATAATTAAACTAAATTGCTAACTTTAGAGAAAGCAAACCTCTAGAGTTTTATTAAATTTTCTGTAAAGTTATCTTAATAATTAATTGATAAGAAAATATCTACTAGTATATATACACTTTTCATTTCTATTAATCGGAGAAAATGAAAATCTTATTTAATTTAAGAAGGGAAAAAATTTAACCCACTTGAATAACTCCTCATGTGTAAATATAAATGCAAAATACTGATATAACACGTTACAAATATATCAGCTAACTTTTTTTAGGGATAGAAATGGCAAAAGTTTATCAAATTCTAATGGGAAGCAAATTAATTTGTGATAACTGAGGGGGGGGGGGGGTGTAAACTGCAGCCATTATCAACCCGCTGCAGGAAGGAAGCCTCCTCAACAATTCATACTGAGGGAAAATGGGCCGTAATCTGCCATGCTGGTCCAGTGCCAGTTGGCAGATCAACCATATTTAGCAGTCAGGGGCTTAAACCCCTGTCTATTCAAAGAGTGTGTGTTATTGCACTCCTGCTCCTGACCACTCGGCTACGGAGGCCTGGAAGGGAAATTTTTGAAGCTAAACACGAAAAAGGCTGATTAGACCAGGGTTCGAGTCTGTGACCACCAAATATGGAGGATGCGGAAAGGTCAGTGAATGACCACCGCATATCTCCGGAGCAAAATGGCCTTAGTTGCTAATGCTCCTAAAAACCAAATAACAACAACGAAAAAGGCACCGGGGTGGCTGATACCTATCCAGTTACAGAAAGATAGCAAAAGAGGTTATTAAACCTTTAGGCATAATTAGGAGATCATCTTTGGATTGAAAGGAGGCCCCTATGCACCACAGATATGCAAAAATCCCCATATCATAAAAGAGAAGATCAAAGGATGATATGAGTAATTGCAGGCCTGTTAGTTTGATTTCTGTTCTATGGAAAATAATGGAGTTGCTGGTTAAAGAAATAATGAAGGACACCATTTCATTTAGATAGGAATCCAGTCATACTGGGCTAGCAAGGTGGGTAAGGTGCCTGCCTGGCAACCCAAAGGTCACGGGTTCGAATCCTGCCTCGGGCTTGGATCAAAGTACTGCAAAAACCTTGGGAGGTGCATTATGGCCACAGAAGCCGATGTGCCAACAACTACCAAAAAAAAAAAAAAAGTCATACTGCAGTCACAGCATAGATTTGCGAATGGGCAATCTCGTCTGAGCAATTTGTTAATGCACTGTGGTATCCATTCTTGATACTGCAGTGCATTAACAAAGGAACTGGTTGCAAAAAAATAATTTTGATAGTGTGTACTTCATTGCAGAGAAGCTTTTGATACCACTGCACATAAAAAAAATAGTTTGTCCAGTACAAACTGGAACAGTGTGCCATTGAGGGCAAGTTACTGCTGTGGATGATGGGAAGTGCTTTTTTGGACTAACGTTATTAGTTGGAATTGTACAGGATTCGGTGTAGGGTCCATTGTTGTTTTCTATGTTTATTAGTGATATAGATGAAGGCATATCAGGTTTGATGTCTAAATTTGCAGATGACATGAAGGTTGGTGGTTAATGTCCATAATCAGGGTAATCTGCTTCAAGAACTAGAAAAATTAGCCTCGTGGGTTGAAAAGTGGTAATTGAAGTTTGACATAGACAGATGCAAAGTATGCTACATATGGGTGACAGTATTCCCAGATTAACATAAAAACTGTATATTACCATATTTGGGATAGTGGGGAATGAAAAAGACCTGTTGCTAATTTCGCAGTCAAATATGAAGTTCTCTGAATAATGCAGACAGGCTGCTAGGAGAGCTCATGGGATTTTGTTGATGAGATGCAGGAATAAGGAGGCGATTATTCCATTGTATAAAGCATTGGTCAGGACATATTTCAGTTCTGCATACAGTTCGGGAAGTATTATTTTAGGAAGGGCATGATGCTGTTGGAATGAGTGCATAGAAGAGCAACAAGAATGGTGAAAGAAATGAAAAGTTTCAAGAACTGATGTCCTTCTGTACCAGGAAAGAATTCATTTATGCAAACAGCAGTGCCTTTTGAGTAGGCACCTGTCAGGAGATCCAGTTAAGCTTGTTTAAGGATTTGAGTGGATTGAGTAAGCATCAGTGCTGATGGAATCCTTCCTCTTTCTCAGACTATGTACAAATTCGGGTATATTAGCATCATTACAGGCGTATATGAGGCAAGAAAGCAAGCTTATACAGCATCCAAAAAGAATGGAGAAAAAAATGCTACTGATTTCACCCATCCATTCGCTTCACTCCGAAAGTTTGTTCAGTACTACCTTGAATTTATTTAAGGTATCAACTACCACAATGACAGATGGAAGTTTGTTCCAGCTATCATCTAGGTGCCTCTGTAGCTAGGTGGGTAGGAGCAGCATTTCGTAGCACACGCTTCTTGATTAGACCGGGGTTTAGACCTAAAAAGATATGTGCTCTACAACGTCATTTACATTTTTCCACCAGGCAGACTTACCCTTGTCCCATTCCACTTATCCTTTTTTGCACAATATATTTCCCATCTCCCTGACAATAACAGTCACGCCGACCGGAGAAAGAATGGAGAAAAAAATGCTACTGATTTCACCCATCCATTCGCTTCACTCCGAAAGTTTGTTCAGTACTACCTTGAATTTATTTAAGGTATCAACTACCACAATGACAGATGGAAGTTTGTTCCAGCTATCATCTAGGTGCCTCTGTAGCTAGGTGGGTAGGGGCAGCATTTCGTAGCACACGCTTCTTGATTAGACCGGGGTTTAGACCTAAAAAGATATGTGCTCTACAACGTCATTTACATTTTTCCACCAGGCAGACTTACCCTTGTCCCATTCCACTTATCCTTTTTTGCACAATATATTTCCCATCTCCCTGACAATAACAGTCACGCCGACCGGGCTATCCAGGTAGGTAAAGTGCCTGCCTGGCAACCCAAAGGTTGCGGGTTCGATTCCTGCCTTGGGCTTGGATCACAGTAAAATGCAAAAAAACTTTGGGAGGTGCATTATGGCCATAGAAGCTGATGCGCCAACAACTAACAAGGGGGAGGAAATAAATAAATAACAGTCACAGATAATACATTCAAACTGAGGAAGGGTAGTTGCAGGTTGTTTGTTATTTGGAGCATCTGGTGCTGCGTTAAGCCAAATACCAGCAACAACAGATGTTGTAGAGGTGATTGGTTTGAATATATTCAGCAAAGAAGTAGACAGACTGTTAGAATGGAATGACCGGGGAAATTGGGAAGTTTTTTTTTTTTCATGATGCTGCATAAGCTTACTTTCTTGCATCGTTTGCTAATGCTGATATCAGAGATTTCCAACCAAATACTGCATATACATTGCCGAGTTGTATGCTATATGACTAACCTTGTACCATATTAAAACCTACATTACCAAAGTTTTATGGTGTATACAGAATTGTAAAGTATACTACAGGCTCCATTAGAATGAGATATAATCCTTATACAATCCTGACCTAGGTCCAGCATAGCTCAAATAAACATTCTTTCTAAATGTTCATTTGAGATCCATTTCTGCTGGATCCAAAGCCACATTGGGATCAGGCATAATGTCCTGCCAGACAGTGCAGCCAGATCACCACAACCCCAGAAAAAACAGTCTATTAGTCCCCTATACAGACTACAGGCAAATCATATGCTTTAGATTATTCTCCTAGTGTATCAGATAAGATACAGCTTAATCTTACTGTGCAGAGGAGACTGCAGTCTCCTCTGCACAGTAACCATAGAGAGTATGTTGTTCTTTCTCGCTTTTCATAGGACAGCATTATCTTATGCATTCATTCCTGCTGAGAGCAAATGACCTCCTGTGTGTGTGAAAATTGTGACACCTTTTTAATGATTTGATGTATTTTAACTGAATGTTCATGTTCTATGTAAAATATAAAATACGAGTGCATTTTATATTTTACTGCTTTTTGTCATGATCTCTGTCAGATAAAATTCTGACAGTGACCACATATCAGCTATTTTTAGTTATTTAAAAGCATTGTCTTTTTACTCTCACTTAAAATATCTCTTTTATACTTTTTTACATATTTATCCTTATGCCTTTTTTCATCTTGATCTAATTCGTCACATTCATATTTTTAAATCTTACATGACCTGGTTTTGGCACGTTGTAGCCTTAGTTGCTGTTGCGCCCTAAAATCCCAAACTAAACCAAGATATTTCTGGTGAAGCTTATGAAATGCTCTTTTATCAAGACTATACAATAGAGCCATTGTTAAAAAACAGAGTGGTTGCTTCAAGGCAGATATATTGCAGATATCTTCCTTGAAGAGTAATAATCAGTTTATGGCTAATACATAGTCCAAAGAAAATCCTAGGTATGCTAATGTTTGAAAGTATACTGTATTTGTACACAGTCCTATGTCTGCATCTTAATATCAGTAAAATTTTTATTTTAAATTCCAAAGTATGGATTTAAAAAAATCTACTGCTGTTCTGCTTTTTTCTGATAAAAATTGTAAATATCATTATTTTCCTACATGATGAATCTTATTATTTTACTAACAGTTACAAATGTTGGGATTAATTAAGACTCCAGTTGAAAAGTTTCTAATTTTCTACTCTGCAATTTATATTATTAATTACTGAAAATTTTTTTCAGTAATTAATAATTACTGAAAAAAAATATTCAGCCAGCAGGTAAAAACATAAAGAATATTGTTTGCTCCCTTCCAACATTTGTGATTTTTTATGTATATTTCATTTATGCTTCAAAATATTGGTGACAGGAAGGTGATTTTGTTATACTGCTGCAATAGAATTTGAATTTCTTTTTAATTAGTAAATATGAAATTATTATAATTTCTGTTTTAGCTGATTCAAGCAGGTAAGCTTATTTGTTCTCTTAAGTTAAAATAATAGTACTATAATAAAAGTTACTGTATTTACTCTGTTTCTTTTCTTTAAATTTTAGGACCACATGAGTGCAAGTGTGCCTGGTAGTGGTTCCACTACAGGAACAGAGGACCAGCAACAGTCGTATCAAGCTTACAATCAAGCCAAGTGAAAAATAAAATAAAATAAAATTATGGTAAATATTTATTTATATTATTTTGTATTCCAATCATCTGCAAAATATGCCTAAAATCCCATTTTGCACTGTTATAGTTTCTTGTATTGTCCACTGGCAAGGGAATTTTCATTTGCTCTGATAGTACTATCATCCACCCTTTTTCTTGTAAATATTCCTTATTATTTGGTAGATGCATCTTCCTTTGATACAAAAGGAAGTGTATGTGCTCTTATGTAATATAATTAATATATAAATACTTTTTTCACTTAATTTTGACAGTACACTGTATATATTTAAGGGCTAAACACATACATTTTATTACACTTTTTGGATGGGCCTGAAATATGTATATGTCAAGCTTGCAGCCTGACAGGTTTTTTTTTTTTTTTTTTTTTTTTTCCCTTTGGTAACTGTAAAAATGGACACTATAGAAAAGAAAACTAAAGGAAGTATTACACTGGACTTAAAGGTAGATTTATTGGCACCAGTTTGATGCGTGAGAGAAGGATGTAGATGTAACAAGTTGCTTGCCTTTAGAACTGTTCATTGTTGACATTCTCTGAAAATGGAGACTGCAAAAGAAAAAAGTTGAATTCATTCGCCCCATTTCAATTGAACACTAAAATCAAAGAAGAATAAAGGTAACTGTATTTCTTTGCTAGTACAGTTTGCAGTATACTTAGTAATGTGATGCGTTTCATAAAGAAAATGCACATTTAGTCTCAAAACATATTTAGTCTGAACTGTGTAATGTCAGTAAAATGGGTGAATTCAAATTCCTGGTTAGTACAATTAATGCCGAATTAGGACAATCACAGAAATGTGGTACCACCCGGAAAAAGAGGATGATGATTTCTACTATGGTAGGTATAATGTATTTAAGAAAGCTATGGAAGATAGAAGAGGTGGTAAGGCCATCCTTTTTATCAAAAGTGGACTGAGTGAAGATAAGAGGTTTAGCTGAGCTGGAAGGTATTGCCTACCAGCATAAAATCTCTGTGGTGGGTGTAATCTACAGACAAGGTTCTCTACATGAAGGTAGAATGAGCAAGCAAGTGTGAATGTCTTATTATGGGTGACTTCCATCATCCCCTAATTGATTGGAATAAGTAGGAGGGAAGCTCACCATGAAGAACAGTTTTTAAATAAACTATATTATTATTCTTTTTAACAACATGTTAGAGAAAATATATTAGGGGCAAGAATATTATAGACTTCATTATTACTTGCGAATACGATCACACCATAGAGCTTACAGTACAAGAATTGTTGGTAGGTAGTGATTACACAGCCATTAGTTGGAAGATGGAGAAAGATGTTAGGTTAGGCACATGGGTTTTAATTTTAGAAAAGGGGGCTGCGGCAGTTTAAGGTACTACACAGAATCTATTAATTGGGCTGACCGCAGAGGAAGAGCAAATACATTACAATTATGGAATACCTTAAAAGCAAATCACAGAATGCATATGTTTAATATTATATATGCACATGAAATAATATATACTATTAAGATAATATAGCACAGGGAGGATGCCAAGATAAATGAATAGAGCTGGCCAGTCTGATAGGGCAGATAAGTTAGAGTTAGTGAAAGTACTGAAACCTCCAACAGCTACAGGTTGCTCTGCAATAGTACCACACATGAGGTTAAAGGGTTAGTATGAGAAATCACTGGCTAAGAGAGCAAAGAATGGGAATGGGGTTTTTCATATGTGAAATGTTTTTCTTATTTCAAATGCGAAAACAAAAAAGGAGAATCAGATCAGACCAAAAGATCCTTCATACTGAGGAAAGACTTTGCAAGGGAATCTGAGACAGCATTAGTAGAGGTGTATGATGCAAGAAAGCAAGCTTATTAAGCATTGCCCAAAAAAAAACAAAAAACTTTCCTATTTCACCAATCCATTCATTCCAAATGTTTGTCTAGTTCTGCCTTGAATTTTTTTAAGCAGTCAACTACCTGCTGACTAAAGGGAAATTTCTTCACAACTATTCGATAACTGTCTTTCCTCAATTTCAGTTTATGTCCCCTCAGGTTTCTAACCTGAGCAAGAGGAAGAATGCTATCAGCATGGAGCCTGCTCAATCCATTCAAGGCCTTATACACCTCAATCAGATTGCCTTGCAGGTACCTATTCTCCAGACGCTGCAATTTGTGGAACTTAAGCAGCTCTTTCTTCGTAAGAGCACCCCTTCGTTCCCCTCACCAGTCTTCTTGCCCTTCTCTGTACTCATTCTAGCAACTCTATATCCTTCCTAAAGTGAGGCTTCCAGACCTATACGCAGTACTCAAGGAGTGCCTTATACAAGAGAATAATCATCTCCTTATCCCGGCTCGCAAAATTCCTATATATCATTGACAGAACTCCATGACCTACTCTGGCAGCCTGTCTGCACTCTCAGAAAGCTTCATATCTGACTGCACAATTACCCCCAGGTCTCTTTCATTCTCCACTACTCTGAGTGTAACACCACCCAGTTAGGATGTTACTCTGGGATTACTGCTACCCATATGCAGTAATTTGCATTTGGCAGTGTTAAACTTCAGTTGCCACTTCTCAGCCCATTGGACAACTTTTCCAGATCCTGTTGCAGCAGCATACTGTCAATACTGTTATTAACAACCCTGCCAACCTTTGTATCGTCTGCAAACTTTGACATTAAGCTTGCTATACCTTCATCAATATCATTGATAAATATACAAAACAACAATAGGGCCACCACTGAACCCTGGGGAACACCACTAATAACATTAGTCCACAAGGGGCTGTATCCATTGATTACCACTCTCTGTCTTCTCCCACTCAACCATACTTTTATCTATTGTAGCAACTTGCCCTTAATACCATACTGCTCCAATTTGTACAGTAGTTTTCCATGTGCAGCAGTATCAAAAGCTTTCCTGAAATCCAAGTATATAATATCAAAATTATTTTTTGCATCCAGTTCCTTTATGACCACATCATAGTATCCAATCAAATTAGTCAGACAAGACTTCCCCTTAACAAACCTGTGCTGTCTGAATTATTTCTTAACTAACAGCATGACCCCTCCTCCCTTTCTGTGCACATTGTACTTCCCAAATTCCAATTCTGCATTCCTTATATCTGTGTGACATGTCTCTGATGTCCCTGTCTCTGATATCCCAACTAATGATTTCAAAATTGCAGATGACTGTTTTTTAGAAGACTTTTCAAGCCTAAAGGAAGTAAGGCTCCTGGAGATGATAGCATATACCCAGTAATTTTGAGGGAGGTGGCCAGAGGTATTAAACCATTCAAGTTAATTATGGCGGCATCAGTCGACTCTGGGGAGATTCCTTTGAGTTAGAGAATGGCCAACATATCACCAATACATAAATACAATTCTAAGAGTGGAGTTTGTGGCCCCAAGTGCCAAGTGATTTTGTAATCAAATGTCTTAGCATGTAAATTAGCACCCTTTCTTGTGGAAATAAAATTGTTTCCTTATTTTCAGCATTACGTTAACACTTAATTTATTCAGTGAAGAAAACACTTTACTAGATCAGAAAATCAGATCACTACCTCTTGGTCACAAAGTGGCACTGCTCCTGCCTCCACATGGCAGGGCCGGTAACCAGGGAAGAAAAAGCTCTCCCTTCCATGGTGAAATGGAGCAAACTGTTCGTAAAACCCAGAAATCCATTAGGTGTATAGATGAAACCCTTACAGGGTGAGAACATTCAGAGACTGATTTTGTAGCAGCTAAATGTCAAAAGACTGACTTAGCCAGAATCAAAACTCCAACTTTCCTTATTACTCACTTGATCCAGAAACAACCTATTGGCAAACTCCTGCCGTTTCTAGTGCAGAAATGCCTAGAAAGCATAATAGGTACCCCAAAGACAGTTAGTTGCTTAAGATCAGGTGAAGTTGCCACTGCTTGACAATATGAGCAACTACTGAAACTAAAAACATTTGGTGGAACTTCTGTTACAGTTTCGTCCCGTTTCCCTAAACACATCAAGAGGTGTCATCACCGAATGGGACCTCATGAACGTGTCAGATGAAAAGCTAAAACAGGAACTACAAGACCAAGGAGTCATAAATATCAGAAAAATAATGACAGAGGATGGCATACTAGTTGCTACTCGAAACATAATACTCACTTTCAATAACCCTAAACCACCAACAGTGATTAAAGCAGGTTATCTTAATTGCTGTTTTAGAGCATCCATTCCAAACCTCTTATGCTGCTACAAGAGCCAGAAGTTTGGGCACTCACAGACAGTCTGCAGAGGAGCAGCTGCCTGTGACGCATGCAGATCCACTGCACACACGAATACTGATTGCACAGCTATAACACCTAGTTGTCCTAACTGCAAAGAAGCTTCATCCAGCGTTTTCCAAGGAGTATCCCCTTTGGAAAAGGGAAAAAATGTACAGTAGTACAAAATTGAACACAATGTCACCTACCAAGAGGCCAAAAAGTCCTTTCCAACCCTGAATGCTAATAAACCAACCTATGCTCAAGTAATCAAAAAACAAATATCAATTGCAACCCAAACAGTGGTGACCATACCACCAAATGAATCACTATCTGATTGGGCATGGTCAGTATTGGCCACGTTTCCACTTAACCAACCAGCAAGCAAAAAAAGTAAAGCTATAAATATGCTGATTACTCTACTACCGGATGCCATCCTTCAGGAACACACTACAGTACGTACTTCTCCTGATGCAAACCAAACAGATAGCATGGACTAAGAAGATAGCTCACAACAAGATGAGCAAGTATTAGAACTATTTACTGATGAGGATATAGACACGGGGAAACCATACTTTCCAAAGAAGGGGAACCTGAGCGAAGCAAACCTTCAGTCCCTCAAAAACAAATCGCGGGTTCTACTAAACCCAGATAATGCTTATATTTCTGCAATGGAACTGTAAAGGATATCACAGCGATTTAAGTGGCATCCAAGATCTCCTCACACAATATGATCCTATCGCCTTCTGCCTACAGGAAACCAATCTAACTAATTATAATTAATTATTATTAAAAGCTTATGCTGCACCAGCCAAAAAAAAAATTTGAGTACCCTGAGAGAGAGAGAGAGAGAGACCAAAAAAGAGAAGAATGATGATACCGTTTCTCTCCGGAACTACATAATTCATTGGAAAGATCGTGTTGTAAACAGCCTGAACAATCTGACTAGCAAAAGGGAAGCATGGAGATGTTTCGCCTCCACAGTTACAAGAACTACAGAAACGCAAACGATATGGGCAAAAATACGACATATGTACTCAAAACATCCACGCATCAACCTTCCCACACTAACTGTAAATGGTTGTGATGTTACAACACCAGTAGAAATTGCGAATGCATTCAGCAAATCGTTCATGAAAATATCAGCCACGACATCTTACACACCTCTTTTTCAAGTACACAAGGCACAGGCTGAGAAACATTTCATCAACTTCGAATCAGCATCTAGTGCTGCGTACAGTCTCCTCTTCACAATGTCTGAATTGCACCATGCTTTAGCCACCACTAAACTCGTAGCAGGACCAGATGAAATACATTACATCATGATAGCAGAACTTACTGAACCTTGATCTAGCTGCAAAAACTGCTACAGATCCTATAGATGAACCATTTAGTATACCAATCGCAGACTATAAGTCAATTATAAAGAAGTGGCGTCTTGAAAAATGGCAACACATCTGGCATAGTCAAGTTGGAAACAAACTATTCTGTATAAAGAAACATCTCCAACCTTGGAAATCCAGTATACATGAAAACAGACATTGAAGAAGTTGTATTAACCCAAATTCGAATAGGCCATACACATCTTTATCTTCTTTCAGGCACTGATCCACCACTATGTACAAATTGCAACACTCAGCTCACTGTCCAACACGTACTCATTGATTACCTCAAATACAATAGTGACCGACAAGCTATGTTTACTTCTTTTTCCAGGATGAAGATTCCTTTCAGTATTGCTAACCTCCTGGCAAATATCCCCACACGTGGCCAAAATTTTTTCATTCCTTAAACGGATACAACTGTACAGCGCAGTGTGAATGGCAGCCCCAAAATAATTTATATACTTGGTAGGGTTGAATTAAAAATTGTAGAGATAAAAAAGAGGATCTGGGAGTTACAATACAGGTAGATAAGAATATTTCTAAGCAGTGTAAACAGTGGAAAAAAATTCAAAAATATAATAGAGTAGAGTGAAAATTCACCTATTAGGAGGCCAAGAAACAAATAATGCTTAACACATCAAAGCACACCTATGTAGCAGTAACAAATAAAAAAAAAAATAAACAGTGGCATAAACTGAAGTCTCAGTCCATTAACCATGCCTACTGCAGATTGGGCTCAGGCAATACTATCTTCTTCACAGCAGTCACCTAAGGAATGGTGAGTGATATATCATACTCTGATTACAGTTCCACCAACTGCAACCCATACTCGAAAATTACCTATAAAAATTGAACTGACATAAACAGACTGAATAAACTTAATCACTAAAAACAAATAATGGATTGCATTGTCTAATGGATTTCTAGAGGCCTACAGTGATATCCATAATCTAATCAAGCAGTATAGTCAGACAAGCATATCTCTCCAAAAAACCAGCCTAGCTCCAACAGTCAAGAACTACACTGTATACCAACAAAATAGAAATAACATGACTACAATACATGGAGGTCTAGTTATTCTTGTGAATTCTAAATTCCTTTCAAATACATCTCCTGCAGATCTCATTAAATGCTGTAGCTGTCTTTTTGGGATTCTTGTTCACTGTATTTTTGATATACATATCCCCAAACAAAGAATATATTACAATGAACCTGGAAGAACTTCTTATACAAATTCTTCCTCCTTTTTTTGTTTATTAGGAGGCTATGCACACCGTTCAAATGGGGACCCTACAGAAAGACAAATGAGGAAACCTTATCGAATCTCTTCTTAAGAAACATAATGTAACGTTGCCAAATACAGGTGCCGATTTCTGGAACAACCACAGCCATAGCTGTGGTTGTTCTAGAAACAGTGATGGAAAGAAGACCTGGCTGTCTTCTTCCCATCACTGTTTCCATGCACCCAGTGGTCAATCTTGGACAATCCACTAAATTGTGACCCCCCCCCCCCAAAAAAAATTTTATACAGAGTGGAATTTATTTACTTCGCCTCCTTTGATGACCAAATCATCAAATATCAAACAATGAATTGTTTTTATGGAGCATATCTTGTCTCAGCTATTAACTAACTACTCGGTTAGTGCTTTACCCAAAACCTGTAAATGTACTCATAAACAATACTAATTAATGGTGGAACAATGTGAGCCGATTTGCCAAAAAGAGAGAAACAGGGATTGGGACCTGTTCCATAAGCACCCGACAACTGAGAATCTAATAAATTTCAAAAAGCTCAAGCACAATTTTTAAGGAAAAAGCCAAAAAAACAACTCCTTGTTCCAGTTTGCCTTCACTGTGACGAAGAATATGAATGGTAGAATAATCTGCAATAAAAAAATTTAAAAATATGTGAGGATATCCACCAGTTTTCTCTTCAATTTTGTGTTGGAATGGTGGGAATTTATCTTCATTGGAAACAGCACTTTAACTGAAACTTTTAAGCCAATCTCACACATATTTGCATAAGAACCATTCTTTTCAGTAGAATAATTTTATTTATTTATTTATTTTTTTTTTTATCAAACATGAGAGGTATTAGAGCCTATGATACTTAGTACCGTGCTTGGGTTGGAGGTTGAGAAGACAAAAGAAGTTTTGTTGATATTGGACTTGAACTTCTGTAGACTGTAATTTTCAGGAAATACGTATGAAGGAAGGTTGTTCCAGAAAACGGCAGTTGAATGAATATATGAGGAAGATGAAAAGTTGGTTCTGTGGGTTTGAAGTTGGACAGTAAATGGATGTTGGCTGGTGGCGGCACGTGTTCGGACTGTTTTGAAAGAGAGAGTGCGAATTATAGAAGCCAATTCAGAAGAACAGTGCCCCTGGAAATATCTGTAGAAGAGGCATGCAGCAGAAGCAGTACGTTTATGAGACAGAGAGTGGAGAGACTCTGTTAGAAATGAATCATTAAATAACCTAACTGCCCTCTTCTGAATGGAATCAAGAAGCCTGAGAGAAGTTTTGGGGGCACCACCCCAGATGTGGGAACAATATTCCATGACAGGGCGGATTTGCGATTTATACAGAGTGAGCAGCTGTTTGGAAGAAAAGTAACGCCGAGAGCGAAAGAGAAAACCAAGTTTTTTAGATGCAGAGGGAGCAATATTTGTAATGTGCTTGTGCCAAGAGAGATTAGAAGTCAGGCTAATCCCCAAAAGAGATATATCATTTTGCCTAGAAATCGGAGTTTCACCAAAGATAAGCATAGGAGCAGAAGAATCCTTTTTGCGAGATAAGACAAGACTGAGTTTTAGAAGCATTGAAATCAGTTAAGTTGTCTTTACCCCACTGAAGAATTATCTGGAGATCAGCATTTGAGGAATTAGTAGCAGATTTTTGAGAAGTTGAAGCTGATTGAGCAGGGCAAGGTTTCTCAAAATGGAAAGTGGAATGCAATGTTCTATCATCGGCAAAACTGTTGATAGGATTTTCAGTCAATGGAAGGTCATTAATATACAAGAGGAAAAGAGTGGGGGAAAGAACAACCTTAGGGGACACCGGCATTAGTGGAGAAGTTAGAAAACAGAGAGCCATCTACCATCACCCTCAGTGAGCGATCAGAGAGAAAGCAGGATAACCGATTACAAAAACCAGTTGGCAAACCATAAGGTGGAAGTTTGTTTAGAAGACCTTTATGCCAAACATAATCGAAAGCCTTTGAGATGTCAAGAGCAACTACTTGGGTTTCACCGAACCTTTCCACTGAGTTAGTCCATAAATGGGTGACATAACCCAGAATATCACCGGTGGGTCGACACTGAAGGAATCCATACTGGCGATCGTTGATCAGACGGAAGGTATCTAGGTAGTTTAAGAGTTGGCGGATAATTGGATGGGGATTTGTCACCCTTTTTAAGAACTGGTTGGATATGAGCAATTTCCAAAGCAGAAGGAAAAAACAACTTTGAAATAAAAAAGTGAAAAAAAGGCGGCAAAGAATAGGAGTAAATTCAGAAGCACAGGTTTGGAGAACATGTGGAGAAATACCATGGGGACTTGGAGTTTTCTTAGCATCAAGATTCGCCGAAATTTTTCTGACATCCTTTTGACGGAAGACCACAGGAGGCATTGAATGGAGCATGTTGGGAATGGTGGGAGGTGTTTTACCAAGATCATTGATACACAAATTGGATGAAAAATGGGATGCTAGCAGGTCAGCCTTATCCTTGGCTGAAGTGACTACAGAACCGTCTGGTTTGGACAGCGGTGGGAGCAGAGATGGGCAAAAGTTTTGGTCAATAGCTTTTGCAAGTGACCAGAATGCTCGGCTACCATTAGGGCAAGAAGCAAGTTTTCTACTCTTAGCCTCTTTAAACTCTAGTTTGGACTGATTAATAACTGCTTTACAATCGTTCCGAGCTTTGCCATAGGCAGAAAATGAAACTGAAGAATTAGAAACAAGCCAATTACAATATGCAACGTTCTTCTCTTGAACAGCCTTAGCACATTTTTTGGAAAACCAAGGTTTATGTAAAGGACGAGATTTTAAAGTGGAATGTGTGATAAAGGATTCCATTCCTGCAAGAATAATTTCACTGACACAATCTGAGCAAACGTTGACATCAGAAGTTTTGAAACAGTAATCCGACCAAGGAAAAGAAGTCTCGCAGGTCATCCCATTTTGCATTCTTGTAATGCCAAACAACATGTGGTTGGGAATAGCCATGAGATAAAGGCTCCATTGGACAAGAGATAATCACAAAGTTATGATCTGAAGCGTCTAAAGGACCTCTCACTTCAACCGTGTACTTAGGAGGGGTTGTTTGTGAGTAAAAGATCAAGCGTGTTGGCTGTATGATTAGGATTGTCGGGTATTCTTGTAGGTAAATGAACAATCTGTGCAGGGTCATTGGTAATTGCAAAAGCCTCAGCATCTTGACCAGCTTGGTCAGTGTGACGAGAATACGGAAGCCAGCTAGAGTTGTGAACATTAACATCATCAAGGAAAATTACCTCACTGTTAGGAAAGTTGGACTGGAGAAAGTCAAGTTGCAAAGAGAGGAAGTCAAAGAGTTCCAAGTGATTAGTGGAGTTGGGAGAACAGTAGAGACAACAGATGAATTTGACACAATGAGGTAGAGAGATTTTAAGCCAGAGAAGAACGAAGAGAGGAGATTCCAAATTACCAAGTCTCTGACAGGGAATATCAGAATGGACATATGCACAAGTACCACCTTTGAGGCGAAAGGAATCATACATCGAATAATTTGGGCAACTGAGATTCTGTCAGAAAAAGTACATGGAGTTTGGCAGATTGCAAGTGGAAATGGACATCGTTGAGATTAGAATTGAGACTACGTATATTTGTGAAATGAATTAGGAAGTGTTTGGGAGCTTTAGATCTTTTTGCAGATAAGCTTGCTGTATTAGTTTGACAATTCATGGTGTATTCAATAGTAAGAAAAGTGGGTGGGACATGCTGTATGAAGTAATGAAATTTTGGATATGGCATACATGTTGTAAGAATATACTCAGATCCTTGACATAACATGGCCTCGACAATCCACCCCCCCCCCCATACACACTACTCGGACTCCCTCCAGTCACTATCTGGCAGAGTAAAGGTTACAAGATTATACACTAGCTAATCCGGAAACCTCCTAGAGAGTTACCAATAGGTCTGGTTTACTAACTAGCAGCCAGCCTGCGAACACTGTTTTAGAGCTGTACCCTCGAAATGTAAGGAATAATGGATCTCGCCAAGATGTTCATCATAACCCCAAAAGTTATCAATCATACTGCATTATGGAAGTGGTGGGGAATAGTTGACCGGAACTTATCTCTAGAGACTAAATATTGGTTCTACCACTTCGAGCCTCCAAAAAGCAAAGTGGTGGTATTGCATCGGTTGATGAGATTCATCTACCACCTAGTACTGCCTGGTAACATAGAGGGGTGGCATTCCTTCATGTGGTGTGTGCGCCACACCTCGAACCCTGCTTATGTTTGTTCACACCTGGGTGGTCACCCACCATGTACTTGTGCATGGAGGTTATACTCAGGATTACTAACAGTCCCACCATCGTGAAGGTGCAAGCAGAGGATTTGGCTGTCAACGACCGACCAGTCTTCGCAGAAATTGGATCCACTTGACTTGAGTGTCACCCGAATATCAGTTCCATCAACATTTTAGACTCCTGGGTAGCAAGTACAGCTTGTCTGGCGGCATATCTGAGAGAATGTCTGTTTCAACCTCAAGGACAACCTCAATAAAATAAAAGAAAGAATAAAATAAAGGTCAAACAATGCAAATTAAATTTAATCAAGAGACAACACTTTTATATCATAACTTCACAGTACTGCAATTAAAGTGATAGATAAATTAAGCGGCACACCAAATCTCATGGGATTTATAATCTCATCTTGCAATGACTAGCCAGTGAGACCATAAACTCTTTATTGATATTTCTAAATTTGGCGTTCTGGAAGCTACGATCACAGCTCATGGTGTCATTCAACAATCCTAGATTTTCCTAAACCTGGAAGAAAACAGACAGATATATGTAACTGTAGACTGATATCTGGAATCCCATGCTATCATTATTCAAAATCGGCATGGCTTCTGGAAAAACTTGATCCATATTAAATTGAATGGCGAAAGCTGAATCCAACATAGAAAAATGGGAATTTCACGTGTGTTTTCAGGGTGCTCTTTTGCAATTTGCTGTCCAGAAAGGGTGCCACAAGGATCAGTACTCAATGCTGCAGTCTTTACTCTAGGGATAAATAACATAGTGCAGAAATTTCTGGCTAATGTTGACATCTATCTACCTTTCACAGATGATCTCATGTTATCTTGTCATAAGCAAAATAATGTCATGGACCTTGCATAATGGTTATTGTCTACTGGCTTAAAAAAATAAGGCCATTCACATCTCAGAACCTGAATTAGTATTAATAGCGGCAAATGATGAAAGAAAGCAAAATGACGTAATCAGTACTTCAACATCAGATTTGCAATGCTCCTAACGTTAGTGTACAATTAAGTATGTATGCACATGTTCTACAGCATCATCTACTTTTGCCCTTGGCAAAAGTAGTTGACGCTGTACTTTCTATTTACCTGACAGTAGTCACTAACAATAATTACCTTCTGTGGAACCAGTGTATTCTGCCTTAGGAATTGTTGCTGTGTTGCTTGGTACCAGAAGTGTGAGCTCTGGCATTGAGTTGGTCAACTGAGAGTTTGATGGGACCCCTACTTTAATTCCTTTTAGGGAATCCATTCTACTCTTCAGCCTCTCATAAATGCCCATCAGAACTTTGAATTGTGGCACCCAATTTCTTCACACTCTGTGCCGAACACATAAAGATGTCCCGCTTTGCTACATAATGCCCTGTTTTCAAGTTTCCATTACACTATACTGTTATGTTTGTAGAGTTTTAAATTACAGTATTGGACAAAATGTGGAAACTTTTGAAAAAATTTAATTGCTAATATTTATGATGTTGTGGATCTTTTTGTGCTGAAGCTAATGCAATAAATTTCATTCGATGGAAAAAAGTTATGCTCAGAAATATAATTACAAACAAACACAAACTGATTACAGAATCGTGGCAAAAACTTAGTCATACAAATGACAAGTGACTGAAGGTTTTTAAGCCGCCACTCAGTGTATCTTCAATGACTGTGATTGACTACATGTGCATCAATATGGTACACAGTATGAATAGGTGATTATGCAGTGATTTTCTAGATGTTTCTGTCTGTGAACAGGAAAAAGTGAAGTACTGTGTAGTTATTGAACATTGTTTAGATCAAGTTCAACTTAAATTTTAAGAAATAAATATTATGGTATCTGTAACTGTGAGACGGGACTGATCGATAGAGCAGAGGTCTAAAGCCATTACATTGCATAATGAGGGCTACACATATGAATAGATTGCAAATCTACTCATGTGGGCAGCAGAGTCTGGAGCAGTAGTTTTCGACTTTTTTTTTTTTAATAACGGCACCCCTAAGTAATTTATTTTATTTTGTGTCACCCTACTCGATTTTCTGCCTGTTAGATCTGATTATCTCTTTGTATATACAGTCGATACCAGTTATTTGGGACACATCGGGACTTTTGCATTTTGGCCCAATTAAGCGGCTGCCCCAATTATCCAAAGTTTCACATAAATAGTTAAAATTACAATGTACCCCACCCCCCCTTTACAGTTGGTTCATTGTACAATAAAATCACGTTATGATGGAGTCACCATAGTAAAGTACCATTCACTATACGATGTGCAGTAAGCGCCGGTCATTGTGATCACGTTTGTGAATTGAATTTTAATTCTATTAAACCGTGATTCTAATTAGCGAAAATAGGAGGATTATCCACAGGCTATAAAAGAAAAGATATATTAAGCACAAATTTGCCCTTTATTACCTTTCCAATTAACAAAATTAAATGATACGTGAAAATTGGAAGAATATATGTGATAATCGGAATAATTAATTCGTACTGTAATATGTACATACTAACTAAACTAGTTGACATCTCTGTTCAATGTCATTTGTGGGTGGGGGTTAATATTTAAAACAGTGAAAAGATAAACAATCAATAACAAAAAACACGGCACACACAAATTGCAAGTAACCTGATACGCGCACGTGAGAACGGAATAACAAATAACGAAGCTTTAAAAATAGGAATGAAGAGAAGATTCTGAAAATTATTTTTTTTATATGATTGTTGATTCCATAGAAGTGTAAACACATTGTACCATAATAAATCACAGAATTCCAGCTTTCGGTATTATCGCACATTCAATAAGATCGAGTTTACTATCACTTTATGATAGATTTCACTAACAGAAAAGCTCAATAAACAGGGCTAATTGTTTTATGGTTGTGACCTCCAGAAATCCGACCAAACTACTTGGTACAGTCAGAGACAATCGTAGGGTAATCTTCAGTGCTGTTGTCTCCTACCCCGATTAAATGGCATTTTGTCCCAATCAAGCGAAGTAAACCTTGGCTATTTTCTCGATTGGGTTCTGGTTTTTAGGATTTGCCCCAAATAAACGGCTGCCCCGATTAACTGGTGGCCCAAATAACCGGAATCCATTGTATATATATATATATTTTTTTTTTTTTTTTTTTTTTTTATTATGTAAAACCCAAACACAAGAGGTATTAGAACCAATAGTACTTAGTACTGTGCTTCGGTGGAGGTTGAGAAGACGAAAGATATTTATTGACATTGGACTTAAACTTCTGTAGACTGTAATTTTCAGGAAATACGTATGAAGGAAGGTTGTTCCAGAAAACGGCGGTTGAATGAATAAACGAGGAAGATGAAAAGTTGGTTCTGTGAGTTTGAAGTTGGACAGTAAATGGATGTTGGCTGGTGGCGGCACGTGTGCGGACTGTTTTGAAAGAGAGAGCGGGAATTATAGAAGCCAATTCAGAACAGTGCCCATGGAAGTATGTATAGAAGAGGCATGCAGCAGAAACAGTACACCTATGAGAGAGCGAGTAGAGAGACTCTGTTAGATATGAATCATTAATTAACCTAACTGCCCTCTTCTGATTGGAATCAAGAAGCCTGAGAGAAGTTTTGGGGGCACCACCCCAGATGTGGGACCAATATTCCAGGGTAGGGCCGACTTGCGATTTATACAGAGTGAGCAGCTGTTTAGAAGAAAAGTAACGCCGAGAGGGAAAGAGAAAACCAAGTTTTTTTGATGCAGAGGAAACAATATTTGTAATGTGATTGTGCCAAGAGAGATTAGAAGTCAGGGTAATCCCCAAAAGAGATATATCATTTTTCCTAGAAATCAGAGTGTCACTAAAGATAAGCATAGGAGCAGAAGAATCCTTTTTGCAAAATATAAGACAAGACTGAGTTTTAGAAGGGTTGAAATCAACTAAGTTGCCTTTGCCCCACTGGAGAATTACCTGAAGATCGGCGTTTAAGGAATTGGTAGCAGATTTTCGAGAAGTTGAAGCTGGTTGAGCAGGACAAGGTTTCTCAAAATGGAAAGTGGAATGCAGTGTGCTATCATCGGCAAAATTATGGATAGGATTTCCAGTCAATGGAAGAAGGTCATTAATATACAAGAGGAAAGGAGTGGGGGAAAGAACTGAACCTTGGGGTACACCAGCATTAGTGGAGAAGTTAGAAGACAGAGAGCCATCCACCATCACCCGCAGTGAGCAATCAGATAGAAAACTAGATAACCAATTACAAAAAACAGTTGGCAAACCATAAGGTGGAAGCTTGTTTAGAAGACCTTTATTCCAAACACGATCGAAAGCGTTTGAGATGTCAAGAGCATCTACTTGTGTAACATAAGCCAGAATAATACCAGTGGATCAACACTGACGGAATCCATACTGGCAATCATTGGTCAGATGGAAGGTTTCTAGGTGGTTTAATAGTTGGCGGTTAATTGATTTCTCCATTACTTTAGAAAGAGTAGAAGTAATTGCAATGGGACAATAATTGGATGGGAGGGATTTGTCTTCCTTTTTAGGAACTGGCTGGATATAATCAAATTTCCAAGCAGAAGGAAAAACACCTTTGGAATAAGAAAGTGAAAAAAGGCGGTAATTTCAGGAGTATGGGTTTTGAGAACAAGTGGAGAAATACCATCGTGACCTGCAGCTTTCTTAGCATCAAGATTCGTTACAATCCTTTTGACGGAAGACCACAGGAGGCACTGAATGGAGCTTGTTGGGAATGGTAGGAGGTGTTTTACCAAGATCATTAATACATGAGTTGGGAGAAAAATGGGATGCTAGCAGGTCAACTTTATCTTTGGCTGAAGTGACAACAGAACCATCTGGTTTGGACAGAGGTGGGAGCAGAGATGGGCAAAAGTTTCGGCCAATAGCTTTGGCAAGAGACCAGAATGCTCGGCTACTATTAGGGCAAGAAGCAAGTTTTCTACTCTTAGCCTGTTCAAACTCTAGTTTGGACTGATTGCTAATTGCTTTACAATTGTTGCGAGCTTTGGTGAAGGCAGAAAATGAAACTGTAGAATTAGAAACAAGCCAATTACGATATGCAACATTCTTCTCTTGAACAGCCTTAGCACATTTATGGGAAAACCAAGGTTTAGATAAAGGATGAGATTTTAAAGTGGACTGGGATAAAGGATTCCATTCCTGCAAGAATAATTTCACTGACACAATCTGAGCTAACGTTGACATCAGAAGTTTTGAAACAGTAACCCAACAAAGGAAAAGAAGAAAAGAAGTCTCGCAGGTCATCCCATTTTGCATTCTTGTAATGCCAAACAATACGAGGTTGGGAATAGCCATGAGATAAAGGCTGCATTGGAGAAGAGACAATCACCAAGTTATGATCTGTGCCTAAAGGAACTCTCACTTCGACCATGTACTTAGGATTGTTTGTGAGAAAAAGATCAAGCGTATTGGCTGTATGATTAGGATTGTCCTTTATTCTTGTAAGTAAATGAACAATCTGTGCAAGATCATTAGTAATTGCAAAAGCCTCAGCATCTTGACCAGCTGGGTCGGTGTGACAAAAAAAAACGGAAGCCAGCTGGAGTTGTGAACATTAAAATCACCAAGGAAAATTACCTCACTGTTAGGAAAGTTGGACTGGAGAAAGTCAAGTTGCAAAGAGAGAAAGTCAAAGACTTCCAAGTGATTAGTGGAATTGGGAGAACGGTAGAGACAACAGATGAATTTGACACAATGAGGTAGAGAGATTTTAAGCCACAGAAGATCGAAAAGAGGAGATTCCAAATTGCCAAGTCTCTGACAGGGAATATCAGAACGGACATATTCACAAGTACCACTTTTGAGACAAGAGGAATCATACAGCGAATAATTTGGGCATCTGAGATGAGCAGTAGTTGAATCAACCTATAACCGATTCTGTCAGAAAAAAGTACTGTGGTTTGGCAGACTGCAAGTAGAAATGGAAATCATTGAGATTAGAATTGAGACCATGTATATTTGTGAAATGAATTAGGAAGTGCTTGGGAGGTTTAGATCTTTTCGCAGATAAGCTTGCTCTATTAGTTTGACAATTCATGGTGTATTCAATAGTAAGAAAAAGTGGGTGGGACATGCTGTATGAAGTAATGAAATATTTGGATATGGCGTACATATGGTAAGAATATACCCAGATCCTTGGCATAACGTGGCCTCGACAATGCTCCCCGCATACACACTACTCGGACTACCTCCAGTCACTATCTGGCAGAGTAGAGGTAGCAAGATTATACACTAGCTGATCTTGAAGCCTCCTCGAGAGTTACCAATAGGTTCGGTCCGGTGTGCTAACTAGCGGCTGGCCTGCGAACACCATTTTAGAGCTGTAACCTCGAAATGTAAGGAATATTGGATCTTGCCACAATGTTCATCATAACCTCAAAAGTCATCAATCGTACTGCATGATGGAAGAGTTGAGGTAGAGAGATTTTAAGCCAGAGAAGATCGAAAAGAGGAGATTCGAAGGGGTTGACCGGAACTTAGCTCTAGAGACTAAACATGGGTTCCACACTTCAAACCTCCAATATGCAAAGTGGTGGTATTGCACCGGTTGATGAGAGTCATCTATATAGTTATCTACCATATTTCCCCATGTATAAGACGCACCTTTTTTCGATAAATTTGGGGTCAAAAAACTGGGTGCATCTTATACAGTGGTTGTAGATTTTTTCACTTGCATTTCCCGCTTTTTTGCACTTGTTGTCTTTGCGCTCATTGTTTTGCACTTGTTACCGGTATATTAAGTTACGTTTTACCACGTTCTGCCCAGAAAAGATTTTCAAACAGTGCTGAATTCAAGTTATGAGGAGTTGTATGAATTTTATGATGAATAAAACTTGAGTTCAATAACTTTATGTAATACATTTTTTTTTTTTTTTTTTTTCAAATTTCGGGTCCCAAAATTAAGGTGCGTCTTATACATGGGGAAATACGGTGTGTGTGTGTGTGTGTGTGTGTGTGTGTGTGTGTGTGTGTGTGTGTGTGTGTGTGTGTGTGTGTGTGTGTGTGTGTGTGTGCATATATATATATAGGGTGTCCTTAAATGATGTTTCCGATTTTGATATTTTTGATTCAGAATTACTTCACGCTACACTCATGAAACCCATACCAGCTGAAAGATCAATTCAATAAGTTTTTTTTTAAATTGGCACTTGACTGCCAGTTTTGCATTCTACCCACTATGCAGTGCTGCATTTGCCAGAATGTCAAAATGGCGATCAGGCCAGAGAAAGTTCTTTGTGTTAGCATTTCATGCGACAATGGGGTTATTATTATTATTATTATTAGCATTAGCCATATGGTGCAAGGAAGCCTGGAGCTTATGCTGCACCAGCAGAAAAAAAAAAAAAAAATCTGAATTACCCTGAGAGAGAGAGAGAGAGAGAGAGAGTCAGAAGCAGAAGGGAATCATCAAGAAGGATAAGAATGATGAAAAGGACAATTTTTGTGTGGTTATGTGAAGGACAATATGTACATCCCTCAACTACCAACGACAATGCAGGAGCTGAAAGCGCAGATCACAGAGGCCTTTGGTAAAATTGATCGCAAAATGAAGCACAGTGTGTAGCAGGAGATTGAATATTGCTATGATATCATTTGAGCTACTCATGGTGCCCACGTTGAACTTTACCAATGACTTTTATGTACCTGCACAAAACTTATTGAATTGATCTTTCAACTGGTATGTTTCATGAGTGTAGCTTGAAATAATTCTGAATAAAAAAATATCAAAATCAGAAACATCATTTATGGACACCCTATATATATATATATATATATATATATATATATATATATATATACAGTAAACCCCCGCTATTCGCGGTTTCGCGTATTCGCGATCGCTGATTTTATATAAAATGAAACCTAAAAAAATGTGAATTTTAAAGCGCCGTGAATATTTTCCGTCATAAAAAAAAATTGGGCGTGGCTAAAATTATCTTTCCCGGTCAAAACAGCGCTCAGTGGGTGGGGGGGACAGGGGTGACAAAATCCCGGCGTGGATGTTTCTCGCTATTCCTTGTTCAGTATGTGTTATGCGCTTGTCATGGAAGGTTTCGTCATTTGCTTTTAATTTACATGCTTATAAATTGAATAAATTTATAAATTGATATGCCTACAGAAGAAAGTGACTTTATTGTGGACAAGTTCTTTCTAACCCATACAAAAATATGGCTACGAATAACAAGGGAAATGTGAAAAGATGAAAGAAGGTGATGACATTAGCGAATAAAATTGAGTTATTAGACAAAACTTCTAATGGTAAAAGTATCTCAGTGGCAAAACATTATAAAATCAATGAGTCAACGGTACGATCAATCTAGAAATCGGAAGAAAAAATCCGCCGTAGTGTCCGTGAAAACGCGCTAATTGCTTCAAAAATTTGCTCTGTAACTCGTGATGTTAAATTAGATAAAACGGAAAAGGCTTTAAATTTAGATAGAAGACCGAACTCAAAATAAAATTCCGTTAAGTTCACTCATCATTCATGAGAAGGCAAAACTCCTTTATCAACACTTTAGCAAAACTGGTGATAGCACTGGCGGGATAAGTTTTTTAGCTAGTAAAGGCGCTGGTTTGAAAGATTTGTTTGAAATTTCTAATAAATATTACATTTAATATTAAATTGTTTCTTATTTTCATTTCGATGCCATATGCTTGCATTTCACTACGTACTGTCTATGTACATAGTCATATTATGAAGGTACATACATAGACAAAATTTTAGACTAGTTTTTCTTATATATTTCATACTTTGGAACGGAACTCCTTTATTACTATGGGAGCCATAACTCAGTATTCGCGTTTTCGGTATTCGCAGTATTTCTCAGGAACGTAACCCCCGCGAATAGCGGGGGTTTACTGTGTATATATATATATATATATATAAATTAGAATGTTGGTTAAAAAAAACCAATAAAAAATAATGCCATCAGCATGGCAAGACAGAAGAGCAAAAATAGTCAAAATTAAACATAGAGATCAAACCAACAGGGAAGGAAGAGAAGGGTAATGAGAGTAAAAATATTGCAGTAGAAACTCTCCAAGATAATTTAGAAAATCTGAATGCAAAGATAATATAATAAATTAAATAGAAATTTAACGGTGTCCCCTCTGACGAGCACCAAGTCCAAATTTATGTGAAATATCACCAACTACATTAAAATAAAACAAAAATTGACGCGAATTGTCTGGCGATTAAAATGCAGCGATTCCCTGACCATTATTGGCCTTGTGGTCCTCTGTCTAGTCTCCAAGCACTGTAATCTGCAAAACTGAAGCCTTTTCTTCGTAAGAGCAACACTTTTTCCATTCACTAATCTTGTTGCCCTTCTCTGTACTGGTTCCAACAGTGATATGTTGGTATGAGTTGATATGTTGCTGTGGGGTTGCTGTTTCCCATATGTAGTACTTGACATTTGTCAATGTTAAACTTCATTTGCCACCTCTCATCCCATCTGCTCAACTTTTCTAGATCCTGTTGCAGCAGCGTACTGTCATTAGTGTCATTAACAAACCTGCCAACCTTCGTATCGTCTGCAAACTTACACATTAAGCCTGATATACCATCATCAATATCATTTATAAATACAGAAAACAACAATAGATGCAACACTGAACTCTGAGGAACTCCACTAATAACAATAGTCCACAAAGAGAACTGTCCATTAATTACCATTCTGTCTTCTCCCACTCAACTATCCCTTTATCAATAGCAGCAATTTGCCTCCAGTGCCGCACTGCTCCAATTTGTGCAGGAGTCTTCCATGTGCAACAATATCAAAAGCCTTTCTAAGATCCAAATATATGATGTCAAAGTTATTCCCTGCATCCAGTTGCTTTGTGATCACATCGTAGTATCCATTCAAATTTGTCAGGCAAGACTTTCCCTTAACAAAACCATGCTGTGTCCGAGTTGTAACTGAGGTATTGTCTGGATGATCCTGCAGTGCTTCTTTAACCAGTGCCACCATTAATTTCCCTGGAACAGAAGTTAAACTAACAGGTCTATAATTACTTGTATCGCCTTTGATCCTCCTTTATGAATTGGGGTCACATTTGCACATCTCCAGTCCATGGGTACCTCCCCTGAGTCCAAGGAATATCTCATAATTATGGCTAAGGTGCCTTATGTTTATCTTCAACAATTTCTCCTCCACTTTCCTCTCAGTTATTACAAAATCATCTAGCTCACTGCCATTCCCCTTCCTGAATAACTCCTCATGCATGAATCTAGATGCAAAATACTTATTTAGTTTGCCAGCCACCTCAGCAGGATCTTCTAGAGTTTACGTAGGTAAAGAACTCTTTGCTGTTTTTCTTTGCATCCTTTGCCAAAGATTTTTCATAATCTGCCCTTGCCTGCCTAACCTCCTTTGTGATTTGGTTACAGACCAGCTTATATCTATTATAGTCTTCCATGTCACCCATTAATTTATATGTATCCCGTGCATTTTTCTTCTCTGCCACGTCTCATTAGTTCATCTGACATCCATTTAGGCCTAAACCTTGAACAATATTTCTTAGTTGGCATGTAAATACTAGTAGCTTCCAAGATTAATTCTTTGAATGCTTCCCATTTTGAATTTGCTTTTGGTAACATCATCAGTTGATCCCACCGTATAGAATTTAAATACTGTCTGAGACCTCCATAGTCGCTTTTACGAAAGCAAAAACCCTTCCCTTTACCCCTAATGGTAGTTACCTCTTTGTGTAAATCCCACGTGAGCACACCGTGATCACTGCCACCTAGTGGTTCCTTTATCTCCAGATTCTTAATGCATGAAGAATCACTACTGATAATTAAATCAAGGGTATTACTTCCTCTAGTTGCTTCCTGAACATGCTGATATAGAAAACAATCATCCAGTAAATCGACAAAAGCATTGCTAGTGTGTGAGTGACCAGTCCACAAATTCCAGTTAGTTAATATCTGGAAAATTAAAATCCCCCATTATAAGACTCTCTGATTTACTGGTCCACTCTATTTCCCTGTACAGTTCCTTATTATACTCGTCAGAGTCATTAGGCCTATAACACACTCCTACTCAATTTAGATTTCCCAGTGCTTAGGTCACACCAAACTGACTCGAAACTGCACTGTCCAGCGATGTCGGCTGGCTGCCTCCTTGGATTTTATGTGTTTCTTAACTTATAGCATAACCCCCTTCTCCCTCCCTTCCTATTCTGTCTATCCTCCCTGTACACATTATACTCCCCAAATTCCAGTTCTGCCTTCCTTATATCTGTGTGACACCACGTCTCTGATATCCCAACAATATCCGCCTTTGATGTTTTGACGAACACCTGAAATTTATCAGATTTATTTACCAAACTCCTAGCATTGGAGTAAAGCAAGTATACATGCACCTGTTCCTATTCTTAGCTACCCTAACACAACCCATGTGTTTACTTGTACCAAAATGACTCCCAGCAGTCTCTGAAATCCCCTGCATCTTGTTTTCCAGGATGCTGCTCATTCCAGTAGAAGCAGTGCAAGAATTACTTTCACGTCTGCCAGCGGCTACTTTTAATCCCCCCAATCTGGCAGTTTTCCAACCCACTTAACACTTCCTCGAAAGCATCAGCAAATATTCTTGCACACTTTCTATTTAAGTGTATCCCATCCCTGTAGAAGCAGTCTCTCCTTTTAACAAGCACCGACAAGGCTAAGAAAAATTCTACCCCTAGAGCCTTGCACAATCTCTCCAGGGCTGAATTGATCGACAAGGCTCTCATCATATATACTCCCTCCTATCGTGTCTGGACAGAATTGCAGACAGTTTCAAATTCATTCCTAATTCATGGCTTTTTCTTTCAACAGTGACCTGTACTTGTTAAATAATTCTACCGGTCTCCCACTCTTAATATCATCAGTGTCGGCGTGTACAACAATATCACCTTTTGTGCCCTTAAAAGATTATATCTGCTCTACAAGGTAATAGTAATCGTGGCATGTGAGCAAGAATGCAAGCATATGAGCCTTAGTTGCATCAGCCAAAAAAAAAAAAAAAAAATTATCAAACTTTGTCCCTGGCAGACATACCCTGGTCCTGTTCCACCAATTCTTTTTACACAATATGTTCCCCGTTTCCCTGACAATTTCCTGTGGGATCAGTGCATTCTGCATTGGGGGTTGTTGCTGTATTGCAAGATGATCATTTGCAAGCTCTCACATTGATGTGAGCAGCTGAGAGCTTGATGGGCCCCTCAATTTTTATCCTTCAAGGGCATCCACTCTGTCCTTCAAGCTCTCATATAGGCCCATAACAATGCTGAGTTGTCTCCTGATTGCCTCACACTCCTTACATCGCGCACACACAAAGATATTCCCTTTAGCAATGTCATGTCCTGTTCCTGATTTCTCTGCAAAAATCAACCAAGCAGTGCATTTTAAAAGGCTGAGATTCAGAGGGCAGCTGCTGCCCACCTCAGTTCTCCCCTGAGCCACAACACTCCCATTAGCTTGAGCCTTTTGCTTTGCTGCTCTGGTCTGGGTAATGATTTCAATTCAATTTCAGTACAAAATTATAACCTTAAACTTATATCCCAATGCAGTTATAACACTATATATATGTATTTTTTTTTTTTTTTTCAGTATCAAGTATTATCCCCGAGTTTTGTTATATAACTTCCCTATCGAAAAAATCTAAGTTGTTATATGTATTTAGTTAAAAAAGTGCAATTTAATTGATAATGAAGTTTAACAAGATTAATAAATTTTTATGATTAATCAATAATACTATATCCTATACTAAGCTAATGCTATCTAGTACGGGATATAATGTTGTATTGTATAACAATGGCAGCAAGTTACGAATGGGAAATCTACGCACACTAAGTATTAATTTACTTTCAAAATCTGGCTATCTAAATTCAGAATAAACCAAGGATCTTGACTAGGTCTATAGGCTACTTATAGGAAATAATTTAATATAACAATTAAGTCAATAAATTGGCTAAATATAGCTAAAAATTTTGTGTTTGTCTGAGCTGCAAAAACTTGAAACACGTGGATTGGATACCCTTACCGATACTAAGTAATAACCTACAAAATCTTTATCAAAGTTAAAAATTAAACCAAGTATCGTAACTAGGAATATATATAGCTACTTCTAGAAAATAAATTAATATGCCAATTTAAATCAATAAAACAGCAAAAATTTAAAAAAACTTCTCTATTTGCCGTAGCCATAAAAACTTCGCCTGCACAAGGCTACTCTCATTCCTAAAAACGTTCTCATTCCCTTCAATATGATTGAAGATTTCATGGAAGTGTAAACACATTTCACCATAATATCCCACAGAATTCCAGCTGTCGGTATTATCGCAAATTCAATGATCGCGTTTATTATCCATTTATAATAGATTGCAGTAACAGAAAAGCCCAATAAACAGGGGACTGCTAATTGTTTTTATTGTTTAATGGTTGTGACCTTCAGAAATCCAACCGAACCACATGATATGGTCGGAGACAATCGTAGGGTAATCTCGAGTCCCACAGTCTCCTTCCTCTGCATGATTAAACGGCATGTTGTCCCAAATAAATGGCTGCCCCGATTAACCATTGCTCAAATACCCAGAATCCACCGTGTGTGTGTATATATATAATTATTACATATATAGTTATATATGTAATAATTTTATTCTTTATATAGAGGTACTAAATAAACATCAATTATAGATCACCACAAAGTTAAAATACTACCATACACCTTTTCATAATAAAATAAATATATAAAAATTATAAAAAAAGAAAAAAAAAGTTTAAGTAACTTAAACCCAAATTACATGGCACCCCGGTTGAAAACCATTGGTCTATAGTCTCGAAACTATGTAGCCAGTGTATGAATACTAGAACCATCTCAACCAT
This sequence comes from Mastigoproctus giganteus, assembly GCF_048544385.1. Lineage (NCBI taxonomy): Eukaryota > Metazoa > Arthropoda > Arachnida > Uropygi > Thelyphonidae > Mastigoproctus > Mastigoproctus giganteus. The sequence goes on from NC_143575.1 coordinate 166,171,243, forward strand.
AGAAGATAATAGGCTGGAAAAGATGTCTTTGCAGGATAACAGAAGAATTTCAAGGTTTGCAATTGCAGACAGAAGTCGGGGAAACAAGGAAATATGTGTGCAAAAAAGGATGGGTAGAATAGGACTGGGGTATGTCTGCCTGGGGCAAAAGTAGATGATGTAGAGCAGATATCATCCTATGTGCACAAAAGGTGATGTTGTTTTACACATTGGCAAAAATGATATTAACAGTAAGAGATCTGAAGGTTTACTTAACAAGTAGTGTGGCCAATATTGAGAAAAAGTCACGAGTTAGGACTGAATTTGAAATTGTCCGAAATTCTGCCCAAATGCAATAGGAGAGTATTTGTTTGAGAGCCTTGTCAATTAGTTCAGCCCTGGAGAGATTGTGCAAGGCTTGTGGGGTAGAATTTTTCTCAGCTTGCTCTGTGCTTGTGAACAGGAGAGACTGTTTTTATAGTGATGGAATATACAGTGGTACCTTGAATTGCGAGTAACTTGGTCTGCGAGTGTTTTGGAAGATGAGCAAAAATTTTTAATAAATTTTAACTTGATAAACGAGCGAGGTCTGGCAATACGAGTACAGTCAGTCCTCGTATAACACATGTTTACACTACACAAATTCGATCATACCGATTTATAAATAGTGGAACAATATCTTGTATAACACGAACTGAATTCGCTTTTGCACGATTCGCCTTTGTGTTTACAAGAAATGGCAGTCGAACGCAGAATCACCCCAACCGAGCGCAACACGATAGGAATGAAGAGAAGATTCTGAAAATGTATTTATGGTTTTTATATCAGTGAAGGGCATTTCACCATAATAACGGAAAAACCAACACAATTCCAGCTATCGGTATAATCGCAAATGCAATTAGATCGAGTTTACTACCAGTTTATAACAGATTCCACTAGCAAAAACGCAACTAGAAATTGTTTTTATTGTTTTATGGTAGTAACCCCTAGAAATGTGCTTTAGTAAAATGTGAGGTGTTAATAGTGTATCTCTGCCTTTACAGTGTTGTTTATTCAGTTGCTACATGCGCGCAGCTTTGTTTATGTGTATCAAGCGTGCCTCCTCATTTTGTAATAGTGTGAGCGATGAAGCTGTTTAACGACAATGCCATGTCATATTTCCGTGAAATCCTCAAAAGGAAGCAAAAGCAAGTGTCATTGGATAGGTTCCTTGTTAAAGTCGCACTAAAAGAAAAAGTCAACAGATAGCAGTGATTCCGTTAGTGACAGTGAAAGTCGTCCTACCCAATAATTAATAAATTCGATTGCTTTATGTATATTAAATTTAAATATTAAAAATATAAAAAAGGTATGTATGTATTTTGTATTAATCATTTTTACAGTATATGAATATTTTTGAGTTTTGGAACAAATCATCTGGGTTTCCGTTATTTCTTATGGAGAAATTCGCTTTGATATACGAGTGCTTTGGATTACGAGCACGTTTCCGGAACAAATTATGCTCGCAAACCAAGGTATCACTGTACTTAAATGAAAGGAGTGCAAGACTATTTGCTGATGCTATTAGGGCATTGATAGGTGTTTTGGAAAACAGCTAGCATGAGGGGGGGGGGATACACAGACTAATAGATTAACTAGAGCTACAGGAAGATATGAAGGAATTCTTGCTCTGCTTCTATTGGAAAATGCAGAAGCCCGGAAAGCAAGGTGTCAGAGATTTCAGGCCATGCTGTGGGTCATTATGGAACCAGTGAATATATAGGCTGTGTTAGGGTAGCTAAGAGTAAAAACATGTACATGTGCACTAATGCTAGGAGCATTGTAAATAAATTTGATGTATATGAGTACTAATTAAGTCATCAAATGCAGATGTGGGGATAGCAGAGACATGATGACTCAGACATAAGTGATGCCGAATTTGAATATGGGAAGTACAATATATACAGGATGGCTGGAGGGGTCATGCTGTTAGTTAAGCATATTAAATATAAGGCAGTGCATATCCAGTCAACATGGGTGACCAGTGCAATATTGAGTCAGTCTGCTGTGATGTAAACACTGGAATGTATGCTTATATTAATAGTAGAAGGAAGGGGTTGAATCACATTGGGCCACGTGATGTACAGTGTAGACAGAAAAACTGCATCACCTGGGAATTTTGCAAATAATGTGTTTTGCACTGCATTGTGGGTTGTAGAAGTGTTCAAAATGCATTTTTTAGATGGGGTATATCTCTGTGAATGAAATACAATAAAAAGACTCCACCTGATATACCTAATTGCCATAAATATCTTCCCAAAGGGTAAAATGCATGATTAATGGAAATATGAGAAATCATGCAAATGGCAATCATGACAAGTTAACGTAATAGTGTTATATACTGTAAATCAGCAAAATAAGTACTCAATATTTTTTTTTGTTCCTCATCGATTACAGCCTTGCAACGATCTGGCATCGAGTTAATCAACTTCTGGATGTACGGTTACCCAATTTTGTGGTGCCACACCTTTACAATGCTCTCCTGCAGCTGAATCTTACTTCTTGGCTTCTGAGAAATTTTAGACGATATTATGTACCAGCAATTTTCAATAGGGTTCAGATCTGCACTGGTTGCCGGACCAGTCCAACACTGTGATGCCAGCATTTCTAAGGTATGATTGCACCTTAAAGGAGAAAAACGAAGGGAAACATTGGTGTAAGTATGTTTTAAGCCTTGTGAGACAGGATGACAAACTCATCATTAAATCTAAATAGCATAAAACTTACCAAATTTGCTGTGTAGCAAGGTGCTGAGTCCTGTTGAAAAATGCAGTTTTGGACGTCTATGTGGTGATCCCTAATAATGGGTTTCAGGCACTCCTCCAAGGTAGCAGCATAGGTTTCTGCATTCACCATTCTGTTAATAAACTTAATTAGCCCCACACCTTTGCTTGTTGTGTATCCCCAGATCATCTGATTGGTGGGGAACTTTACAGTCAGTGTTATGCAGTTAGGATGGTATGAATCCAATTTTCTTCTTCTAACATCGCTTTCCATCCGAGCCATGCTGGTTGAATTTCAATTCATCGGAAAAGAAGACGTTGTCCCGTTGCTCTTTTGTCCATTAAATATGTGTTTTAGCCCAAGCAAGTCGCTTCTTCCTCGTGGCTATTTGCCCAAAAAGAAGACTTTGTTGTCAACAAAGGCTTCTTCTTGGGCCGATGGGCATGCAAACCACATTCTGAAAGCCATCTTTGGATAGCTTGTGCACTTGTTTCAACACTAGAGGGCATCTCAAAGTCCAGTTTTAGATCAGGAGCACTAGCATGGCGATTACGAAGGCATAGCCGTTTCAAATATCGATCTTGGGAAGGCATAGTCACTCTCTTACGGCCTGAACCAGGTCTTCCTTCACATCACCAGTTTCACGCTTTAATTTCAGCACTTGGGATGCTGTTGACTGGTGGCAGCCAATTTTATCAGCGATAGCACGTGTAGAAAGCCCTTCATGGGCCAGAGCGACAGCTACACTTTTTTTTTTTTTCTTGTGTCAACTGAACATATGGAGCCATGCTACACCTCCACAAAACAGGATACTAATGATACTAATTTTTTAAGGTGATGCAGTTTTTTTTGTCTGCCGGTGTATATGGGTTAACTTTTGATGACCATTCACACAAGGAATTCTTTACTGGAGGGGATGTAAAAAGTTTATTGAAATCCAAAGGGAAGTTAAATGACTTTGTGATAAATTAAAGGAAAGTCGAAAACAAATTGTTGAACCTGAACATGAAAAAAGCACCTGAAGTAGATACAATCTATCAATGGACTTCCCAATTGTTCGGTGCTGGGCCCATTATTGTTTTCACTATTTATTAATAATATTGATGAAGGTATATCAGACTTAATGTGAAAGTTTGCAGATGATACAAAGGTTGGCAGAGTGGTTGACGACAGTAATGATGGTATACTACTGCAACTAGGTTGAGAAAAATTATGTCAATGGTCTGGGAAATGACAGTTGAAGTTTAGTATCGACAAATACAAGGTACTTCATATGCAAAGCAGTAATCTTAGAGGAACTTATCAACTGTGTGGAACTACACTCAGGGTGGCTGAAAATGAAAAAGACCTGGGGATAATTGTGCAGTCACATAAAATGAAATTCTCTGAACAGTACAGTCAGTCCTCGTATAGCACGATAGTTGTGTTCCTAGAAACCCTCGTGCAATGCAAAATCGTGCAATATAAACAACAGGCCCTATGGGAAAAATAGGGTTAGGTGCCAACCACCCAAGATTGAACACACATTTGTAACCAAAACATTACCAAACACAATAAATAATCGTCTATTACGTAATAAAATATTGCTAATGCTTTTGCTTTTATCCTAAGCAAACTTTTTTTTTGATTTTCTATCCAAACAGATGACAGCCGTTCCATCTCTTCCAATTCTTTGTGTCTTAATCTAATGGATTTTAATTACACTTTGAGTTGTTCCTGCTATCAAAGTTGTTTTTATTTTCTCTGCATTCTTTGCAATTCTCGGCATTGCCTCATTTAGATCTGTAGCACGTGCAATATTACATGGTCTTTCGTTTTGCTCAAATCACAATTTCATATTTTTTCTCTATCGACAGAGACGGACTGGCCACAAGCCTTACCGGAGAAACCCCAGTGGGCCGGAGGCCGGTGTGATTTTGGCCATAAACCATAGTATGAGGCCACTATAGATTTTCCCAGGTAAGAATTTTTGATCCAGTCCGCCTCTGTTTATCGATATTGCTTTTGTTTTTCTCTGTGAATCTGCAGTGTCTTCACCAGGATGCTTCCTTTCCACACCTTTTAAGTATTTTACTCATTTTTAGGGAATAAAGCACAATTACAAAACGAGGAGGCACGCTTGATACACATAAACAAAGCTGTGCGCATGTAGCAACTGAATAAACAACACTGTAAAGGCAGAGATACACTGTTAACACCTCGCATTTTACTAAAGCACATTTCTGGGGGTTACTACCATAAAACAATAAAAACAATTTCCAGTTATGTTTCTGCTAGTGGAATCTGTTATAAACTGGTAGTAAACTCGATCTAATTGCATTTGCGATTATACTGATAGCTGGAATTGTGTTGGTTTTTACGTTATTATTGTGAAATGTGTTTCCCCTTCACTGATATAAAAAACAAATACATTTTCAGAATCTTCTCTTCATAAACACAAAGGCGAATCGTGCATAAGCGAATTCTGTTCGTGTTATATAAGATATTGTTCCCCTATTTATAAATCGTGTATGATCGAATTCGTGTAGTGTAAACACGTGTTATGCGAGGACTGACTGTACTGACATGCCACTAAGGATATTCATGGGATTTTGTCAGCGATGTACGGAAACATTGCTAGTGGGTATAAGGAGTGATTATCCCTTTGTATAAGGCCTTACTTAGGCTACATCCATCATAAAGTGGGACCTCCAGACCAGTCTGGAGGCCTCACTTTAATGATGGATGTAGATCTTCTGGAACAGGTGCAGAAAAGGGAACAAAAGGATGCTCTTACCTAGGAAGGCTTCAGTTCTGCAATTTGCAGCATCTGAAGACCAGGCACCTGTGGGATAATCTCTTTGAGGTATTTAAGGTCTTAAATGGATTGAGTAAGCTGAATGTGAATGTTTCTTCCTCTTGCTAAGACTACACACTTACCAATCTTCCTCAATAAATTTAATTGAGGAAGATTGGTTGTAGGATAAATGTGTGGAGGTTTGCCTTAGCTAACAAGTGATTGATTGTTGGAATAGGCTTCCATTTGTTGTTGTTAAAGTGGAACGTTTGAATACATAGGAAGAACTAGACAAATTCTTGAAGGGTGAGGATGGGTGAACTGTTACAGATGGTTTTTTTTTTTTTTTTTTGGCTGATGCTATACAAGTTTGCTTTCTTGCATCATTTGCCACCACACCACTACTACTTTTAATTTCTGAAACAAGAAGTATCTTGTTGACTCTCAGACTTGAGATTAAGTGAAAGGACAATCCGACATTGGCTTTTTGATAGTGGAATTAAAGCTAGAATTCCAAGAAAAAAGCCATTCTTACCTTTAAAGTAGAGACAGATGAGATTTACTTGGGACAAAGAGCACATTGGACTTCTAAACAATGACAGTCTGTGCTGTGGAAAGATGAGACCAAAATTTCGATATTCATCAGTGATGGAATCAGATATGCCTCAGTGCAACAACCCGCAGAGATATACCGACGAATGTCATACACTGGAGTTGGCAGAATTGAAGTGTTGCAGGGTACAATCAGTGCAAGAAAGTGCATTGAATGCATCCTTAAGATTTAGCTACTGCAGTCTGCTGATGACATTTTTCCTGATCCAACTATAACTTCATTTTCCAACAAGATGGAATACCATGTCACACAACAAAGATATGTAAAGACTAGTTTGATATTAATATTCAAGTAATGGAATGGCTTGGAAATAGTAAAGGCTTGAAACTGGTAGACTCCATTCCTTGAAGATTCCAAGCAGTATTCAAGAGTAAATGATATCCAAAAAATACTGACTATGATGCTACTACAAGGACACACCAAGTTATAGATTTAAGTTACAATTTAACATTATAATTGTTTATTATATTCAGTACAGAATAAAGTGGAATTTGAAATAGCATACATCTTCATGTGTTTTTTCTTGAAAAACTTCCTCCTCCTTGCCATAAAAAAACAGCTATATTTGTAAACGTTTTCATACTTATGGCCACTAGTGTAGTTATAGAGAGTAAAATTCTTAGCTAAAAACAAAAAAGTGTATACCAACCTATGTGACTAGAACCTTCAAGTTTATTTTCACTATTAAAATTCTTCAGTTCTACTACTATACGCTATACTATATTGACATGCTAGGATGATTGTGCAAAATTACCAATACAAAAGCTCTACAAATATTAATTCATAACTTAAAAAAACTCTAGCTAAATTTAAAAATAAGCTAATAAACATGACTAAGACTATTAATCTATTATTATACCAACTTAATATGTTAAATCAAAAAGGTGGCAAAATTGTCCAAAAAAATTATCCATTTTCAGGAGCTCAAATTCTTCATCTGTATGGTTCATACTATCCTCTATATTATCTTTATATTATCCTTTAGAAGGAAGTCACAGCCATGTGTGTACTGAGCTGTTTTGTTACTTAAAACCCTTTGGTTTGATACCTTTATGTTTCAGATTTGTAGCGAAGTTATTATGTGTGTTTATCTGATTAGCAGATGGTTAATAATAATTAATATGTATATATTGCTGTAGTAGCTGTGAATCACAATTTCCATGTTATATTGATCAAAGCAAAAAACTTTCAGCATAAACACACCGAACCGCAGCTGATGTTGCAGATGAACTCAACAGATACTTTGCATCAATATTTACAAAAGAAAAATCCTTTATTTAAATGGGAAATTACGGGAGTGAAGTTAAAAAAAATGTTCACATGATCATTTAATGTAAAAAATTTTTAGCCTACAGGTGAGTAAAGGCAGAAACAGAGTTATCACCTCACGTGTATACATGTCTAGCGTCAAGCGTGGGGTAGCTATATTTACTAATTAGTGTATTGCTCAGAGAGCACTTTGTGATTGGCTGTATTCACAAGATAACACGTCGGGCTTCAATGCCGAATGACATTATCAGGAACTCATTTCTGTTTGAACAGAAATTTCATTAGGCATGACCACTTGACAAGAGGAAAATGGAGGAAATACTAATAGAAAATTAAATTAGAAGTTAATAATCTGTTTTGAGCGCACAAGTAAGAATATCCGAAAACAAATAACATCGGACGTTGCACCTGTGCCTACTCCGAAGCACCCTCCACTTCTACCAGCTACTTGGCATACTAACCTTAAATGTCCATCACAGAGACACTCAGAAATGGCCAAAGGAAGAAAATAGACCAAGAGTATTACAATTAACAAATTTAGATGACGAACAAGTCAATCATTTCAATTTGCACAACTCAAAACAATTTCTTACAAGTTCAGTTTTTAGGGTTGAGAAGTAGTTTTTTGTTGTTAATTAAATTTCATTCAAAATTAAACTTGCAGTATTTCAACTTTCCTTAAACATACAACTAATTTTTTCTTAGTGCTGATTGAATTTCGAAATTGCATATTTTGTCCTTGAATGTCATCCTTAATTGGATTATATAGGAAATTAAATTCTTCTAAGTCCTGCAGTAAATGATGGAAATTGCCCTTTTCTGTTCTCTTCCAGTTTATGTTGTGTATCCATTGCATACTCTCTCTCTCTCTCTCTCTCTCTCTCTCTCTCTCTCTCTCTCTCTCTCTCTCGTTTTCTCAGGTATAGGAAAATCGCATGCATTTTCAAAATCTGAGGAGGAGGATGAACTGTGGCAATTCATTTCGCTTCAGCTTTCCTCAAAGAGAATGACATATACAACGTTACAGGTTGCCAGACGTACCCCTTTTGGAATTATAATAAAATTTACAAGATACACCTTTTTTAACATTTGAAATGGGGAATTTGAAAAAAGCAGAAATCATAAAACAACCTGTTGAGATGATTATTTAGGAAGAAAGAATTAACTGACGATAAAGTTGTTGAAATGCACCCTTAAAGACTCAAAAAAACATTTTATCCTATTTACAAAGGGGGTTACAGAATATTTATATTATGCCGACTTTGTAACCTTTTACATTCTACTTGATTTTTTTTTTTTTTTATTTAAAATTCCAAATATCAATATCGGTTTGCTGTATGAAGAATATGTTCTGTTGAAATCATTCCGTAGAAATATTGCGACAAAAGACCTCAAAAATATACCACAGATGGTTGGATAAAAAATTTAAATACGTACTTTGTATGTATTTAAAATACAGAGAAAAGTATTAATTTTGTTTTTGTTTTGCTTCAAATGCAATGAGTGAGCAAGTATTTGGCTCAATGTTTATCGCGTGGAAAAAAGATAGAGTGCATTTAACCATTAAGGCTCGTTATGAGAACATCATTGGACTCGGGAGAAATTCTGTTGTATTGGAAAAATGCCAGTTTATCGGCAATACATAAATGCAGTTCTAAGTGTAGTGAGAAATTACTGACCGAATAAGAAGAATCATGGAGACAATGATCAAGAGTGAAATTTGGGATCATTTAGATAGAAATGGAATTTTGAAGGATACACCGCATAATTTTGTAAAGGGAAATTCATGTTTACCAAATCTGGTTAGCTATTTTGACAGGGTCACTCATAAACTGGATTTAGGGAATCATTTCAACATTGTTTATTTAGATTTCAGCAAAGCATTTGGCTCAGTCCCAAATGAATGGTTATTTTATAACCTGGAACAAGTTGGAATCACGGAGAAAATCCTTAGGTGAATAGCAGGGTGGCTTCAGGGCAGGAGGCCCTGATAGGGTTGTGATAAATGGTTATTCCTCAAATTGGGTTAATGTAAGAAGTGGGGTTCCCCAAGGATCAGTATTGGTACCACTGTTGTTGATTTTCTTAAAGAAATTGATAAAAGGATAGAGGGTGTGTTGTCTAAATTTGCAGATATTGTAAAGATCGGTAGAGTAGTTAATGATCACTGCCAAGCAAAGCTTTTTCAGAGCGACCTAGATAGACTTCTGGGATGGTCAGAACAGTGGCAGCTATTCTTTAATTCAGCAAAATGCAAGGTTTACACCTGGGAAATAGCAACCCCAAAATAACTTATACACTTGGTGGAGTTGAACTGAAGTTAGTAGTGGAAGAAACGGACTTGGGAGTTACAGTATGGTCACGCATGTGAAGTTCTATGAGCATTGTAGACAGGTTGCAAGGAGGGCCCATGGTGCCCTATTGATGGTTTATCGAACATTTTTTTTCTAGTGGAGATAAGGATATCATAATACAATATATAAGCTGTTATTAAACCAAACTTGAAAGACATTGAGCTTCTTGATAGGGTTCAAAGATAGTAACTTGCCTGGTGAGATTGGCAAAAGGGCATCCATATGTGGAAACACTTGTGATATGTGGTTGCACAGCTGGAAACGAAGCACCTTAGAGATGTGAATTGGGTGTTTTATAAGGCCCTGCGAGGCAAAAGTAAAATGAATGAGGACAAAATTTTCATGGTTATAAATAATTCTAGAACTATAGGCCATAAATTCAAGTTACTGGGGGAGATGTTTAGATTGGATTGCAGGAAGTTTTAATTTAGCCAGCAAGTTATAAATTACTTGAATAAGTTACCTAGGTGGGTGGTTGAGGCTGACGGTTTGTGGGAATTCAAAGGTCAGCTGGATAGTTAGTTACCCATGTGAGGAAGAAAATGCATAGACTATCTTTTTTCTTTTTGTTTTATTATTTATTAATTAGTTTTTTTTATTATTATTATTATTTCACTTTTTTTTTTTTCTTTTTTGCTAATGAAGCATAAGCCTAAGGCCTCCTTCCACCATATAGCCATTACTAACATAAATCCAACGGGCTTCCCATTTTCCACCATAGGCTGTGGCCCACTCACACGAAGAATTTCTTGTGAAAACTTTGGTATTTGCCGAATTACGTTTCTTTGCAGCTGTTGAAATATGACAACAATTGTCTCTATACAACCCCCTCTATTTTCTGATTCAGTGGAGGGTTATATATAAATTTTTTTTAGCCGTGTTACTTAATGTTAGCATCCAAAAAAAATCGCTTATTTTGGGGCATGTGACTATTGGCATCTTTCTTACCAATTAGAAGTAGTGTAAGTTAAACTTCTTTTTTTTTTTTTTTTTTTTTTTTTTTCATGGATTTGGTCAGTGATCCACATTAATAGAGGAAGCCATTTTTAAGAGATGTGGACCAGAAGTTTAACAAATTCTAAAAGGGGACTGAATGATTTTGTGGTAACTGAGAGGAGAGTGGAAGAGTAATTGTCGAAACTAAACATGAAAAAGGCATCTTGGGTAGATGGGATTTATCCAGTGATATTAAGGGAGACAGCAAAGAGGTTAGCAGACCTTTAACCATAATTTCAAGATCACCTCTCATCCTTGCATTCAGGGCTGGGGGGGGTGCCTATTGACTGGAGATGAATAAATGTATCCCCAGTTAACAAATGGGATCAAGGATGACATTAGTAATTTCAGACATGTTAGTCACTGGTTAAAGAAGTAATGCAGGACTGTCTAGACAGAAGAGCAGTCAGCATGAATTTTTTTAAAGGATGATCCTGTCTTACCTATTTGTTGCCTACTGTGATACAAGAGCAGTGGAACTGAATGTAAATAATAATCTTGATGTCATACTTGGATTTTGGAAAAGCTTTTGATATTGTGGCACATAAAAGACCACTGTACAAATTGATAGAATGTGGTGTAAGTCCTAACTGTGGATAAAGGGATAGTTAAGTGGGCGAAGACAGAGAGTGGTTATCAGTGGATACTGCTCTTCTTGGAGTAATGTTATAAGCAGTGTCCAACAGGATTCACTACTGGGCCCATTGTTGCTTTCTATGTTTATTAATGATATTGATCAAGGCATATCAGTCTTAATTTGCAGATGATACAAAATTTGGCTAGGTTGTTAATGAAATTTAACATTATTTTAAATGATAGTTACTGTAGGAGGCACTAAGCCGAGATTAATATATCAACTGTGTGGTGGTACACTCAGAGTATTGGAATATAAAAAAGACGTGGGGTGATTGTGCAGTAAAATATGAAATTATGGGCAGTGCAGACAGTCTGCCAGGACAGCACAAGGTTCTGTCATTGATATGATATACATGAATTATGCTAGCAGAGATAAGGAGGTGATTATCTCTTTGTATGTGGTAATGGTTAGGTCACATCTTGTATTTCATACATGTCTGGAGGTCTCATTTTGTATTTTTATAAAAGGTTAGTATTTATTATTAGCTACATGGTGCAAGGAAGCCTGAGCCTTATGCTGCACCAGCCAAAAAAAAAAAAAATCCCCACGTTACCCTGAGAGAGAGAGAGAGAGAGAGAGAGTGTGTGTTAAAAGTAGAAGGGAATCACTAAGAAAGAGAAGAATGATGATATCCAACTCAAGTGAAGCTCATACTCACCAGTTTTCCCAGTAAATTTATTCTCATGCTTAAGAAAACCTTTTTCTGAAAAATCAGGTGCCTCCGTAGCCAGGTGGTAGGAGCAGCAGTGCATAGCACACGCTTCTTGATTAGACCGTGGTTCGAGCCCATGACCACCAAATACGGAGGATGCGGAAAGGTCAGGGAATGACCACCGCATATCCCCGGAGCAATATGGCCTTAGTTGCTAATGCTGCTAAAAACCAAAACAACAACGACATCTGAAAAATCACATGTTTTGCTCCTGTTTTTGGTTCAAAAACCTTTTTGAAAGTCAATATTTGGCAACTTTGTTATTATAAGTAATTTTTTAAGAAAATTAAATATTTAAAAAATGCTGGGTATTATTACATGTTCTTTAAAAAACGGATTATTTTTCTTAAATTAAAAAAACAATGTATTGTATAAAAAATAAACATGGAAATAATAGTCACTTCGATTTTCCCATTCACAGAACTTTTAAGTAAAATTTTAAACATGTATGTCCATGTGCATATATTTCTGATTGTCATGTTTACAAATACTTCTAAAACAATTAAAAAATTTTGTCAGTCTGGTTCATTTGTTTTTGTTCATTTCTAGTAGATTTTTTTTTTTTTTTTTTTGCTGGTGCTATATAAGCTTGCTTCCTTGCATCATGATATGACATAATAATAATGTGCCTTTACTACTACTAATTTCACAGAATGCAGAATTTGAAATGTACAATACTCACTTCCCATAGAATAGGTTCCATCTTGACTGAATATTGCATTTCACATTGTGAAGATCACTTCTCCCCATAGATGTTTATTTAACGAGTAAAGGCAAGTAACCTTGACCTATGAACTGTAATTCAAACATGTAATACAAATATTCATAGCAGTGTCAGCATATATTAGTACCCACATTTAATTGTTATGCAAAAACCTGTAAAAACAATTTCAGGAACTATTGCAGTTAATGTTTGACTATATTTACGAAGTTAGAAAAAATTTTAGATTTAACTCATCAATTAAAGGATAGTGTGGGATCATTATTTTGCAGTGACACCTCTCAGGCTCCACACAAATACTGCTGGGTTAAGGGGAAAACTTGTCCACAGATGTCTAGTATCATTGTTGTGGGCTCCAGAGTTTTCCCCATTCTCTGTTGAGTCCTTAGTGCTGGGTATAGCCCAAGTATTGAGACCATTGCTTCCAGCCAACAACAGAACATGTTCTGCCCTTTGCCAGACCCAACAGGCGTATAGCAGCCAGGGTGCACCAGACACCAGGTCTACCGCCCCGTGGAGGCACGCCAGGTTCTACTATTGATGACTCTTTACTGGGGTCCCAGGGTAGCTGGGGGGGCCCCAAGTAGCATGTGAGAAACTTGGCCACCATCTGACACTTAACTAACTGAGAAATAGACAAGAAATTTTTGATCATTACTGAAAGAAGTTGCTACACATACTGGCTCCTTTCTCAGCAGAAATATTAGTAACCTGCCATTTCAATCGCCTGTACACAGAAGTCATTCTAATTTAAGCAGTAATTATTTAAAATGAATCAACACAATATTTTTCAATAACAGCATATAATGTGCGATATATTTGTCATATTTTATTATTAGATGAAAATACTGAAATTGTTTTCTCTGTTTTAGGGTAAACAGAAGCATTGTAAAAAGACAATACTTTGAAAATGTGATGCCTCTGAAACTTCTTGGACTTCTCAACTGACTGCTGGTCAAGATTGTCCACGGCATACTCTAACTTGTTGTTCCACAAGAACAAGACATTGTTGCTTTGTTTTTCTTTGTATTGTCAGAAGAGGGGTTCATTACCTTGTCTCATAGACAACCGTTTTACAGTTGCAGAGATACATCTTTATTTTACTATTGATCCAAAGGCTATTTTTTAAAACTACAAGAGTGTTATATCTCGAGATTCTTTACCCGACACTTTGTGTCAGTTGTTATTAACTTAAGAGACAGAAGAAACATATATTTGTGAAAGTGTCAAATGGTTGCCATCAGCTTTGGCATATCTACACATAAGTGTAGTAGTAATTAAATTTTTAGATTCCATAGCAGTTGGCAGCCAATAAAGTAAATGGTAATTTAAACACTTTTACAGCAGTCATTTTTCTTCCCTTCAGATGACCAGGTCCCTAACAGGGGAGTTGTTAAGAAAAGTGCCACAAGTCACTGTTCTCCATGTGGCTTAATTACCACATTGGCTCTGAGTGGCACATTTGTTTTGCCGTTTCTATTTTTCACTTATAGTTTTTAGTTTTAAGATTTTTTTTTTTTTTTTTTTCTATGTTCCAAAAATTGTCTTTTGGTGATGTGAATTGTGTGATGTCATGTTTTGTCCCTTGTCTTTTATGTCAGTAGATTTAGATTGGTAGATTTATTAGAGTGATTATATTGTAGAACCGAAACACATCTTGTTTTGAATACCTGTTGGTGGATTGCCCTGTGGCTTTGTACTGGTTTTTAATTGTATATTTTGGGAAACAATTCTGTAGCTGAAATTTTAATTATTTCAGAAATCCTTAAGTAATCAGTTATAGGTTTCTAAGTTATCGATAGTCAAAGAATAAAATATGGGATAAAAAATTATGCTAGTCTCCATTTTTCTAAGATTAGAAAACATAGTTCACCATTTAAGGCAGCCTTTCTATAATATTGAACTTACATAAAATCTGTATGGTTAGAAATATACCTGATTGATTTTGTATATATGCTTAAATAGAATATCAGCCCCATCATAGCTGTAAATCTCCCCTTTTTAAACTATATATATATTTCCTTTGTGGGAACTAAATTACATAGAGAATAACATGAATTTCCAATATTTCTCATAAGCAATCTTAAGACATTGAAATAAATTTTTTTTCTCATTTTTTTTAAGAAAATTGAGGAGGAATATCATGTTGTAGGTTAATGTGTACTGATACATTACTTGTACATATGAAACAAACTAGGCTTAATCCACCAACTCTGGTATTCATATATTTTTATTTTATTACCTTAAATTTGGTGCTGTCATGAGCAGCAGTACTGGCAACAAGATTTGTAAGAGGGTAAAATTTTCTCAGTACTTGATCAAGCCAATTTTCGTAGCGTGCTTTTTGATGTGTCTGAAGATTTTTAATACAGGTATGAAAGAATCTAAAAAAAAAAAAAAATATTAAATTCTTATGGGAGAATTTATGAAGTCTCCTATATAATAAGTGGGTGTTTAAAAACATGAAGCACACAAAAGTGCTAAGACCTATTTTATACTGGTTGAATAATTTTCTGGGTAATTTATTTTTGTTTATCTGTTTGATTATGTGTGCCCTTTTGTATTCATTCGGCTTGGAAGCAAAAAAAAAAAAAACTAAATCTGTTGATGCTACTGTTACTGCTCCCTTTAATTTCATTACACATCTGAGAATAATATGAGAACATCTTCTGCTTAAGTTCCTTCTTTTATTGCATTCCATAAAACTTTCTTTTTTTTTTTACAAATATACATAAATAACAGGCTTCTTACTAAGTAATTAACAGATTGCTGCCATATTTGCTTGGGTATTGAGATTAAATTACTAATGAAATGCAGTCATATCTAATTTTATTGCACTCAGATTAACTGGCTGCTGATGCATTTGCACTGAATTGTTAATTGACTGTTAATATTGAACATCTATGATGTTAGCCAAAGCAGAAAATTGATGATTTCCCACAGATACCAATACAAGCATGTTATGTATGACTCTTCCGAGATCAGAAAAAATACATACTATCAGTAAAGTTAAAATATTTTTTGCCAAAAAATTTGCCAAAAAAGTTGATAGATCTAAAAATAAATTTAAAAAAAATAAAATTTTTTTTTTTAAAATAATATATATATATATATATATATATATATATATATATCATTGTATAGCAGGTTTAGCTGTGAAGGAGTCTTCTATTCAATGGAATTGACCTCAGGGGTTTTGTTTATCTGGAATTTTAATTCCTATTCCCTCACCAAACCATCCACCCAAAATTCTTTTTTTTTTTTTTTTACTTTTTTTTGGAATGGCAATTTATTTTTATGGAAATTAAGTACAAAAATGAAAAATGTATTACTAGCCACATTTACAGTAATACCTAAATTATCATTAACTAATAAAATTATGCATACAATTTTAAATAATGATTTTCATTCTAGATGTGTATTATAGAATAAATGTATTCTAATTTAAAGTACTGAAATTGCCCGTATATTTATAAATTATTACATTGTTGTATATATTGTCATATTCAGTATGGCAAAATTTAACTCGTTAATAGTTGCTAGATAATTTAAAATGCTGTTCAAGAGTTTGCATTTGTTACATTTATTTAAATTTCAGTTGAAGTGTTTCTATATATTTGCACATGATGCAGCAATTATAGAAATTAAATAGTGTGCAACTGATACAGATTGTATTCAGAAAGGGTACACATTCCTCAGTTTCTTTATGAATTGCAAATGTTTTTTTGTAGATCTCTCTCTCTCTCTCTCTCTCTCTCTCTCTCTCTCTCTCTCTCACACACACACACACACACACAAAATGTGT
The DNA here is from genome assembly GCF_048544385.1 of Mastigoproctus giganteus. NCBI lineage: Eukaryota > Metazoa > Arthropoda > Arachnida > Uropygi > Thelyphonidae > Mastigoproctus > Mastigoproctus giganteus. The sequence continues at coordinate 166,187,868 of NC_143575.1, forward strand.
GGGGGGAAACCCCCACCACACAGATATTGATGGCAAATATTTTATGATCCTGTACATTGTAAACCACAAGTAATAATGATCATCATTAAGAAACAAGGTTAATACAATAACATACAGGAAGAAAGCTAAGTTACATTGTGAGTGCACACGTACACAACTATTTTTTTTAACTAACAACAGAATATAAATTCAATATTTAAATTTGTAATTGAAGTGAATTAAGTACTTTTTCTCCTAAAGTGTCTTCCTGGGTCCTGTTCTTAAATTTTATAGAATATATCAAAGTGGTTTACTTGCAGCATGTATTCTTAAATATTTTCATTTAAGGAGGATAATACTACTAGCTAGTTTTCATAAAATGCATTTCAATCTGATAACTTTTATAAAGATTTACTGATAAGTTAAGGATGAAATTTTTGGCCCACTCGATTTCACTATTTAAAATAAAATTGTGAAATTTTTTAATTCTGCCAGGATTTTGTTCTGAAAATTTCTACTTGAATTAACCACATTGGAAACTACAGAGAATGAACCTAAAGTCAGGATGCAATAAGCAATCCCCTTATTAATTGGGCTACACTGAACCCAATTTACAATAAGATTGGTCAGTTGTGTGTTCAGTGCAAGCTAACTTTTGTTTCATTCTGTCTAGTTTCCACTGTGACAGTGACAGTGGAAACTGGACAGACTCATTCCAAGTCAAAATTACCACACTCAAATCCTTGCCTGGATTTGGGTGAGGTAACTTTAAATATGCAATTTCGAAATTTTACATTTTAATTCAAGTATTGGTAAAGATTGGGCCATAATTTTGAAAACATTTCATCCTTGCTTGATTACTGAATCTTATTTAAAGATTGTTCCTGGAAAAAAACCATTTTCTTAAAACTAACTTCATCTTAAATATGTTTCTTAAGAAAAAGTATTCTTGACTTTAAGCTTTTACCATTATTCAAAAACTAGAACACGCCCTTTTTATCTTTTTATTCCTATTATCACCTATTTGCTGCAGTTAAAAAATCATGAATAAACCTGAAACAAATCACTTGTTTCTTAAAAGAAAAAAATCTTTCTGTCAAAGCAGTTCTGTAAATTGCTATTTTTAATTTGTATTTTATCGTTTTAACTCTAATAAACTGCTTAGAAAAAAGTTACGAATGGTTACTTTGTTATTAGATCAAATTATCTGTTTTCTTTGCATTAAAAATAATGCCTACTTTTATTTATTATTTTTTTTTTTTTTTTTTTTTTTTTGTTGGGTGTAAAAATCATAGTAAGAACCTGTTTTCAAGTTTAAATTTATAACTTTTGTCCTAGACAAACAGAATCTGAATCTTTTGTATTATATGCAAAATTTATATTATCTTTAAGATAAGTTTCTGGTGGGTAAAGTGGGGGGGGGGACTTCCCTTTATTGTTAAGCAGTGTTGATATTTTTTTTTTTTTTTTTTTTTTTTTCACTATAAAGTAGCAGAGATGTATTGCGTGTTTAAAACCCTTGTCCAGTTTTGGTTATCCTCTCATACACAGCATAAAATAAAAATTTGGGGGTGTGGGGGGTGAGACAACCAGTATAAGTGCTTCTACCAAGTACATTGTATTTGTATAATTCTTGCAAATTTTTTTAAAGAGTGAAAATGTAAATTGATTAATTTACCTGGGTTGATAGCTTGAATGTCATACTTGGAAGAAAGGCCTTTTTGAAGTGGAAGTAAGGTTTTGATATGATTCTCATTGTTCCATCCCTACTACCACCTATGTGAATTGGGTTGGTTGTGTCCACATCTCACCAAATGTAGCAGTGCCTCATCACAACTAGAGTCCATTCCATAGGACAAAGTCTGCCATGATGAATAGTTTAATTTTTTCGTACACAGCCCACTGCTTGCATCGCAGTGAGGATCCTAGAACTGGCATGTGCTGCCAATGGAAGTAGTTTTTTAAGGAGAAAAATGACCAATAAAATATGTGTCCAAAATAGTCTTGCTGTTTGTGTTTTCTTTGTTATTTTTGTGTCTTTAAAACTTAACCATTTTTATTTTTAAACAACAGTTTCTGTATCAAGATACAAAAAATCACAGAATGTCCAAGGTTTCTAGGAACTGCATATTTCCAAAATTTGGGTGAGTTTAATGAAAGCACTTAAGTTTTAAAAAATATTAATTTATAATTGTTTCAGGTCAGTGGTGCAATCCACTGGTGTGCATTATTAAACTTCATTCTTTTCATTAGAGCCATTAATTAGTCTGATGGTGTGAGGTGGATTTCCACCTCATTCTCCTAAAAACAATAGAAAAAAACCCAATCCTGCTCTTCATTATCTTTAAAGGAAATTTCAAATAATAGGTTAGTATGTCATCTCAGATTAAGGTTGATTAGAATTTTAGGCCCTGTAGCAAATAATCACATGAATAGATAGTACTAAAACTGACTATAATTCATTACTGATCATCATTATTCACTTTGGTACTGATGTAATCTTTGCTTATCAAGAAATTTGTAAATATTGCCTGTTTAATTAAAATTGCCAGGAATGGTATATAGCTGCAATGGACTCAAAACAAGCAAAGTTCATACTAACCAATGTCGAGCAACATGCATAATTCTTGCCAATAGTTAACTTACAACTGCCCACCTGTTTATTTGAAGCAAAGAGAACATCACATAATTTGTATGATTTTATATTACATGATAGTATGAATTAAAAATAGATTGACAGGAAATAACACATAGTGAGCATACGTTCTCAACAAATGTTAAGGCTTCGGTGGCTTAAATACACTCAAAGGTTTAAATAAGTAAAGTCAAAATAGACTTGAAATTCACCAAAAATTAAAATTTATGGATTAGATAAAATACATTTATAAACTTACCATCATACAGTTTTGCTATTGAGATACCTAAAAATTCTTGTTGGTATTCTAGAATGAATCTTTGAAAGCCTCCCTCCATAGAAATTCATGGATGTGGTTGGGAAGCATCTCAGCAGTAGCTCCGTTCATTTTTTTTTTTTTTTTTAAATGGTATTTCAAACATTTCCAAAAGTACCCTATTAGTTTTGTGAGTGCTATTGCAGGTTCCAGAGAGTTACTTTATATGATAATTCTATTAAGGAATATGCCTGTTATTCGTTGGAAACAATTGTACCTTCTGCAGCAATGATTTTCAAAATGATGGGCAAAAGAGTTGCACCATATCTCTCTCTCTTTTGATGGCATATGTAAACCCCGACTTTCAGATCTGTATTTCTCTCCAAATATTCACAAGTTTTTTTTTTTTTTTTTTGTACTTACTGAAACAGACTTTAGGCCCTTTTAACAGTTTCACTGGATGCTCTGAGTTATTAAATATTTTGAATACATCATGAATCTATACAAATATGTTATTGGATTATAATTTAAAATTGATTTTGATTATGATTTAATGATTCTTTCGAAATTATCTTTTCTTGAACATGAAAGGGTGGCCTCTGCGATTAAGCAGCAAAGTTTCAGTTGACAACTAACTTATACTATTATGGTACAGTTCTAGTCAAATAAAAAAGTAATTGGAATGAGCTGTTCATAATAATTTCAGATTTTTCAAATAAATTTACATCTACAGTATTGTTTTCACTATATACATTCTCTTAAGAAATTTTTGGCTTAAGATAATTTATGCGAAGTACTTTTTCTTAAAAATATAAATTGCCTACTTAATTGAGATACACAAAGCACAATAATGCCAAAACATCATAGGTTTTTCCAGAAAACAAGTTCAAGGGAAGAGTGAGGAAGAAGAAAAGTTGGATCTGCGAGTTTAAAATTGGGACAGCAAATAGATGCTGACTGTGGTGTGTATTCAAACTGTTTTAGAAGAGAGAGAGGGGGGGAATTGGAGAAGCCAATTTCAGAAGAACAGTTCCCGTAGAACTGTATGAGATGGAAAGGGGAGACTAAGAGAATGGGTAATTAACCTGACTCCCTCTTTTGAATGGATTGCAGAAGCCTGAGAGAAATTTTTGGGAGACCACCAGAAAAGTATTCTGTGGTGGGGTGAATTTAAGATTTGTACAGAATGAATAGTTTACAACAGAAGTACTGCCGACAGCAAAAATGACACATTTATATACAGAAGAAGCAATATTTGTGATGTTCTTATCGGGTAACCCCGATAAAAATGTGATCTTGATAGAAATCTGAGTATCATTGAACAGGAGCAGTAGAATTTGTGTGAAATATCAGGACAGTTTCAGAAGAATTGAAGTTAAGTTTTTCTATGACCCATTGTAAAATGACCTGGAGATCAGCATTTTTGATGGCTATTTGAGAAATTAAAGCCGCCAGTATATGTATTCTCTTATGTATGGTGGCACCTAAACGTTAGTTCAACTCTTGCCATGGTACACTGTGATGAGTACAGAGCTCTGTGAATAGGCCAAATACAAGTATGGTGTTATATCTGCAAAGTGTGTCTTGTTTTGTATCTGGCCACTTAGCTACTAGGGAGCAATAATCACCAGGATAGCTGCTCCCTGGTACATATCTGCACTAACCATGTTGTGACTTAACAGGCCTGTCTTGCATTCACTCTTACAGCAAATGATGGGTTAGTACAGGGCAAGGTGAAATGCTATCACTAGTGAAACTATGGATTGAATTTCCAGTCAGCACAAAGCCATGTTAAAATAAAAGAGGTAAAGACTAGTGGAAAGAACAGAAGCATGGGAAAACCAACATTATAAGAAAGTTAAGACAGCCAATTACTACCATTATCTGCAGAGAGAGAAAACTACCCAATTGCAAAGAACAGTTGGGCAATATCTTTAGGCAGACTAGAAATGTCAGAGGCAACTGCTAGAAATTCAAACTTTTTTTTTATTGAATTTGCCTATAAATAGGTAACAAGCCAATGCATTACCAGTGGCTAGACACTGGAAAATTCCATATTGGCGATTGTTGATCATATGGAAGGTTTCGAGATAGTTTAGAGTTGGCAGTTAATGGATTTTTCCATTACTATGAAAAGTAAATGCAATGACAATAATTGGATGGAAGGTATTTGTCACTTAGGAAGTAGCATTATATCAGAAAATTTCCAATCAGATGGAAACTACAGTGGAATAATAATGCAAAATAGGATCACACGTTTTCAGAAGTGGAGAAATACCATTAGGACCTGAAGCTTTCTTGACATCAAGATTATTCTAACTTCTATGAAAAGGATGTCAACATTCTTAGATAAAGATTTTAATTTGTGGCGAATATAGGAGTTCATTCTTACAAGAACAGTTTTACTGACATAATCTGAGCAAGTAAGATTTAAAACTGATCCATCCAAGAAAAATAAAAATAGAAATATCGCAGATAGTAGCTGATAATGATCCTAGGGGAAAGTACGAAGGTTATGTTTTTAACCATGGTGCCTAGAATATCACTCACCAATACCAAGTACTTTGAAAGATATATGAAAAAAAGATCAAGGACGTGAGGTTATGATTCTAGTTGGTGAATAAACAATGTTTGTTATAAATTTGTTATTTGCAAATATTCTCAGCATCTTGACCAGCTGGGTTTATGTGACTAGAAAACAAGCCATATCGAATTGTAAACACTGAAATCACTATATGGAAAATTGTGTCACTTTTAGAAAAGTCTTACTGGAGAAAGTTGAGTTTCAAAGAAACAAAGTCAGTCAGTTCCAATATCATTCGAGTGGAGGAGAACGATAGACGTAAATGAATTCGAAAGAGTGGGGTAGAGAGATTTCAAGTTAGGGGAGATCGAAAAGAGGAGTTCAGAATCTTTAACGAGGAATAGCTGATATTTACACAAAAAATATCACATTTGAAGCAAAAGCCTGTTGACTGAATAGGTAGGACAACAGATAAGCAGTGGTTGAATCAGCAGATAATTGGGCTCCGTCAGAAAAAGTACGAGTGGGGTATAGCAGAGTGTAGATGGAAATGAATATTCAGTTTTGTACTGAGAAGATGAATATTTGTTAAAAGGGAATTGTGAAATTTACTCTGCAGATTTTTCTATTAGTGGATAGAATAAAAGAAAGTGGTGACTTGTGAATTTTTTGGGTGTGCTTGGCACATACCAAGGATACCTCCTTGACATAATGTTGCCTGGACACTACTCCCGATATATGCAATACTCAGACTTCCTCTGGATACTAGCTGATCTAGATGCCTCCTGACCAACACATTCGGTCTGGTCGACAGACAAGCGGTAGCTTACGTTTTAAGTTTGGATCAAGCTATGGTGGAAGATATGGGAAAGCTAGAGCTTTGCTGTGGTGATTAAAGAGGGGATTTTCACAAATGCAAGCTTCTTATAAGAAAAGCTGCATTCAGTGCCGGAAAAATGAAAACTTTGGTTCCATTCTCTATCCAAAACATAATTGCCACCAATATTTATTGATAATCTTTAAAAAATCATTTGAACCAAATGCAAATTTCTCTGATTGTTCAGAAAAAGGCAGGCATGTCTGGCTTTTTTTTTGGGGGGGGGATATATTTACATTTTGTGATGCCATGTTTTTCTCTCCAGGTATGCGTTGGTGGTTCATCCCATGTTACACTAGTAGGTGTAACGACCTAGCCAAATATGATGGAAAAGCAGATATGTTTCTTCACTTTCTTTCATTCAAAAAAATTTCATACAGTACATGGTACACCAACATTTGCGATCCTATGCCATGGGATGGTGCAAATATACAAAGGGTACTGCAAAGTCTGCAAAGTAAATTTGTATGTTACTGGCGGTTTCCAGGGTTTCCCCTATGTCCGCCGTTTGTTAAACTTTTGTTTATGCCAGCAGTATAGTTAATAATTTCTCTAATGGGGGGTAAAAAAAAAAAAAAAAAAATTTAAGTTTAAGGTTATAGTGGGGGTTTGCTTAGTGTTATTTTAATGTGTGTAATGTGTTGTTTCTGTTGTTTGTGGCTGGCGTCTGGCATTTAGCAGCAGGGGGTCGAGGGCCAGCTGTGCCCCGAACCCCCGCTCCCGTCCCTAGCCACGAGGAGGCAGCCAGGTTCTACTTCTTTAATTCCCTTCCTCTTTCTTCCTCTTCCCCCCCCCGTTTTTTTTTTCCTTCTTTTTTTTTTTCTTTTTTCCCCCTTTTCCCCTTTCTCTCTTCCTTTCTCCCTCCCACCCAAAAACCTCCCGCCCCCCATCTCGCAGGGCTCAACCTGTCCTAGAACGGGGGGCAAGAGGTCAGTCCCTGCAGGTCCACCCTGGCAGGGCCAAACCCGTCCAGGGCGGGCGTGCAGGGAAAAAAAAAAAAAAAAAACTACTATGTTACCGTAATAATATGTTCGCCCAAGCTCTCGCAGGGCCCAATCCTGTCCTAGAGCAGGGCTTACAGTTACTGAGCAACAACTGTAAGAACTGTTATGCTATTGTAAAATACATTTGCCCAAGCTCTCGGGCCCTATCTCCCTCTTTCTTGCAAGCATTTCTATCAATGATGTACAATCTAACAGGGCCAGCCATGTCAGTCCATGGCGTGGTTTGCCTCTCATCACTAGCATTTCACATATATTATCTGTATGCATCTGTATCAAAAACTCATAGCCATATTATATATCAATAATGAATAACTCTGTTAGCAATAATAAGTAAATCTATATTATACATGCAATAATGCTTGACAGCAAACACATACATTACGTATGCTATTGCTGCCAGTGAGCCCATATCCTTCACAGCGAACCCCAAGGGACATGCGGGACTATGTTCCACATGCTGTCCTTGGGCAGCATGGAGTTTAGTATGAGGTACTGCAGGTTAGTCGTTGCATTCCATTGTGCAGTGGCCCTTATGACCATTTCATGATATTCCAGTTGTGTTAGGGATATCTCCCTCAGTTTTCATGCATTTCTGCCAGTGTTGCACAACTCTGGCAGGCCCAGCCAAAACAGTTCATGGCATGGCCTGCCTTACATCTCTGCCATTACATTCAGATAGTCTCATGTGGTGCAGTAACATTTTCCAGCATTTGTGGATATGTTCTTGTGTGTCACTATTTCTTTCCCAGTGTTCTCCGCAGGTATGTGACACTATGGACTGTATTTTGTGTCCTGCAGGTCAATGAGTTTTATGCTGAGGTATAACAGGTTTGTCAAGCCCTCCATAATTCTATGGCTATTGTGGCCAACACAGTTGTACATAAATTATGGTAAAGTTATCTCATGTAAGCGCATATATTTCCGCCAAGGCTGCGCAATTCCATCAGGCCCCAGTCAGAACAGTCGCTGGCGTGGTTTGCCGTGCTTCACTGTTTTTGCCTATAGTCAGTCTTCATGGATGGAGTACCATATTTGAGCGTTTATGGATATGTTTCTGTGTGAGACCATTACCTTCACAGGGTCCACATTAGGCAAGAGGCACTATGACCTGTATTTTGTATGTGGTGAGGTGATAGGTTTTATTCAGAAGTAGCCAGGTTGGTCTATGCTTTCAGTTAGTTCATTAGCCATTCTGTGCAATACAACATGTGCAGATTATTATAGGAGATCTCACTCGTCTTGCACGTGTTTCTGCCAGTGGGGCACACTTACTAGCAGGCCCAGCCTACTGCCCATAGCATGGTTTGTTTTCTATTAGTGCCATTAAAGCGGCCAGTCTTTATTCATATATTAGTTTATTTCGGCATTTGCAGGTGTGTGTTTGTGAGGCAACATGCCTATTACCTTCTACAGCGTCCTCCCCAGACATGGAACACTATGTCTCATTTTTGTTGTTACTAGTTAGTTACTAGTTGGTACAAAGGTAACTGATTAGTCAATTCATTCTGTTCCTTCCTTAGCCACTGTAACCAATACCATCGTGTACAAGTCACAGTAGGGATAACTTATGCATCCTACCCATGTTTCTGCGTATGGTGCACAGGTCTAACAGGGTCGGTCAGTCAGTCAGTCCCTGGCATAGTGTGTCTTTCATTGTTGTCATTACATGTGGTCGGGCTCCATATTCAGTATCGTGTTTCAACCCATGTGCTAATGCACTTGTGTGTCAGCCTACCCATTGCCTTCGCAGTGTCCTCAACAGGCGTGGGACACTGACTGTGTTTAGGATGTGGTTTGGCAGAAGTTTTAGTAATTGTAATACTGGTTAGTCAGTATTCTAGTAATTCTTAGCCATTTTGACCAATAATTAGTGTGCAAGTTGTAATAGGAATAATTTTCTCAGTCTTACATGCTTGCTGCCAGTGAAACAACTCCAACAGGCCCAGCCAGACAGTCCATGGCCTGGTGCCCTATGTCACCGTCAGTGCAATAGTCAATCTCTTTTGGTGCAATTACCTATTTCATATTTAGTGAATATATAATGGTGTGGCAATATGCTCATTACTTTAACCATGTCCACCACAGTCCTGAAACACTATCACCCTTACAGTCTCTCTCTCTCTCTTTATTGCACCAATTGAGACCGACAACAGTCAATCTCCATTGGCGCTATTACATTTTTCATATTTTATGTGTATATAATGGTGTGGCAATATGCTCATTACTTTAACAATGTCCACAACAGGCCTGGGACACTATGACTATATTTTGTGTCTGGTTAAACAAAAGTCTAATATAAAGGATAACAGGTTAGTCAATGCATTCCATTATTTCTATGGCCAGTACAATGTTTTACAGGTTATCACCTTTACATTTTCTCTCATTCTCTCTCTACCGCACCAATAGAGACTGACAACAGTCAATCTCCATTGGCGCAATTACATATTTCATTTTTTATGGATATATAATGGTGTGACAATATGCTCATTACTTTAACAATGTCTACAACAGGCCTGAGACACTATGACTATATTTTGTGTCTGGTTAAACTAAGTCTAATACAAAAGAATAGCAGGTTAGTCAATGCATTCCTTTACAAGTACAGTGTTTTACAGGTTATCACCTTTACATCTCTCTCTCTCTCTTTATTGCACCAATAGAGACTGACAACAGTCAATCTCCATTGGCGCTGTTACATTTTTCATATTTTATGGGTATATAATGGTGTGACAATATGCTCATTACTTTAACAATGTCCACAACAGGCCTGAGACACTATGTCTATATTTTGTGTCTGGTTAGACAAAGTCTAATACAAAGGATAACAAGTTAGTCAATGCATTCCATTATTTCTATGGCCAATACAATGTTTTACAGGTTATCACCTTTACATTTTCTCTCATTCTCTCTCTACCGCACCAATAGAGACCGACAACTGCCAATCTCCATTGGTGCAATTACATATTTCATTTTTTTATGGATATATAATGGTGTGACAATATGCTCATTGCTTTAACAATGTCTACCACAGGCCTGAGACACTATGACTATATTTTGTGTCTGGTTAAACTAAGTCTAACACAAGGAATAGCAGGTTAGTCAATGCATTCCTTTATAAGTACAGTGTTTTACAGGTTATCACCTTTACAGTCTCTCTCTCTCTCTCTTTATAGCACCCGTAGAGACCGACAACCGTCAATCTCCACTGGCGCTATTACATTTTTCATATTTTATGGGTATATAATGGTGTGGCAATATGCTCATTACATTGACAATGTCCACAACAGGCCTGAGACACTATGACTATATTTTGTGTCTAGTTTAACAAAAGTCTAATACAAAGGATAACAGGTTAGTCCATGCATTCCATTATTTCTATGGCCAATATGGCCAATACAATGTTTTGTAGGTTATCACCTTTACATTCCCTCTCTTCCTCTCTCTATTGCACCCTTAGAGACCGACAGCAGTCAATCTCCATCGGTGCCAGTACATTTTTCACATTTTTGTGGATATATAATGGTGTGACAATATGCTCCTTACTTTAACAGTGTCCACAACAAGCCTGAGACTCTATGACTATATTTTGTGTCTAGTTAAACAAGAGTCTGACACAAAAGAACAACAGGCTAGACAGTACAAGTCATTATTTCTATGGCCAATATGACCAATACAATGTTTAACAGGTTATCACCTTTACATTCTCTCTTTCTCTCCCTCTATTGCACCAATAGCACTTCTAGCAGGCCCAGCCAAAAACAGTCCATGGCATGGTTTGCCCTGCATCATTACCATCACACATTGTCAGCCTGCTGCTGCAGTAACAATTTCCCACATTAGTGGATATGCACCCGCATGGCAGCGTACCCGTCACCTGTTCAGTGTCCACAACAAACTTAGGACTCTATGAATTATGATTTGTATCTGGTTATTCTATAAGTTTGGAAAAAAAAAAAAAAAAAAAAGGTTAAGACCAGTTATGCAAGGCTAGTTTCATCTTGCTTATGTCTTACAGGGAGTTTGGACTATCTTAATAATTTAGTACTGTCAGTTCGGATCAGGCACACCGCTCATACAAGTACAGGTATCCAGGTGATCATTATTTACCTTATGTACATATGTTATGTTCTGACTTATTTGGTGTTTGGTTACAATATTAACTATACATTTCTTTGCTAGTGTCCTGATTGGTTTGTTCACGGGTGGTCAGATTGCTGGCCTTGTATCCGGCCCTGAGCCCCCTGATTTATAACACCTTTCCTTCGGGTGAACACCTTTTTGCTAAATACACATAATGCCTCAAAATTTTGTTTGGTTTCCACCAGTAGCGGAAACTCCCTTTCAGTGAATACATTTGTGACCAGCTGTAATTGCAACCTGAAGTCCTCATAGTGTGTACATTCCAGTAGTATATGTTGGACAGTCTCCATGGATCCACACTCACAATCCGGAGAGGCAGCCAAACCCAAGCTATTTAGCTTTGCATTTAGGCTGCCGTGTCCAGTCAGGATGAATGCGGTATAGAGACTTGGTATCATCCAAGGCCTCTCGGTTTTGTTAATTTCCCTCACATTTGGGAAAAATTTATGTGTTATTCGTCCTGTGCTTGCACCATCCCAATCCCTTTGCCAGTCCTGCCTGTATAGTTGTCTCAGTCTTTGTGTATCCTCCTTTAATGTTAGGGTGTGATCTGGCTGGTAGGTGTCAAAACAGGATACCAGTCCTTTCTTCCTACAGTATTGTACGTGTGCGTCTATTACCTCAAATTTAATGGGTAGTTTGCCACATATGATTTGAAGGGCATACGTTGAGGTTGTCCTGCAAGCTCGGGAAGTAGCCAGCAGGAATATTCTCTGGGCCTGAGTGATAATCTTACAAAGTGCCTGTCTTTTAATGGCGCTGGCCCAAGCACCGGCAGCATAGCAGATTACTGACACTAATATACATTTATAATAGAGTTGCAGGGTCCGTGCCCTGATTTTCCAGGAGGCTCTGGTGATTCTTATCAATTTGCCTGTTATGGCTTTCACCTTCTGTAGGATGTATCTGGCATGAGGTATAAATTGCAATTTGTTGTCGAGCATCACTCCTAGGTATTTAATGGCTGTAGCTTGTTGTATTCTCTGGTCATTCAGTTTTATGATTGGCGGCCTCTCAGCATGTAATCTTCCTTTCAGGAGGATTTGTTTGGTTTTAGTGACCGAGATTTGGAGTTTGTGTTTAGTGCACCAAGCGCTTAGATCTGTTAAAGCTTCATTTGCCAGCCCTTCAAGTGATGCTCGTGAGTTGCCATGCAGGAGAAGAACAAGATCGTCTGCGTATGCCAGTTTTGTAGTTGATGTTAACTGCCTGGTCAGCCACCCATCGAGGACCACGTTCCAGCATAATGGGCCCAGAACGGATCCCTGTGGGCAGTCTCCTGAGTATACGACTGCGCTCCTCTCACTGAAATAATCTGTAATGAGACGATAAATGGGAATAGAGACCTCGGCCTCCCTGAACCTCTCTAGGACACTCTGCCACCAGACAGTGTCAAAGGCCCCTTTGAAGTCCACAAAGAGACCGAGGACGTAAGTAAATTCCGAAGAGGAGACATTTTTGAGAACCTCACCAATGGCATCCACAGCAGACCTGCCGGGGGTAAATCCAAATTGGTGGTCTGAGTAGAGTTGTTTCTGTATGTAGTATGTCTTTAGTCTTGTTGCCATTAATTTTTCTAAGGTTTTACCCAAGATTGGGAGCAGTGCTATTGGGCGATAGGAGCCCGCAGAGTTGGATGGTTTGTCAGTGTTTTTAAGGAGGAGTTTGATGTTTGCCTGTTTCCAAGGAGTTGGGAAAGTGCCCTGTTTTAGACAGGAGTTAAAAAGGATTAACAGAAGGGTCTGGTTTAGCATCCAGAGCCTCTTCACCATGGCAACCTCCAATAGGTCAAGGCCAGGACATTTACCGTCTCGGAAAGATGTGATAGCATCTGTAACTTCTGCTGCAGTGAAGTCCTCCTCCTCTAGGGAAGCACTGTAGTTGTGATGTTTTGTGCGCATTTGGGTCTGCATATCACTCTCAAGGTTTGTGTTATCCTGCAGTACCACCTCATCCAGAATTGCTCCTACAGAGTCCTCCCAGTTGATAGTTTCCTCTTCATTCGAGGTCCTAATTGTGTGGCAGATTTCCCCTGGGTGTAATTTTTCCATCACCAGCCTGTAGACAAGTCCCCAGGGGTCTGTGTCAGTTGAGGCTTGCACTATACAAAGGGTAATAGGAAAGTTTTGCAATATGACGCAACAATGAATCACAGGAAGCTGCTTGTTGCGACATGTTCATACGTGCATAGTAGCCGCCTCGCCAAGTCGATGGGCTCAGTAATTCATTTGTGCTTGCGATGGCATCGTGGTCACGAAATGAGATAAGGACAGTTTTGCGGTATAATTTCGTGCGTGGTTTAACCATAGACCAGTGCTTAGAAGAAATGACTCTTGCACTAGATGATGATTGTCCACATCGTACAACGATATTCAGGTGGTATATTGAATTCCAAAGGGGAAATTTCACTCTGGAGGATTCTGAGAGGCCGGGAAGGCCACGAACGTCAGTTACGGAGAAAAACATTACTGCTGTGAGGAAAATGCTCGACGAAAACAGGCGAGTGACCTACCAACAGATAGAGGATACTTTGGGCCTAAATGCACCAGCAATTCGTTCGATTCTGCAAGATCATTTCCACGTGAAGAAACTTTGTTCTCTCTGGGTGCTGCATCAACTGACTGAAGAGCAGATGACACGACGTGTGACTTGGTGCCGGGAGATGTTAAAAAAAGTTTGATAAGGGACAATCTCGGTATGTGAACAACATCGTGACAGGTGACGAGACTTGGCTGTACTATTACGATCTGCCAACCAAGGCTCAAAACAAAGTTTGGGTCTTTGATGATGACGACACACCCGTAATTGTCAGAAAATCCCGATCTGTAAAGAAGAAAATGATAGCTGTATTTTTCAAATCGAGTGGAATTGTGGAACGTGTCGTTTTGGACACGCAGAAGTCAGTCACAGCTAAGTGGTATACTGAACAATGCCTGCCTAAAGTCATTGGATCTACGAAGAACCTGCGGCCAAAGTCAAGAATGGACACCTGGTACCTCCATCACGATAATACTCCAGCTCACCGCGCCAAAGCCTGCACCGAATATTTGACCACGACAGGACTGAAACTTCTCGAGCACCCTCCCTACAGTTCAGACCTTGCTCCCTGCGACTTTGCACTGTTCCCGCATGTGAAAATGAAGCTAAAAGGGAGGTGGTTTTCCAGTGATGAGGACCTTCTACGGGCTTGGGACAACGAGTGTGCTTTATTCCCTAGTGAAACTTGGCAGAACTGGTTTAAAGATTGGTTTCGGAGGATGGAGAGGTGTATTAAATGTAGAGGAAATTACTTTGAAAAAATTAAATAAACAAAGCTGTATTGTAAAACTTTTCTAGTACACTTTGTATATATATATATATATATATTTTTTATGTGAACCCTAAACACGAGAGGTATTAGAGCCTATAGTACTTAGTACCGTGCTTGGGTTGGAGGTAGAGAAGACAAAAGAAGATATTGTTGACATTGGACTTGAACTTCTGTAGATTGTAATTTTCAGGAAATACGTATGAAGGAAGGTTGTTCCAGAAAACGGCAGTTGAATGAATAAATGAGGAAGATGAAAAGTTGTTTCTGTGGGTTTAAATTTGGACAGTAAATGGATGTTGGCTGGTGGCGGCACGTATTTGGACTGTTTTGAAAGAGAGCAGGAATTATAGAAGTCAATTCAGAAGAACAGTGCCCATGGAAGTATCTGTAAAAGAGGCATGCAGCAGAAACAGTACGTCTATGAGACAGCGAGTGGAGAGACTTAGAGATGAATCATTGATTAACCTAACTGCCCTCTTCTGAATGGAATCAAGAAGCCTGACAGAAGTTTTGGGGGCACCACCCCAGATGTGGGAACAATGTTCCATGGCGGGGGGATTTCAATTTATACAGAGTGATCAGCTGTTTGGAAAAAAAGTAAAGCTGAGAGCGAAAGAGAAAACCAAGTTTTTTAGATGCAGAGGAAGCAATATTTGTAATGTACTTGTGCCAAGAGAGATTAGAAGTCAGGGTAATCCCCAAAAGAGATATATCATTTTTCCTAGAAATCAGAGGGTCACTAAAGATAAGCATAGGAGCAGAAGAATCCTTTTTGCGAGATATAACTCAAGACTGAGTTTCAGAAGGGTTGAAATCAACTAAGTTGTCTTTGCCCCACTGGAAAATTACCTGAAGATCGGCATTTAAGGAATTGGTAGCAGATTTTCGAGAAGTTGAAGCTAATTGAGTAGGACAAGGTTTCTCAAAATGGAAAGTGGAATGCAATGTGCTATCATCGGCGAAACTATGGAAAGGATTTCCAGTCAATGGAAGGTCATTAATTTACAAGAGGAAAGGAGTGGGGGAAAGAACTGAACCTTGGGGACACCGGCATTAGTGGAGAAGTTAGAAGACAGAGAGCCATCTACCATCATCCTCAGTGAGCGATCAGACAGAAAACTGGATAACCAATTACTAAAAACAGTTTGCAAACCATAAGATGGAAGCTTGTTTAGAAGACCTTTATGCAAAACACGAAAAGCCTTTGAGATGTCAAGAGCAACTACTTGTGTTTCACCGAACCTTTCCATTGAATTAGTCCATAAATGGGTAACATAAGCCAGAATATCACCAGTGGATCGACACTGACGGAATCCATACTGGCGATCGTTGATCAGACGGGAGGTTTCTAGGTAGTTTAAGAGTTGGCGGTTAATTGATTTCTCCATTACTTTAGAAAGAGTAGAAGTAATTGCAATGGGACGATAATTGGATGGGAGGGATTTGTCACCCTTTTAGGAACTGGCTGGATATGAGCAAAAATCCAAACAGAAGGAAAAACACCTTTGGAATAATAAAGTGAAAACAGGGGTCAAAGAATAGGAGTACGTTCAGGAGCACAGGTATGAGTGGAGAAATACCATCAGGACCTGGAGCATTCTTAGCATCAAGA
The DNA here is from genome assembly GCF_048544385.1 of Mastigoproctus giganteus. Lineage (NCBI taxonomy): Eukaryota > Metazoa > Arthropoda > Arachnida > Uropygi > Thelyphonidae > Mastigoproctus > Mastigoproctus giganteus. The sequence continues at coordinate 166,204,205 of NC_143575.1, forward strand.
TTCATCAAAATCCTTCTGATACCCTTTTGACGGAAGACCACAGGAGGCATTGAATGGAGCGTGTTGGGAATGGTGGGAGGTGTTTTACCAAGATCATTAATACACGAGCTGGAAGAAAAATGGGATGCTAACAGGTCAGCTTTATCCTTGGCTGAAGTGACAACAGAACCATCTGGTTTGGACAGAGATGGGCAAAAGTTACGACCAATAGCTTTGGCAAGAGACCAGAATGCTCGGCTACCATTAGGGCAAGAAGCAAGTTTTCTCCTCTTAGCCTGTTCAAACTCTAGTTTGGACTGATTAATAACTGCTTTACAATTGTTGTGGGCTTTGGTGTAGGCAGAAAATGAAACTGAAGAATTAGAAACAAACCAATTACGATATGCAACATTCTTCTCTTGAACAGCCTTAGCACATAGTAAAAAAGGCCTACGTGCTCTGGATTCATTAGGAAAATTTATTTTGTTTCTCAGAGCAAACTAAACATAATTACAATAATAACCTCTCGGCTGGGAGGCAACCTTGTTCAGATTAAATACAGGAATGGCAGTTGGAATAGAGATGTGCACTGCCAGGATGGTGCGTGAGGCTCGTGGTTAATTGTTTGTTGATGTTCGTGGCTGTGACATATGGTGGTGACGTGGCCAGCGTTTGTCTATGGATAGAATTACTGCCTCTGTGATGGGGTTAAATTGCCAACCACTGTTCCTGTTCAGAGAGGCATCCGAGCATTTTATATTTAACGATTCCAACCAGGTGCACTTTAGGTAATGGTGGGACCTGTCAACAACCACGACATCGCGGTGTGGGTCGATGTCGTGGCGGGTTGTCCAGACATTAGCATTAGCATTAGTAGAGGCATTTGATGCAAGAAAGCAAGCTTATGCAGCATCAGCCAAAAAAAAAAAAAAAAAAAAACCCACTTCATCCCTCTGTTCTTCAAAATACCTGTCCAGCTGAGCCTTAAACTTATTTAGGCTATCAACCTCCACCACAAGGGATGGAAGTCTGTTCCACCAACCAACCACCCGCTGGCTAAAGGCAAATTTCCGCACGTCTATCCTACATCTGTCTTTCCTCAATTTGAATTTATGCCCTCTCAGGTGATTCCTCTGAGCTAGGGGAAGAATCCCATCAGCATTCAGCATACTTGAACCATTCAAGGCTTTATACACCTCTATCAGATCACCTCGGTGGTGCCTAGTCTCCAGACACTGTAATTTGCAAAACTTAAGATTTTCTTCGTAAGAGCACCCCTTTGTTCCATTCACTAATCTTGTTGCCCTTCTCTGTACTTGTTCCAGCAGCTCTACATCCTTCTTGAAATGAGGCCTCCAGACCTGTATACAATACTCAAGGTGTGGCCTGACCATTGCCTTATACATTGGAATAATCACCTCCTTATTCCTGCTGGAAAAATTCCTGTATATCATTGTCAATACTCCATGAGCTACTCTTGCAGCCCGTCTGCACTGCTCAGAGAACTTCATATCTGCCTGCACAACCACCCCCAAGTCCCTTTCATTCTCTACCACTGTCAGTGTAGTACCACAGAGTTGATACGTTGTTCTGGTGTTGCTGTTTCCCATATGTAGTACTTTACATTTGTCAATGTTAAACTTCATTTGGCACCTCTCAGCCCATCTGCTCAATCTTTCCAGATCCTGTTGCAGCAGCATAGTGTCAGTAGTTTCCTTAACAACCCTGCCAACCTTTGTATCGCCTGCAAACTTAGACATTAAGCTTGATATACCATCATCAATATCATTTATAAATACAGAAAGCAATAATGGACCCAACACTGAGCCCAAGTATATAATATCAAAGTTATTCCCTGCATCCAGTTCTTTTGTGACTGCATCATAGTATCCAATCAAGTTGGTCAGGCAAGACTTCCCCTTAACAAAACCATGCTGTGTCTGAGCTATAATTGAAGTCTTGTCTAAATGATCCTGCAGTGCTTCTTTAACCAGTGCCTCCATTAATTTTCCTGGAACAGAAGTTAAGCTCACAGGTCTATAATTACTTGTGTCAGCCTTTGATCCTCCTTTGTGAATTGGGGTCACATTTGCACATTTCCAGTCTATGGGTACCTCCCCTGAGTCCAAGGAAGCTCTTATAATTATGGCTAAGGGTTTGCTTACTTCCTTTGCTGCCTCCTTTAATATAACTGGATAGATCCCATCCACCCCGGGTGCCTTTCTTGTGTTTATCTTCAACAGTTTCTCCTCCACTTTACCCCCAGTTATTTCAAGATTCTGTAGCTTACTGCTAGAGTTGAATACACCTCTGGCATTCCCCTTGCTGAATAACTCCTCATGTGTGAATGTCGATGCAAAATAATCATTTAGTTTGTTAGCTACCTGAGCAGGATCATCAACAGTTGACCCATCAATATCAAGTGGACGAATCTAATTCATCCCCTTCCTTCTAGAGTTTACATAAGTAAAGAACTCTTTGCTGTTTTTCTTTGCATCCCTTGCCAAGGATTTCTCGTAATCTGCCTAGCCTCCTTTGTAACTTGGTTGCATATCAACTTGGCCGCCGTAGCCTAGTGGTCAGGCGCGCGGGTGCATAAGTACACGTGCCTTGAGTGACCGGGGTTCAAGCCCGTGACTGCTGAATACGGTGCTGTTTCTTGTATTCTGTCTATCTTGTTAACTCCTCTGACTGTTTGGTCGTCCCGGAGTATAAACAGAAAATTTTATTTATTTATTTGTATCTATCATAGGCTTCTGTGAAGTATCTATCATAGGCTTCTGTGAAGAATTAGAAACAAGCCAATTACGATATGCAAAATTCTTATCTTGAACAGCCTTAGCACATAGTAAAAAAGGCCTACGTGCTCTGGATTCATTACGAAAATTTATTTTGTTTCTCAGAGCAAACTAAACATAATTACAATAATAAGCTTTGGGCTGGGAGGCAGCCTTCTTCAGATTGAATACATGAATGGCAGTTTGAATAGAGATGTGCACTGCCAGGATGGTGCGTGAGGCGCGTGGTTAATTGTTTGTTGATGTTTGTGGCTGTGACATATGGTGGTGAAGTGGCCAGCGTTTGTCTATGGATAGAATTACTGCCTCTGTGATGGGGTTAACTTGGCAACCACTGTTCCTGTTCAAAGAGGCATCCGAGCATTTTATATTTAACGATTCCAACCAGGTGCGCTTTAGGTAATGGTGGGACCTGTCCACAACCACGACATCGTGGTGTGGGTCGATGTCGTGGCGGGTTGTCCAGACATGCTCGGCGATAGCTGAGTGTTCTACACCTGCCAAACGGATCGCCCTTTTGTGTTCTGAGAGACGTTTCTCGAGTCGACGTCCAATCTCTCCAAAGTACCATGACTGCACCAGCTGCTACTTTGGAGAGACTGGACGTGTACTCGAGAAACGTCTCTCAGAACAGAAAAGGGCGATCCGTTTGGCAGATGTAGAACACTCAGCTATCGCCGAGCATGTCTGGACAACCCGCCACGACATCGACCCACACCGCGATGTCGTGGTTGTGGACAGGTCCCACCATTACCTAAAGCGCACCTGGTTGGAATCGTTAAATATAAAATGCTCGGATGCCTCTTTGAACAGGAACAGTGGTTTCCAAGTTAACCCCATCACAGAGGCAGTAATTCTATCCATAGACAAACGCTGGCCACGTCACCACCATATGTCACAGCCACAAACATCAACAAACAATTAACCACGCGCCTCACGCACCATCCTGGCAGTGCACATCTCTATTCCAACTGCCATTCATGTATTCAATCTGAAGAAGGATGCCTCCCAGCCGAAAGCTTATTATTGTAATTATGTTTAGTTTGCTCTGAGAAACAAAATAAATTTTCGTAGCCTTAGCACATTTATTGGAAAACCAAGGTTTAGATAAAGGACGAGATTTTAAAGTGGACTGGGATAAAGGATTCCATTCCTGCAAGAATAATTTCACCGACATGATCTGAGCAAACATTGACATCAGAAGTTTTGAAACAGTAATCCGACCAAAGAAAAGAGAAGAAGTCTCGCGGGTCATCCCATTTTGCATTCTTGTAATGCCAAACAACACGAGGTTGGAAATAGCCATGAGATAAAGGTTCCATTGGAGAAGAGACAATCACCAAGTTGTGATCTGAAGTGCCTAAAGGACCTCTCACTTCGACCGTGTACTTAGTAGGGTTGTTTGTGAGAAAAAGATCAAGCGTATTGGCTTTAAGATTAGGATTGTCCGGTATTCTTGTAGGTAAATGAACAATCTGTGCTAGGTCATTAGTAATTGCAAAAGCCTCAGCATCTCGACCTGCTGGATCGGTGTGACTATAAAACGGAAGCCAGCTGGAGTTGTGAACATTAAAATCATCAAGGAAAATTACCTTACTGTTAGGAAAGTTGGACTGGAGGAAGTCAAAGAGCTCCAAGTGATTAGTGGAGTTGGGAGAACGGTAGAGACAACAGATGAATTTGACACAATGAGGTAGAGAGATTTTAAGCCAGAGAAGATCAAAGAGAGGCGATTCCAAATTGCCAAGTCTCTGACAGGGAATATCAGAACGGACATATGCACAAGTAATACCTTTCAGGCAAAACGAATCATACAGTTAATAATTTGGGCATCTGAGATAAGCAGTAGTTGAATCAACCGATAACAGATTCTGTCAGAAAAAGTATATCGGGTTTGGCATTCTGCAAGTGGTAATGGACATCGTTGAGATTAGAATTGAGACCACGTATATTTGTGAAATGATTTAGGAAGTGCTTGGGAGGTTAAGATCTTTTCGCAGATAAGCTTGCTCTATAAGTTTGACAATTCATGGTGTATTCGATAGTAAGAAAAAGTGCGTGGGACATGCTGTATGAAGTAATGAAATTTTTGGATATGGCGAGATCTGGGTAAGAATATACCCAGATCCTTGACATAACGTGGCCTCGACAATGTTCCCCGCATACACACTACTCGGATTCCCTCCATTCACTATCTGGCAGAGTAGAGGTAGCAAGATTATACACTGGCTGATCCGGAAGCCTCCTAGAGAGTTACCAATAGGTTCGGTTCGGTGTACTAACTAGCGGCCGGTCTGCGAACACCGTTTTAGAGCTGTACCCTCGAAATGTAAGGAATATTGGATCTCGCCACGACGTTCATCATAACCTCAAAAGTCATCAATCATACTGCATGATGGAAGAGATAGGGAAGGGTTAACTGGAACTTAGCTCTAGAGACTAAACATGGGTTCCACCCCTGCAAGCCTCCAATAAGCAAAGTGGTGGTATTTCACCGGTTCATGAGAGTCATCTACCACCTAGTACTGCTTGGTAATATAGAGGGGCGGCATTCCTCCATGTGGTGTGGGCGCCACACCTCGACCCCTGCTTACGTTGGTTCACACCTGGGTGGTCACCCACCATGTACTTGTCCATGGAGGTTATACCCAGGATTACTAAAGTCTCACCATCGTGAAGGTGTAAGCAGAGGAATTGGCTGTCACAGACTGTCCGGACTTCGCCGAAATTTGGTCCACTTGACTTGAGTGTCACCCGAATTTCAGTTCCATCAGCGTTTTAGACTCCCAGGTAGCAAGTACAGCTTGTCTGGCATATCTGAGAGAATGTCTGCGACAACCTCAATTACTAAATTGGAAGACAATATTAAATCTTCCACAGCAGAACCTTTCTTGTCTGAAATTCTGCTGTGTCAAAAAGATGATTTGGCATTTAAATCAGCGCATATAATTAAATTCCCTGAAGCAAATTTTGTGCATATACGATCCAGCTGATTTAAAGACGTTTGAATATCTGCTGACGGAGGGCAATACTGAGAAACTAGATGAAAAGTAATAATTGGAGACGGGATCAGTAGACAAGTTACAGTGACTGTACACGCTCCCGAGATGGTTGTCACTACTAATTCATGATTGCATATTTCTATTGCAGTTTTAGGAGGGGTTTCTATAGAATGAACAATTCTGATGGACAACGGGAATCCCACAACCCTATGAATCAAGCCCCCTTTATTCGGCCCAAATAGGGCCGAATAATAAGAACCTTATTATCGGCCCTACTTGGGCCGAATAATAAGGTTCTTAAAAAGATCATAATTATTTTCAATCATAGCCACTCTTACTTCATCCATGACCACTCGTGAACGCTGGCAGTTTATTTGCTGTATTTTTATACCCTCAAAATTCACACCCACGAAGTTAGAAAAATTTGTAGTGGCCGTATTATTCTGGTTACGGACAGGTATTGTCTCGGACTGAATGCTGATAATCTCTGTTGCGTCTTTTACAATTGTCCACCTCCTCCACAGTGGCCACAAGACACAGTGTTATGTGTGCAATTTAAAGCTGAATGGCCATAGGCCAGACAGCGGTAACATTTAGTAACCACTGTGAAACGGCGGAATTTATGTGAAGTGAAGCCAAGAAAGATGCAGTCATTCTGTATTAAGCGTTTAAAAATTTAGGGGGGGGGGGTGAATCCTATTACCCAGTTTGTTATCGACTTCAATTGGAAACCCAGGCAAATCGAGCAATTCAAATTCTACAAGACTGGATGAAGGTCCAATTTCTTAAGATCTCACCAGGGAAAACCTACTCAATGCTACTGAAAGGAACATTAAATCTCTGTAGACCACCGCAAATTAAAGTAGAAAATACAACTATCAAACTACTCAGTGAGATGAAATATCTAGGAATCATACTGGACAAGAACCAATCTTTCAACCCGCACTTGAAACATATCCGAGAGAAAATCAGGGGATATTCTGCCCTCGTCTCAAGAATAGCTAAAAGGGATTGGGGACTCAAGAGGCACACCTTGGGACTGTATTACAAAACGACATTTATACCAGCCATAACTTACGCGTCACCCATCTGGTTCCAGAAAGGAACTACTGCAGTTAACAGAAGGACACTCGATTCCATCCAACGGACAATACTCCTCTCTATTACACGGGCCTGCTGCACTGTGAGTACACATGCTCTGCAGGTTCTGGCGGGAGTAATCCCCCTTGACCTCGAGGTGGTGCGTTGTGCCATGGTGCAGCATCTCACAAAAGGGCTTCCCTGCACCTTCCTGGGCCACTCCATTGACCCTACAGGAAACCTGAAAAGAGAGAAAACAAAACTCGCCACCCACCTGCAGCAGGTCTGGCAGGATAGGTGGTCAGAATCCACAAAAGGGGAAATAACGAGGAAATTTCTGCCTGATGTAGAAAGATTATACCCAAAAGCACCATCACGGTTTCATCCTGGACTGTACACTACGTATCTTTTAACAGGTCATGGGGACCTGAATGCCAAACTAAACAGTTTTAAATTAATAAACGATCCCCGCTGTGTCTGTGGGGAAGTGGAGACATGGTCTCACATAATGTACAACTGGGAAAATTATATGAGGATCTCCGCTGCCTCCTGATGACAAAGCTGACTTACTTCCCTCGCGACAGGGAATCAAACCTGTTGGACTCGCAAGAGGAGTATAAGGAGTTGACAAAATTCGCCCAGGGACTGTTCACCCAAAGGAGGACACTTATTGCTATCTACAGGAATCAAGAACAGGCACCACGACTAAACTAACCATCCTTGGACTCAACGAAACTGGCTCTCACCCAGATACAAGACCTTCCTTTGGGACTCTATAGAATTTTTTTTTTTTTTTTTTTTAAGCCACGCTCCCTTGTGCGGCCCTTTGCCTCCACTCCCCGGGCGGGAGGGGGAGGTGACTTCTGGTCTCCTCCTCCCCTTGCCACCCCTCTCTTCCCTCTGGTGGGGCATGGGCCTGCTCCACTGATTTGGGGGTCATCTTCTCTATGGACCCCTTATTTCTGTCTTTTCCCCCCAGCATTCAGTCTCCCCACCCCCCTCTCTCTCTCTCTCTCTCTCTCTCTCTTAATTATAATTACTAGTATCTGAACTATTGTTAAATTGCTTGAGACCTACACCCAAAAACTTAACATTTATTTGCATAAATAGTACTTCTTTTTGGCTGACCCATAACTATAACGTGTTTTTTATTTAATTTTTTTTATTTAATTTTCTTTTTATTTTATTTATTTATTTTTTTATTTATTTATTTTTATTTTTTTTTTAAGGTCCTTGCCACTGAAATCTCAGGAAATTAGGTGGCAGGACCTGCCAGAGTAAATAACTATAATACTGGTGTATCTGGTCTGCCTCCACGAGGCAGAGTGTGGACAACGTTGGGTCCCATTAGGGGCCCAGCGGCTAAATGACCAGAGGAACAACGGTACACGACACTACACATGTACAAAATCCATACACTTTTAAACCTCTGGCATTGACAGTGTTCTGTTTCACACCCACAATGTATAGCAAGCGGAGATGGGGGAAACCCTGGTGCCGTTTGACACTAAACACACTCTATGCTCTACACTCTACCCAGTTTGTTATTTTATTTCCAGAGCCTTAATTAAATTCGAACATTGTACCTTTTTCAACTTCCTCTTGTTCAAACCCATGTTCTTTTAAGTTCTTTATAAACAAATCTTCTAAAATATCCTCCTTTGTATATTCCTTCGGCACATCATAAATTACCGTGGGGTCTAGAAACCGTGCTCCGTCCGTAGACAAACCTGCATTTGTCAACTGCGCCATTTTGCTAATTTTATTTGCATCCATCGGATTAGTAGTTTCAATTAAGAGACCTTTGTTTCTTAGGAACCTTATATTTTTTATTTTAATATCTCGATGTTCCTTTGTGAACATCTCTGTCACTTTAATTCTAACATCCTGACTGGATTAAATTTCAGAATCTGCATTAGGTCTTAATATAATGATGTTTTTAGGATCATTAAAGTTATTTTTTGATGGGGGAATAACACCTTCGTCCAAAGGAAATTGAGAAAAATGATTTTGTAATTGTTCATCTTCTCCTCTAGGTTTATGTACAATATTTTCAGTACGTTGAATGCCTGCTGCAGCAGCAGTTGATCCTCTAACTGCTTCAGCAAAGGTATGCTCTTTGGGTTAATCCTTAATTAGATGGTGAAAAATCTCAGTGCGTATTTGTAATTCTGATGTTTTTACTTTCAATCGTTCATTGTCGATGAATAATGCATTCGTAAGTGACTGCAGGTCTGACCACAAACGATGTATATAGTTTGAGGCTGCCTTAGTGGCTTTGCTGTTATCTGCAGATAAAAACTCTCCGAGTGCTTGTTTAACCTTGGTCATTGTTCAAAGTACCACCGAGGTATCTAAAGACTCCCCTAGGTGCAAAATACACATTCCGCCTTCGGGGAATGGTGTATTTTGCACGAATTCTTGTGCATTGGCCAAAGCGTTGGCAACTGTGTCTTTGTTTTGATTTGGATTTTTATCGGTCAGAACTACTGGGATCAGAAGCAGATGAAATAGATTTATCATCTGCCGAATTGTCCTGATCACTTCTTGTTAATTTTAATACTATGGGATGTTTTTTCCCAGCTGATTTAGTAGGCTTATCTGCAGCCGACGAAGGAAGTCCCCATCAGAATCATGCACAGGTGATACACTAGAATCCATTGTGTTGTGCTGATGAATGAAACAGTACACACAAAATACAAAATAATATTGCAGTCTGCCCTGAAATTAAAATATTTTGTATCACTCCAATTTGAATTTATCTTCTTTCAAGTTATTCTTCAGGTCTGGATCCTTGTATTCAAATTACTTACTAATAACCTTTCTAAAAATAACAATATATAAAGTTTTTATATACTGGAAAACTATGGTCTGTCTAACCAGCTGGATGAAAAATTGCATGAATTTTTTGAAATTGCAAATAATGAGTTTTGTAACTTCCGTTCTAGCCACCAGGTGGCACCAAAATAATTATATAAATTGAGTAATTTGGAGGGGGATTTCTGTACAAAGTTTGGTCCAAATTCAACCAATAAGTGAAGAGATATTTCAGTTCAAAGGGCACACCAAAACTAGCCCAAAAGAGCCCATATGTAATTTATATTTCCATGTAGTGGTATGAGAATACTGTCCATTCATATACTATAGCACTTTGAGGGTCTATGATTTTCCATTTCAATTATATTATTTTAAATTATTCCATGTAGATGGCGCTACAGACAAAATCAGTAGAGGGGTGGCCACTACCAAGAGAGTTTTTGCTCCAAAAACATCAATAAGGACTCCCTTATTGGTTTCCTCTATTAAGTACAATGGCTGCCAATGCTTTTCCTATGTGACTTTATGTTCCACTACAGGTAGTTAGCCACGTTAGTCTTAGGTATACCATGTGCTTTCAGAATTAGCTTTCAGAATTACCACTGAAAGTCTATGGAGAGATCTCATAAAAAAACTTACAAGTCTGTAAATTTTCATCTGCTTATTTCTTAACAACCCCTTTACCAATCTTTATCAAACTTATATCACTAAACTCACAAATACTTCGTAAAAGCGAGGTGACATTTCTTCAGTGGGGGGGGGGGGTGGGAATGGCCTAGATCCGTAGATATATTCAACAAAAGCAGGAGCACACAAACACAATGTCATGGCAGGCTTGAATCGTCCATGTGACATTTTCCATTTATTCCATTTATTTACAAATTATATACAAAACTTACAAAGAAGATATATATATACAATTTTATATACATTAGCATTCTCATTATACATATATAAAATACTATATTATATATGAATACGTGTGTGTGTGTGTGTGTGTGTGTGTGTGTGTGTGTGTGTGTGTGTGTGTGTGTGTGTGTGTGTGTGTGTGTGTGTGTGTGCGTGTGTGTGTGTGTGTGTGTGTGTGTATTACCTGTATCAAGGGTGGCTCCCAGGCCTTAGCCCATCTCCACCTTGCACGTCTGTGTTGGTGCAGAAACTCTGCAAAGCTTTTTATCGCTTGCGCACGTCCACCTTGCCACCAGGGAGCAGCCAACACCTAGACAGCCGCTGCCCATGCAGCCGAACCTAGGTTTACTATCACCTTTAGTGCCTTGTGCACAAATCCCGCACCCACCAGAGATAGTGCAATACCGGTGGGCGCCAGCAATCGCGTCCCCAGGTTGCCCAAACCTGGAAACTAGCAATAAAAAAAAAAATAATCAAAAAAAAAAAATAGTGGAAAAATATCCAAACCTCAGCAGATACAGGCCAATTTGAAAAACTCCAATAAACTTAGCGAAGTAAATATTTACATTTGTACAAGATAATAGAATTTTAACTCCAAATCCTAGCAATACAATTAAATTTACATATCTTACAACAAGACATTCTATTTATATTTAATGGGATACATACATATATATTAACTTCTCAGCTGTCAGATTTATATTCGATTTTGGATTTGAGTTCTTAGAAGTCTTTTCTTAAAGACCGATTCTGCAACGGTCTGGAAAGTCCCAAAGTTTGTTTTGTTCTCAACTAGTACTTTTACATTGTCCTCAGCTAGACCTGGAACCTGAATAAGTAGCAATACTCGATGGTCGGCAGAATTACTTAACAAGTACAGGTCACTGATGAACAAAAGCCGAGAATTAGGGTTGAATTTGAAAGTGTCTGCAATTCTGCCCAGACACGATAGGAGGGAGTATATGATGAGAGCCTTGTCGATCAATTCGGCCCTAGAAAGATTGTGCAAGGCTCAAGGGGTAGAATTTTTTTCAGCCTGGACTGTACTTGTTAACAGGAGAGATTGCTTCTACAGGGATGGGATACACTTAAATAGAAAGGGTGCAAGAATATTTGCTGATGCTATCGAGGCAGGTTAGGTGGGTCGGAAAACTGCTAGCTTGGGGGGAGACAAAGACCAATAGATTGACAGTAGCCACTGGCAGAGGTGAAAGAGATTCTTGCACTGCTTCTATTAGAATGAGCAGAAGCCTGAAAAACAAGATGCATGGTATTTCAGAGACTGCTGGGAGCCATTGCGGTACAAGTAAACACATGGGTTGTGTTAGGGTAGCTAAGAATAGAAACAGGTGCAGGTATACTTGCGTGTACACCAATGCTAGGAGTTTAGTAAATACATTTGATGAATTTGAGGTATTGCTCAAAACATCGAAGGCAGATATTGTTGGGATATCAGAGACGTGGTGTCACACAGATATAAGGGATGCAGAACTGCAATTTGGGGAGTACAACGTCTACAGAAAGGATAGACAGGATAGGAAGGGAGGAGGGGTTATGGTATTAGTTAAGAAACACATAAAAACCAAGGAAGTGAAGCCAGTCGACATCGCTGGACAGTGCAGTGTGGAGTCAGTTTGGTGTGACATAAACATTGGGAGATCAAAATGGAGAGTAGGAGTGTGCTATAGGCCTAATGACTCTGATGAGTATAATAAGGAACTGTACAGGGAAATAGAGTGGGCCAGTAAATCAGAGTGTCTTATAATGGGAGATTTTAATTTCCCAGATATTGACTGGAATTTGGGGGCTGGTTACTCACACACTAGCAGGACTTTTGTGGATTTATTGGATGATTGTTTTCTACATCAGCATGTTCGGGAGGCAACTAGAGGGAGTAATACTCTTGATTTGATTATCAGCAGTGATTCTTCATGCATTAAGAATCTGCAGATAAATGAACCACTAGGTGGCAGTGATCACAGTGTGCTGAAGTGGGATTTACTCAAAGAGGTAACTACCATTAGGGGTAAAGGGAAGGGTTATTGCTTCCGTAAAGGCGACTACGATGGACTGAGACAGTATTTAAATTCTATACAGTGGGACCAACTGATGATGTTACCAACAGCAAATTCAAAATGGGAAGCATTCAAAGAACTTATCTTGGAAGCTACTAGGCTTTACATACCAACTAAGAAATATTGTTCAAGGTTTAGGCCAAAATGGATGTCGGATGAACTAATGAGGCATATGGCAGAGAAGAAAAATGCATGGGATACATACAAATTAACACATGACACAGAAGCCTATGATAGATACAAGTTGATATGCAACCAAGTTACAAAGGAGGTTAGGCAGGCGAAGGCAGATTACGAGAAATCCTTGGCAAGGGATGCAAAGAAAAACAGCAAAGAGTTCTTTACTTATGTAAACTCTAGAAGGAAGGGGGTGAATCAGATTGGTCCACTTGATATTGATGGGTCAACTGTTGATGATCCTGCTCAGGTAGCTAACAAACTAAATGAATATTTTGCATCGACATTCACACATGCGGAGTTATTCAGCGAGGGGAATGCCAGAGGTGTATTCAACTCTAGCAGTAAGCTACAGAATCTTGAAATAACTGGGAGTAAAGTGGAGGAGAAACTGTTGAAGATAAACACAAGAAAGGCACCCGGGGTGGATGGGATCTATCCAGTTATATTAAAGGAGGCAGCAAAGGAAGTAAGCAAACCCTTAGCCATAATTATGAGAGCTTCCTTGGACTCAGGGGAGGTACCCACAGACTGGAAATGTGCAAATGTGACCCCAATTCACAAAGGAGGATCAAAGGCTGACACAAGTAATTATAGACCTGTGAGCTTAACTTCTGTTCCAGGAAAATTAATGGAGGCACTGGTTAAAGAAGCACTGCAGGATCATTTAGACAAGACTTCAGTTATAGCTCAGACACAGCATGGTTTTGTTAAGGGGAAGTCTTGCCTGACCAACTTGATTGGATACTATGATGCAGTCACAAAAGAACTGGATGCAGGGAATAACTTTGATATTATATACTTGGATCTTAGAATGGCTTTTGATACTGTTGCACATGGAAGACTGCTACACAAATTGGAGTAGTGTGACATTGGAGGCAAATTGCTGCTATGGATAAAGGGGTGGTTGAGGGGGAGAAGACAGAGAGTGGTAATCAATGGACACTGCTCATCGTGGACTAATGTTATTAGTGGAGTCCCTCAGGGCTCAGTGTTGGGTCCATTATTGTTTTCTGTATTTATAAATGATATTGATGATGGTATATCAAGCTTATTGTCCAAGTTTGCAGACGATACAAAGGTTGGCAGGGTTGTCAAGGACACTACTGACACTATGCTGCTGCAATAGGATCTGGAAAGGTTGAGCAGATGGGCTGAGAGGTGGCAAATGAAGTTTAACATTGATAAATGTAAGGTACTACACATGGGAAACAGCAACCCCAGAGCAACGTATCAACTCTGTGGTACTACACTGACAGTGGTAGAGAATGTAAGGGACTTGGGGTGGTTGTGCAGGCAGATATGAAGTTCTCTGAGCAGTGCAGACGGGCTTCAAGAGTAGCTCATGGAGTATTGTCAATGATATACAGGAATTTTTCCAGCAGGGATAAGGAGGTGATTATTCCATTGTATAAGGCAATGGTCAGGCCACACCTAGAGTACTGTATACAGGTCTGGAGGCCTCATTTCAAGAAGGATGTAGAGCTGCTGGAACGAGTACAGAGAAGGGCAACAAGATTAGTGAATGGAACAAAGGGGTGCTCTTACGAAGAAAGGCTTAAATTTTGCAAATTACAGTGTCTGGAGACTAGGCATCAGCGAGGTGATCTGATAGAGGTGTATAAAGCCTTGAATGGTTTAAGCATGCTCAATGCTGATGGGATTCTTCCTCTAGCTCAGAAAAATCACCTGAGAGGGCATAAATTCAAATTGAGGAAAGACAGATGTAGGATAGACGTGCGGAAATTTGCCTTTAGCCAGCGGGTGGTTGGTTGGTGGAACAGACTTCCATCCCTTGTGGTGGAGGTTGATAGCCTAAATAAGTTTAAGGCTCAGCTGGACAGGTATTTTGAACGAACAGAGGGGTGAAGTGGAAGTGGGTTTTTTTCTTTTTTTTTTTTGGCTGATGCTGCTAAGCTTGCTTTCTTGCATCAAATGCCTCTACTAATGCTAATGCTAATGCTAATGGTCTGTATATTGCGGTAAAACATGGATCCAGTCCTCCATTTGACCACAGGTGCAAAAAGGATCTGGCTCCACACCTCTGTCGAAAAGTTTGGCCCTCAAAGATCCATGGCTTGTTAATAAATACGTTGTAAACTTGCTTGGTGAAAACAATGAAACAGAAGGTTGAGTAGAAGCAAACTCAACATTTTAAAAACACTTCTTTGTGACTTCACCAGGCACAGACTCATTCCATCTACTTTACCAAATACTAACCACTTCACTCCATAATCTTTTCGGTTCTGTCTTCAAGTTACTAACTGGGTCTGTTGTAATTCCCATAATAGATACTGCAGTCCTTTCTTATGTTTATGTTTATGAATCATGCCACGGTATAAGATAAATAAATCTAAAGGCAGTTCTCCTCCAAGGATTTGGAGGACATTGTTTGATACTGTACGAGGGGCATTATTTAGTGCCAGAAGCACTGTTCTTTGAATTAATAATAGCTTATTTTTGATTTTCACCTTAACGATGTGCTGGTGCCAAATACCTGCTCCGTACGAAACTATAGGCAGAAATATTGCTTTATAATATAGTTTCATGGTCTTTTTATTCAAACCCCAGTCTCTTTTGGACATTCTTATGACCGAAGCAGTAAAATTTCTAATTTTTTTCCTTCAGTTTGGTGACATGAGGGAGAAAGGTTAATTTATCATCGAGGATTATGCCAAGATATTTGTTTTGAGGAACATAAGGTATCTGTGAACCATTCAGTTGAATTCTTGGTGGTCTTCCATAATTAAAGTGAATTTTAAATGTCATTAAATTTGTTTTACTCGGAGATATCTTGAGCTTGTTGATTTCAGCCCATGCCACCAAATCATCTAAGAAGGGTTGAATTTTGTCCTCTAATACCTTACGTGACCTGCCTTCTATCGTAATCATGAGGTCATCGGCGTAGGCCACCTTTAGAGAATCCTCGTGTGTTCTCGTGAGCCACTGATCTAATACGCCATTCCAGAGGAGAGGCCCCAACACCAACCCCTGGGGGCATCCTCTTGAAACCTGGGCATTATAAGACAGATGCTTTGCCTTGACCATGATGTATCTCTCATTAAAGTATGATCTCAGTACCCTGTACACATAATTATCACATTTAGCCAACCTTAAAGACCTGAGGGCACTCTCCCACCAGAGGGAGTCGAAAGCACCCTAAAAGTCCACAAAAATTGCCAAAACATATTTAGAAGATGAATTCTGGATAAAGTTAGTCAACGCAAGAATAGTATCGTCAGTGGACCTCCCTTTTTTGAAGCCAAACTGACAGCTTGAGCATAATTGGTTTTCCTCAAATTTCTTTAATATTCTAGGAGCCAGAAGATGTTTGAATAACTTTCCCAGATTAGCAAGTAAGGAAATTGGCCTGTAAGCACTGGGATCGGATGTGTTTTTCCCTGCTGTCTTGAGAAGAACCTTGAGCAATGTCAATTTCCACTGATTTGGAAAGTATCCTTCCAGGAGGCTTTTGTTCAAGAGATTTAGCAGTACTTGTGGGTATAAGTTGAAAAACCTGATGATAACAAGATTCTTCACAAGGTCAATTCCGGGGAATTTCTTGCTGTTTAGTCTAGCTATGGCAGAACCCAACTCCAACAGATTAAAACACTCAGTATCAGTTGAATCCTATACATACTATTTTCAAGACGTATCTGACCTTGCTCCAATGTATCCAACTCTGGAATATCTTTACGGAACAGACTTGACACTATAGCAGGTACCGTAGAGCTCCAGTCATCAGATTCTGCTTCGTTTATTCTTACTGTATTGTACCCTTCTCCACAGATTAATTTGTTTCTGGAGATTTTGTAAACTAATCCCCACGGTTCTGAATTCGTCCCTGGGACAAAGTAAAGTAAACTGTAAAGTGTTCATTTTCTAACGGCCCCAGGGGTTTCCCCCATCTCCGTGTTGTGTACCCTGTTTGTGAAACACAGAACACTGTAAAGGCCAGAGATTTTAAAAAGCGTAAGGTACATGTTTATGTTGTGTAGTGTCATGATGTGTTGTTCCTCTGACCTTTTAGCCATTGGGCCCCTAGTGGGACCCCCCCGTTGCCCACACTTAGCCCCGAGGAGGCAGATCAGGCATACAGGGATCGCATTAGAAGTAAGTACTCCGGCAGGCCCTGCCAGAGTACTTACTTCTAATTTCCTAGGATTTCAGTGGCAAGGGCCTAAAAAAAAAATAAATAAATAAAAAAATAATAAAATAAATTTTAAAAATAACAATAAAAAATAATAATAATAAAATAAAAATAAATAAATAAATAAAATGCATATTTAGTTAGAGTAGGGGTGAAGACTGAGGAAGGGGGACAGATAGAAATGTGGGGATGGTAGGGAAGGCAACCCCAGAAAGGTCAGTGGGGACTGGTCCCCCCAGGAAAAAAAGGGAGTGACAGGGAGGGGGAGGAGACAGAAACCGATCCCCTCCCTCTCCCTACCAGGGGAGGGGGTATTAAAGTGAACCAAGTTAGGATGCCCGGTTTGGAATGCTAGTTAGCCAAGAAAAGTAGTTGACATCTAATGGCACGCCGGTGGCGTTGTCAGTCTTTATCTAGGAGATTGTCTTATTGGTCACATCCGTGAGAGTCAAGTCCAGAAGTATACGAACCTTTTGTCTTTCTTAGATTGTCTTAATTTGTGGGTTGTCTCTATTCAAAGGTAGTTACTTGGTAGTTATCGTTGGTGGGTGACATCTTTGGAGAATGTATGGTAGTTCACACTACCATACATTCTCCAAAGGTCAAGTTTAGCTGCCTTGTTCCAGTACCATCAGGGTCCCTGGGTTCATTTAGCAGAGAGTTATCACGTTACTGCGATTAGTTGTCTTCTCCTCAAGAAAAGCTGCTGTGCATAGTTGGTGAGAGTTTGATACTCTTCCTTAGTATCCAGTAGGTGGTTTCCTTTGCCTTTTGGTATGTAAGTCAGCTTTGTGATAAACTGGCAGTGGAGGTCATCGTAGAGGGGCCACTCGTGCATGAGGTGATCCCAGTCCTCATTTCCTCCACAGGAGCATGTTGGGTCCTCTTCTAAGCCAAAGGTTGTTATTTTTGCCTTTATTGACCCATGGCTTGTAAGCAAATACATGGCATACAGGCCTGAAGAAAACCATATTGGGGATTTTGCATAGACTCTGCTAAAATCTGGGATAAATCTACTGGTGATTTCCCCCTTGGTTGAATTTGTCCAGTGGTCCTGCCACACCCGCTGCATGTGTGTTTGAAGTCTCCTCTTCTCAAATTTTTGGTTGTTGGTAAGATTCAGCTCGAATCCCAAGCAGGTCTGAGACACGCCCTTAGAAAGATGGTACAACATTCCAGTTCTCACCACATCCAGGTCAAGGGGGAGGGCTCCCACCAGGACCTGGAGGGCGTGAGTACTCACTGTGCAGCAGGCATGAGAGATGGAGAGCAGGACTGGGCGTTGAGTGGAATCCAGGATTCGTCTGTTTACTGCAGAATGTATGGTAGCCTTGCCAAACCAAATTCCGGCTGCATACGTAACCACAGGGATGAAGATAGCCTTGTAATACAACGAGAGGGTTCACTTTCTGAGACCCTAGTCCCGACGGGATATCCTAGCAACCATGGCAGTATAGTTTCTTACTTTGGTGCTGATGTATTTGAGATGAGCTTGGAAGGAGTGTTTTCTATCTAGTACTATGCCAAGATATTTCAGTTGCTCTGACAACTTTATGGTCTTGTTTCCAATTTTAATCTGTGGTGGTCTTATAATACAGAGAGTTCCTTTAAGAAGCAGAGAGTTTGTTTTTGAGGGTCATATGGTCAAGCAGTGTGTTTTTGCCCAGTCCTGGAGGATTTGGAGTGCATGGTTTGCCATGGTCTCAAGATGGGCCCTGAATTTGCAGCCACCGTCAGGATGAGGTCATCATCAAAGGCTTGTGAACGAACCTCCCTGAGGTCAAGGCATAGAAATTCGTCAATCACCATGTTCCATAAGGTCGGCCCCAGGACCGAGCCCTGGGGACAGCCACGGTATATCCGTCTTGTGAGTTTCGGATAAGGTGCTTTTACTGTAATCACCCTATTTGAGAGGTAGCTTTTCATGATATTGAACAAATTGTCTGGTACATTTGCTTGCCTGAGTCTGCGGAGGACGCTCAGCCACCAAAGGGTGTCGAACGCTCCCGCGAAATCAATTGGAATCATCAGGAAGTATTCCCTGTCTACTTGGTGGGCTTCAGTGAGCAGTGCCTATAGAGCATCAACCGTGGAACGCCCCGGTCTGAAACCATATTGGTTTGGTGATACTAGGTTTGCTTTCTCATAGTGGCTTTGGATTCGTACATGGAGGAGATGCTCTAGGAGCTTGCTGCATACGCACAATAGGGCTATGGGCCTGTATGAACTTGGTAGATGTAGTGGTTTTGTAGGATTTTTAAGGATCAGTTTGCTATTTGCAACTTTCCAGTCATCCGGGAAGGTGCTAGTGTGTAGGCAGAGATTGAATAGGTGCAGCAATGGCTCCAGGCAAGCTCCACAACCTTATTCACAATCTCAGGTTCGAACAAGTCAGGCCCCGGACATTTTTTCCCCTTGATAAGAGCTGCTGCGGCTAGGAGTTTTTCCTGTGTGAACTGCGGTTCAACTTGTCCAGTCCAATACGTTTAATTTTCTTTGCAGATCTCATGCTGGTCAGTTGTTGTTGGATTAATGTTTGGATGAAAAACGTTGTTCAAGATATTTCAGACTGAGTCCCTCCAGGTGGTAGATAGGTTTCCTTGTGGGGTTTCCATAGCGGTGTTCACTTCCCCCCTGGGGAGTTTGTTTGTGGTGATTTTGTACACCACCCCCCAGGGATCAGAATTTCCCGTGTAAGAGACAAGTCGCTCCCAGGATTACTGCTTTGATTTCTTTATTCTTTCCGTATACGCATTTCTTGGTGTTCGATATACTTGTTTAAGTTCTTCGACCTCCACATCACGCCAAGATGTTCTCGCCCTTTGGAATGCTTTCCGTTTGGCTTGTACCTCCTTTCTCATCCTTCGAAGCTTCTCGTTCCACCAGGGCACCGCTCCCGGAGCAGGTTTTTTTCTGTTAATTATGGCATTGCAGACTTGTGTTAATAGGGTGGTAATCTCTTTTTGAAGAAGGTTTGGATTTTGAGTTTGCCTGAGTTTCTGCTGCTGTTGTCCCACCATTTCCAGCAGAGCGCCCCCTGAATGTGTCCCAGTTTGTTTTTTTCTATTGCATATCTATGTTGCATTACTCTGGAAATGGGTTGTCTATTAAGGTTATTTGTGATCCTGAATGTAATGGCTGGGTGGTCCGAGGTCGTCCAATCATCTTGGACCTTCCAGTTGGAGATATAGCTGGCTGTGTTTCTTGTAGCAAGAGAAATGTCAATGGTGGCTTCCCAAAGGGTGCAGCTGAAAGTGGGGAGGTTGTTTGGCTGATTTGAGGATTTTGGAAGGGGAGTTACCCAGTTAGTCCTCTAGTTTTGGCCGTTTGTTGCTCCTCGATGTGCTGTACCACGCGGAAGACCTGCAGTTTACATCTGCCCCGACGATAATTCTCCCTCCTGGAAGAGTGTTTAGTACACTTTGAAGGTATCTTATAGCCCCGATAATACCTTCGCCTGGATGGCAATATAGCTTTTACGACGACGTAAAAGTTTCCAAGTGCCGAAATAATGTGGGCACATACGGCCCAGGCTGTGCAAAGTTGGGTTATCTTTGTGGCTGTGATGTCAGGGTTTCTTACAGTTATTTTTGGCATTGGTCATAATTTTGTTAGCTTCTTTTTTAGTTTCCGTTTCTATCACTATGCCTGTATTTCTATTTCTCACCGTCCTCACACCGGGTGGAAAAGGCACGGGTTCGAATCCCGTCGATGACGCGAGGAACTTTAGTGGGCTTTTTTCACTCCGTGGCTGAGTTAGTCGGTCTCAGGCGTAGATAGCAAGGTTTTTTTCCCTCAGAAACTGAGGCTTTTTCGTCCAGCAAAACAGGCAAATCAACCAGAAAACACACGCAATTTACAGACACGAATACGGGTTAATATAATCATTTACGGGTAACCCTAATATAGTAATAGTATGCCTGTATTTCTAGTTTTTCTTATTGCTTTTATTTTCGTAGTTTTGAGATCATCTTTCAACTCTGTCATTATTTTGATCTTGATTTGTTCACTTGTATGTGATTCGTTGGAGTTAATGGGTCTGATAACCACCAGATGCTGCTGTTTTATCAGTGTTCTCCTTCTTATATGCTGGTGGTTTTGTCGACTAGTCTGTGGTGTATGCCCTTGGATGGAGGCACCGAATTTAGAGGTTGGAAGGTTCTTAAGTACAGCACCGGCATAAGAGGGCACTGTAGATGATTCAGGTCGTGTGAAATCCTGATTACACACAACCTGAATCGGTGAAGACTGGGGTAGCTTAGCGCAGACGTCTAAGGTCTTTTCCAGTATTGTAGACCTTGTCTTGATTTCTTCGTTGACAGCTCTTAGCTTCTCATTCTCGATTAGAAGAGCTGTTGTGATTGTTTCTAGGTTTGTCCAAAGTTCCTGGACATAGTTTCCAGTGGCTTTGGTGAATCTTATGGAGTCTTGGTTAGGGAGGGCCACCAAGTTCCTGTGCAAGACTGAGATGATCTTATGGAAGGAGGTGGTGTCTCCCTCATTAAAGGGGCCAGCCAGACAGGTGGTGCAGGAATGTAAGCATACTGGATGGTGGGATCCCAGATGAGACTACTTGGTCCAGAGCAGACGGTAGTTGTGTAGCTAAGAAGTCTGCTGGGGCAGTTTGAAGTGGCAGAGCTGATTTGGTGAGCACCTGAGGAGATTCGCGTTTCAGGAGCAGCAGCCACAGTACTGTTTGGAGCTGCAGGTAAGGCTGCAGTTGAGGTGGAGTTTGCCATCGATTCGAGGATGGAGGCAGCTATTGGTGTAGAGATTCTTTGGTCCAAGGTGGAAGCTGAGTAATTATGGTTTATGGAAGGTGATATACAAATATTATTGAAAGAACAAATATAGACACGTATCATTATAACCCAGTTTAACGTAAAATATACTAACAGGCAGTAGCTTTCGAGACTGGCGTGTCTCTTTATCAACTGAAATTCAAATACAAATACAACGGATAAGTGCAATGAGCTGAGTGAGGCACTTTAATCATGTGCCATTGTTGTTGCACGGACGTGCGCTGCTTTTACTCCACTGATCATCTAGCATTAAAACGGTTGTCTCTGGGATGGGTGTAGACGTATGCCTTTGTGGCGGTTTATTGCCTTTGGATTGTTTAATATGTTAAGTGACTCTAGCCATAGGCGGTGGCGAAAGTGTCGTGAGTGGTCTACTATTTCAAAGTCACGTTTGGGATCAAGATCGTGGTTGGTGGTCCAAAAATGTTCTGCGACTGCGGGCTGGTCAGTTTCGGCAAGCCGGATTGCTCTGTCATGTTCCGTAAGGCGATCTTGGAGACGCCTAGATGTTTCTCCTATGTAGCAACTGTAGTCTGCACGGGTAGCACAGTGGTATCGTCACCGTCCTCCCCACACTGGGTGGAAAAGGCCTGGGTTCGAATCCCGTCGATGACGCGAAGAACTTTAATGGGCTTTTTTCACTCCGTGGCTGAGTTAGTCGGTCTCAGGCGTAGATAGCAAGGTTTTTCTCCCCAGTAACTGGGTTTTTTTCGTCCAGCAAACCAGGCAAATCGACCATAGAACATACGCGATTTACAGACACAAATACTGGTTAATGTGTTAATTAAGGGCAACGCTAAAATAATAATTTTTTTTTATGTAGCAACTGTCACAGTTTCTACAGTGATGCGATATACTACATTGCTGCGTAAGACAGGTGTGACAGGGGTCTTCACACTGGAGACAATGAACGTAGGTTCCTGTAGGGTAACTGCGCGCATTTGATGTTGTAATTTCTAAGGACATTCGAGATCCGTCCTGACATGCCTGGATAATAGGGAATGTAGGCGGACGATATACCGTCTTGGTTCGGTGGTCTGGGGTGGGATGTGAGTTCTTGTGCCTGTAATAGGCACCTGCTTAGCACATGGGATGGATAACCCATGTGCTAACCCTTGTCTCCAGTGTGAAGACACCTGTCACACCTGCCTTACGCAGCAATGTAGTATATCGCATCACCTGTAGAGACTGACAGTTGCTGCATAGGAGAAACATCAAGGCGTCTCCAAGTTCGCCTTACGGGACATGACAGAGCAATCCGGCTTGCCGAAACTGACCAGTCCGCAGTCGAGGAATATGTTTGGGCCACCAACCACGATCCTGATCCCAAACGTGACTTTGAAATAGTAGACCACTCACGACACTTTCGCCACCGCCTATGGCTAGAGTCACTTAACATATTAAACAATCCAAATGCAAAAACCGCCACAAAGGCATACGTCTACACCCAATCATAGAGATAACCGTTTTAATGCTAGATGATCAGTGGAGTAAAAGCAGCGCGCGTCCGTGCAACAACAATGGCACATGATTAACGTGCCTCACTCAGCTCATTGCACTTATCCGTTGTATTTGTATTTGAATTTCAGTTGATAAAGAGACACGCCAGTCTCAAAAGCTACTGCCTGTTAGTATATTTTACATTAAACTGGTTTATAATTATACGTTTCTACATTTGTTCTTTCAACCATGGACCCCAGTACACCAGGCCCATTCGTTACTACAAATATTATTCATCTGTGCAGGAAGAGGAGAACAAGAGGAGCGCAGAGGATGAGCTCTGGACCTTCTCTTGGACTTCTCTCTCTTTGAGGAGGATTTGCCAGGTACATAAGAAGCAGAGAATTAAAAGTCTCCGATTCGTTTCTCTCAGACGTGCTAACTTTCAGCATTTTCATTATTTTCAACCATCTTACTGTGCCGGGATGAAATATTTAAGTTCACGGTGTGAATGGTTCTACTGAATTTTAGTCAAATCTCCAGAAATGGCTAGTGAAGAATTTAAATAATTAACAGAAAAGAAGAGTTTCCATCTCTTGTCGGTAGGGGCGCTGAAAGAGGTGGGATAAAATTTGCATATTGTATTCTCGGGCGACAGTGGACTGGTGACGTCACCAGAGGATCAGTAGTCAGATGTATCAATTCATAATAAAAGAAAGTAACCTTCAAAAGCTGCTATGTAAATAGTATGTTCCAAAATTAATAACCACATATTAATTAACTCACTGAATAGGCAATCAGTATTAATCACTACTGATATCATAATTAATAAATAAATGTTCCTAATTAAAAGTTCTAACTTACCGTAAGTTCCTGGCTTCAGGAGGACCAATGGCCGATCGCCCTGGACGTCACGTGATTTGTTATTTCAAACAAAATTAGCATTAGCATTAGTATTAGTAGAGGCAAATGGCCGAAGAAGAAAAGACGAAATATTCACGTCAAAACAATCGTCCATGGGACAAGTGTAAAGTATAAAGTGTTCATTGTCTAACGG
Source organism: Mastigoproctus giganteus (assembly GCF_048544385.1). Lineage (NCBI taxonomy): Eukaryota > Metazoa > Arthropoda > Arachnida > Uropygi > Thelyphonidae > Mastigoproctus > Mastigoproctus giganteus. Next base: position 166,228,491 of record NC_143575.1, read on the forward strand.
CCCAAGGGGTTCCCCCCATGTCCGTGTTGTGTACTCTGTTTGTGAAACACAGAACACTGTGAAGGCCGGAGATTTTAAAAAGTGTAAGGTACATGTTTATGTTGTGTAGTGTCATGTTGTGTTGATCCTCTGACCTTTTAGCCGTTGGGCCCCTAGTGGGAAACCCCCCCCCCCCCCGTTGGCCACACTTAACCCCGAGGAGGCAGGTCAGGCATAGAGGGATCACATTAGAAGTAATTACTCTGGCAGGCCCTGCCACCTAATTTCCTAATATTTCAGTGGCAAGGGCCTAAAAAAAAAAAAAAAATAGTAATAAATAAATAAATCAATAAATAAATAAATAAATAAAATAAATAAATAAATAAATAAATAAATAAAAAATAATAAAATAAAATAAATAAATAAAAAAATTATAAATAAATAAAAAAAATCAATAAATAAATAAAAAATAAAAATAAAAAATAAAAAATAATAATAAATTAAACACGGGTTCTGTCCATATTAGTTGCTGTTCTGATTTGGTTTGTTTCCTTAATCTTCCACTTCTTGGAGGTGGTTTCTTACAAGAATCGCCGCCCATGGGGTGTCGACTATTTGGACTATTTTATATGTTAGGAGATACCCCCTAACAGACTTCATATGGGCATTCGGTTCCTGAAGCATAATTACGTCGATGTTTACTTCTTCCGCCTTCTTCCAGATTTGGTCGGCGACTGCCTTAGCTTTCTATGCGTTTATGACTTCTAAACTGTCTTGGTACAAGCACGTTACAAATATTGGTTCCTCTGCATCTAAAAAACTAGATTTTCTCTTTCGCTCTCGGCGTTACTGTAGCAGCTGTTCACTCTGTACAAATTGCAAACCGCCCTACCATGAAATATTGTTCCCACATCTGGGGCGGCATCCCCAAAACCTCTAGCAGTCTACAAGATTCCATTTAAAAGAGGGCAGTTTGGTTAATTAATGACTCATTTCTAACAGTCTCTCCACTCTGTCTCTTAGACGTTCTGTTTCTGCCGCATGTCTTTTATACAGATACTTCCATGGGCACTGTTCTTCTGAATTGGCTTCTATAATTCTCACTCTCTCTTTTAAAGCAGTCCGAACACGTGATGCAACCAGTGAACATCCTTTTACTGTCCAACTTTTCTTATTCCTCATTTATTCATTCAACTTCTGTTTTCTGGAACAACCTTCCTTCATACGTATTTCCTGAAATTTAGAATCTACAGAAGTTCAAGTCTAATGTCAACAAATGTCTTCTTTCATCTTTTCAACCCATGCACAGTACTAAGTACTACAGGTTCCAATAAAAAAAAAAAAAAAAGAAAAGTACCTATACGTAACAATGATCATCGAGAATAAAAAAAAAAAAAAATTGTATGGAAAACATATTTATTTAAAAAAGGTTGTTTAGGCATGGGTAATGCCCTTCCATCATTTCTACGATCCAGGTAGTATGAATGCATCGTTTATTCATATCTGATATTGTGAATGAACCTTCAGAACGACTGGCCGAGGTATTGCGCTGCTTTAAAAAAGTAACTTCACTAGACTAATGTTACTTATTCTCGACGGTTACTACCACCACCCAGATGGCACACTTTCGAAGCTTGTTGGTTTGCTCATCGGTGGGTGGGTGGGCAGATACCTTGTTGTTGCAATAGCGATAACCCGGTTATGAAGAGTAACTCCACAATATGAGAGATGCTTGATGGTGTGAATGGTTTAATCTTAAACTATTTCTTGACTAAACGTCCAAAAGTATGAAAAAGGTTGTTTATGCATGGGTAATACACTTCCATCATTTCTACTACATAGGTTGTATGCATGCATCTGATTATACTCGCATTACCATGCATAAACAACCTTTTCCATACTCTTAGACATTTAGTCAAGAAATAATTTTAGATATTTATTTAACATGGTATACTGTAAGATAGTAAAGTGATTATAAGGAATTGTGGGAGATGTGATTTATTTCTTTGGCAATTCTTTACTTTTTATTTAATTTTAGTTTACTTTATTGTTTATTATTAGTTATCTTTTGTAGTTTACAATAATATACCTATGTAAATCTAAGCAGAACCCATTACGGAATTTTTAGTGCGAACCCGCCCCCCCCTGTAACACTTTCGCGAATCCTCTGGGGGTTGTGGGGGAAAGTGTCTGCAATTCTGCCCAGACACGATAGGAGGGAGTATATGATGAGAGCCTTGTCGATCAATTCGGCCCTGGAAAGATTGTGCAAGGCTCAAGGGGTAGAAATTTTTTCAGCCTGGACTGTACTTGTTAATAGGAGAGATTGCTTCTACAGGGATGGGATACACTTAAATAGAAAGGGTGCAAGAATATTTGCTGATGCTTTCGAGGCAGTGTTAGGTGGGTCGGAAAACTGCTAGCTTGGGGGGAGACAAAGACCAATAGATTGACAGTAGCCACTGGCAGAGGTGAAAGAGATTCTTGCACTGCTTCTATTAGAATGAGCAGAAGCCTGGAAAACAAGATGCATGGTATTTCAGAGACTGCTGGGAGCCATTGCGGTACAAGTAAACACATGGGTTGTGTTAGGGTAGCTAAGAATAGAAACAGGTGCAGGTATACTTGCGTGTACACCAATGCTAGGAGTTTAGTAAATAAATTTGATGAATTTGAGGTATTGCTCAAAACATCATTGTTGGGATATCAGAGACGTCCCAACAGTTGTGGTGTCACACAGATATAAGGGATGAAGAACTGCAATTTGGGGAGTACAACGTCTACAGAAAGGATAGACAGGATAGGAAGGGGGGAGGGGTTATGCTATTAGTTAAGAAACACATAAAAACCAAGAAAGTGAAGCCAGTCGACACGCTGGACAGTGCAGTGTTGAGCCAGTTTGGTGTGACATAAGCATTGGGAGATCAAAATTGAGAGTAGGAGTGTGCTATAGGCGTAATGACTCTGATGAGTATAATAAGGAACTGTACAGGGAAATAGAGTGGGCCAGTAAATCAGAGAGTCTTATAATGGGAGATTTTAATTTCCCAGATATTGACTGGAATTTGGGGGCTGGTTACTCACGCACCAGCAGGGCTTTTGTGGATTTATTGGATGATTGTTTTCTACATCAGCATGTTCGGGAGGCAACTAGAGGGAGTAATACTCTTGATTTGATTATCAGCAGTGATTCTTCATGCATTAAGAATCTGCAGATAAATGAACCACTAGGTGGCAGTGATCACAGTGTGCTGAAGTGGGATTTACTCAAAGAGGTAACTACCATTAGGGGTAAAGGGAAGGGTTATTGCTTCCGGAGAAGCCAATACTACGATGGACTGAGACAGTATTTAAATTCTATACAGTGGGACCAACTGATGATGTTACCAACAGCAAATTCAAAATGGGAAGCATTCAAAGAACTTATCTTGGAAGCTACTAGGCTTTACATACCAACTAAGAAATATTGTTCAAGGTTTAGGCCAAAATGGATGTCAGATGAACTAATGAGGCATATGGCAGAGAAGAAAAATGCATGGGATACTTACAAATTAACACATGACACAGAAGCCTATGATAGATACAAGTTGATATGCAACCAAGTTACAAAGGAGGTTAGGCAGGCGAAAGCAGATTACGAGAAATCCTTGGCAAGGGACGCAAAGAAAAACAGCAAAGAGTTCTTTACTTATGTAAACTCTAGAAGGAAGGGGATGAATCAGATTGGTCCACTTGATATTGATGGGTCAACTGTTGATGATCCTGCTCAGGTAGCTAACAAACTAAATGAATATTTTGCATCGACATTCACACATGAGGAGTTATTCAGCAAGGGGAATGCCAGAGGTGTATTCAACTCTAGCAGTAGGCTACAAAATCTTGAAATAACTGGGAGTAAAGTGGAGGAGAAACTGTTGAAGATAAACACAAGAAAGGCACCTGGGGTGGATGGGATCTATCCAGTTATATTAAAGGAGGCAGCAAAGGAAGTAAGCAAACCCTTAGCCATAATTATGAGAGCTTTCTTGGACTCAGGGGAGGTACCCATAGACTGGAAATGTGCAAATGTGACCCCAATTCACAAAGGAGGATCAAAGGCTGACACAAGTAATTATAGACCTGTGAGCTTAACTTCTGTTCCAGGAAAATTAATGGAGGCACTGGTTAAAGAAGCACTGCAGGATCATTTAGATAAGACTTTATAGCTCAGACACAGCATGGTTTTGTTAAGGGGAAGTCTTGCCTGACCAACTTGATTGGATACTATGATGCAGTCACAAAAGAACTGGATGCAGGGAATAACTTTGATATTATATACTTGGATCTTAGAAAGGCTTTTGATACTGTTGCACATGGAAGACTGTTACACAAATTGGAGCAGTGTGACATTGGAGGCAAATTGCTGCTATGGATAAAGGGGTGGTTGAGGGGGAGAAGACAGAGAGTGGTAATCAATGGACACTGCTCATCGTGGACTAATGTTATTAGTGGAGTCCCTCAGGGCTCAGTGTTGGGTCCATTATTGTTTTCTGTATTTATAAATGATATTGATGATGGTATATCAAGCTTAATGTCCAAGTTTGCAGACGATACAAAGGTTGGCAGGGTTGTCAAGGACACTACTGACACTATGCTGCAGCAACAGGATCTGGAAAGGTTGAGCAGATGGGCTGAGAGGTGGCAAATGAAGTTTAACATTGACAAATGTAAAGTACAGTCGGTCCTCGTATAACACGTGTTTACATTACACGAATTCGATCATACACGATTTATAAATAGGGGAACGATATCTTATATAACACGAACCGAATTCGCTTATGCACGATTCGCCTTTGTGTTTACAAGAAATGGCAGTCGAACGCGAAATCACCCCAACCGAACGCAACACGATAGGAATGAAGAAGATTCTGAAAATGTATTTATGTGTTTTATATCAGTGAAGGAGAAACACATTTCATCATAATAACGTAAAAACCAACACAATTCCAGTTATCCATATAATCGCAAATGCAATTAGATGGAGTTTACTACCAGTTTATAACAGATTCCACTAGCAGAAACGAAACTGGAAATTGTTTTTATTGTTTTATGGTAGTAACCCCCAGAAATGTGCTTTAGTAAAATGTGGGGTGTTAATAGTGTATCTCGGCCTTTACGGTGTTGTTTATTCAGTTGCTATACGCGAGCAGCTTTGTTTATGTGTATCAAGCGTGCCTCCTCGTTTTGTAATTGCGCTTTATTCCCTAAAAATGAGTAAAATACTTAAAAGGTGTGAAAAGGAAGATTCAGAGAGAGAGAAAAAAAAAGCAATATCGATAAACAGAGGCGGACTGGGTCAAAAATTCTTACCCGGGAAAATTTGTGGTGGCCTCATACTACGGTTTATGGCCAAAATCACACAAGCCTCCGGCCCACCGGGGTTTCCCCGGTAAGGCTTATGGCCAGTCCGCCTCTGTCGATAGAGAAAAAATATGAAATTGTGAAACGCTTTGAGCGAAATGAAAGACCATGTGATATTGCACGTGCTACAGACCTAAATGAGGCAACGCCGAGAATTACAAAGAATGCGGAGAAAATAAAAACAACTTTCGTAGCAGGAACAACTCAAAGTGTAATTAAAATCCATTAGATTAAGACACAAGAATTGGAAGGGATGGAACGGCTGTCATCTGTTTGGATAGAAAATCAAACAAAAAACAAGTTTGCTTACGATAGAAGCAAAAGCATTAGCAATATTTTATTATGTAATAGTCATTACGTATTATAAAATACGTAAGTATTTTATTACGACTATTTTATTTAGTATAATAATTTTTTTTCGTAAAAAATACTTTTTTAGTATTAAAAAATACTAAAAATACTTTATTATAATATAATAAATAATAAAAAAATATTTATTATTTATTATATTATAATAAAAATATATATTATATTTTTTATTACGTATTTTAATCGTTATAAAATACGTAAGTATTTTATAACGATTAAAATTACCCGATTATTTATTGTGTTTGGTAATGTTTTGGTTCCAAATGTGTGTTCAATCTTGGGTGGTCGGCACCTAACCCCACTTTTCCCATAGGGCCTGTTGTTTATATTGCACGATTTTGCATTGCACGAGGTTTTCTAGGAACACAACTATCGTGCTATACGAGGACAGCCTGTACTACACATGGGAAACAGCAACCCCAGAGCAACGTATCAACTCTGTGGTACTACACTGACAGTGGTAGAGAATGTAAGGGACTTGGGGTGGTTGTGCAGGCAGATATGAAGTTCTCTGAGCAGTGCAGACGGGCTGCAAGAGTAGCTCATGGAGTATTGTCAATGATATACAGGAATTTTTCCAGCAGGGATAAGGAGGTGATTATTCCATTGTATAAGGCAATGGTCAGGCCACACCTAGAGTACTGTATACAGGTCTGGAGGCCTCATTTCAAGAAGGATGTAGAGCTGCTGGAACGAGTACAGAGAAGGGCAACAAGATTAGTGAATGGAACAAAGGGGTGCTCTTACGAAGAAAGGCTTAAGTTTTGCAAATTACAGTGTCTGGAGACTAGGCACCAGCGAGGTGATCTGATAGAGGTGTATAAAGCCTTGAATGGTTTAAGCATGCTCAATGCTGATGGGATTCTTCCTCTAGCTCAGAAAAATCACCTGAGAGGGCATAAATTCAAATTGAGGAAAGACAGATGTAGGATAGACGTGCGGAAATTTGCCTTTAGCCAGCGGGTGGTTGGTTGGCGGAACAGACTTCCATCCCTTGTGGTGGAGGTTGATAGCCTAAATAAGTTTAAGGTTCAGCTGGACAGATATTTTGAACGAACAGAGGGGTGAAGTGGAAGTGGGTTTTTTTTTGGCTGATGCTGCATAAGCTTGCTTTCTTGCATCAAATGCCTCTATTAATGTTAATGCTAATGGTTCGCGAACCACCGTTTGGGAACCGCTGCATATAGGAATGTATTTCCATGGCAGTGTTATGATGTAATTTAGCTTACCTGCAAACGTTCTATATGTGATTCAGGGAGACCCGCCAGGGGGACGAATGTGAACGGTTGTATGTACCTGTGCTCCGTATTATTTTTAGTTTTGTTTATTAAAGAAGCACTATTTAGTTACCTTTCAGTGCTACTACTTCAAGAAGAACTCGTGCAAAGCCAGCTGCGACCATTTCGTTTTAAGAATGGGCAAAAGATACGTACTGTTTAAATTTCTTCATGCTCTTCGCTGAAATTGCTTTACCAGGGTGTTCGGCCGTTGTCCATTTGTTGTGACAGTTTTCCCAAAGCATGTCCCAGAACAAGCTGTGTGATCTTGACTGGACGTCCATAGTCTGCTAAAGCGTCCCATTTATCCTCCCCACCTGTACATCGTAGGATAATAGCAAGCGAATCTTCAGTTAGCCTTTTGTCTGACATACGCGCTACGAAAATAAACAAATGAGAGTGACAGATTTCCTCCTCTAATCCCATACTGTGTGATCACTACACCAAACTGCCACCTTTACTGTACCGTTACATAGTTTCTTTTCTCAAGATAGCATTTCCGGTTGTAATATTGAATTTAATATTGAGTTTTATATTGAATTTGTGTTGGATAACATGGAAGAGGGAATCAGTATGGATGGAAATAATACTTGTGTCAGAAAACCTACAGATATGTCTGAGGGAGGAAACGACAGCACCCCCTTATTGCTTCCCAAAATGCCACAATCGTCTCCTGAGAAAGATATTGCTGGTGGTTTATCTACTGATCAAAAAGCTGGGACAACCGCAAATTCTGAAGATAACAAAACGACTGAAGAATTAGATATTACTCAGGACGCATCTTCGGTCTATAAGGTGATTTCAAAAATGCATAAAGATATGAGGAGCTTTGTTTTGGGAGAGACCAATAAAGTAACTAAAAAGGCAGGCGATGCTATTATGGACAAATGGTCCAAACCTGAGAAAATAACAACAGCCCTCCTGATAGAAAATGAAATACTGAAGGCCACTAATCAGGAAATAAATATGCAACCTAATCTAGACAAAATTATACAAACCTTTTCCACATGACTCCAAATAAAACAGATTATGTACAAGAGCCAGAAGTTCAGGCCCCTGCTGACAGGAAAGTGCAAAATGAGGACCTCCTGTTACAGGGATTCCCTTCTGTTAGATCTTATGCTGATGTAGCCACAAATAGACCCACACTGAAGGAACAAATAGCTAAACTTAGTGAAAATGTAATGGTACTTAGAGCGTTAGAGAACAGCAATTTTAAAACCAGAACTGATGTAAAAACCTTGGTAACCAATACTTTGAAGACAGAATTTAAAAGAATTTAAAAGACAGAAGTCAAAATGAAATCAATCAAATTAGCACGCAACAAAAGCGTTATTTTGGAAACGGCCTCTAAGTCAGACTTAACATCTGATTCTCAGATGTTAAGTCTGAGAATCAGATGTTAAGTTATCTCAACATCTGATTCCTTATCCTCTGCAAGAATCTCTATGAGAGTTCCTAAAAAAGTAACCCTCCTATAATTATCTACGACGTGCCCAAGGATCTAAGTAAGAAGGACATAATAGAAGAACAGTAAAATAAAAATTTAGCTGACTATGACTTTACAATGGAGGAGATTAAGAAAGAAACCTCGTTAAGATTCATAACTAAGTCAAGGTCCTTGTGATTGGAACACTGGGTAATCAGTTTCTCCCCAAACATTTACAGGTGTATTTCGTCAATAGACAGAGTATTTCTTGCTTGTAGCTCACATAGGCATAGGCCATTTACAATAGTTACTAAGTGCTTTTTGTGCTTGGGATATGGGCAAACAACACAATACTGTAACCATAACTCCCCATCCTGTGGACATTGCGCCTGTATCGGTCATGTGCATGCATAATGCCCTCATGAGGATGAGCCTGCCTGCTACATAAATTGAAAGAGGCGTAAAAGAGACTTTCGGCACTCCATCCGCGATTCAAACTGCCATGAATATAAAATTGCTCTACAGATTGCACGATTAAGGACCGCTGATGAATGAGGCAAATTCGTGACTCCAAATGCCCAGAACATTTGCTTATCATAGATCTTGTAAGACAACGGAGGAGACGGCAAAGCAACTAAGCAAACCCTTAGCCATAATTATGAGAGCATCCTTGGATCAGGGGAGGTTCCCACGGACTGGAGATGTGCAAATGTATCCCCAATTCACAAAGGGGGATCGAAGGGTGACACGAGTAATTACAGACCAGTTAGTTTAACTTTTGTTCCGGGTAAAATAATGGAGTCGCTGGTTAAGGATGCATTGCAGGATCATCTAGACAAGACTGCAGCAATAATTCAGACACAGCATGGGATAACACCTTTGTTAAGGAAAAGTCTTGTCTGACAAATTTGATAGGATATTATGATGTGGTTACAAAGGAACTGGATGCGAAAAATAATTTTGATATCATATACAATATTTGGATTTCAGGAAAGCTTTTGACACTGTTGCGCATGGAAGACTATTGTACAAATTGGAGCAGAATGGTATTAAGGGTAAGTTGCTACAATGGATAAAAGGATGGTTAAGTGGGAGAAGACAGAGGGTGGTAATCAATGGGTGCTGCTCTTCTTGGACTAATGTTATTAGTGGAGTCCCACAGGGTTCGGTGTTAGGTCCACTGTTGTTTTGTATATTTATCAATGATATTGATGAAGGTATATCAGGCTTAATGTCGAAGTTTGCAGATGATACAAAGGTTGGCAGGGTTGTTAATGACAGTAATGGCAGTGTGCTACTGCAACAGGATCTAGATAATTTGGGCAGATGGGCTAAGAAGTGGCAACTGAAGTTTAACCTTGACAAATGCAAAGTACTACATATGGGTAGAAGTAACTCCAGAGAAACGTACCAACTGTGTGGTACTACACTTAAGGTGGTAGAAAATGAAAAAGACCTGGGAGTAATTGTGCAAGCAGATATGAAGTTTTCTGAGCAATGCAGACAGGCTGCCAGGGCAGGTCATGGGGTTTTGTCAATGATATATAGGAATTTTGCTAGCAGGGAAAAGGAGATGATTATCCCTCTGTATAAGGCAATGGTTAGGCCACGGCTTGAGTACTGCCTATCGGTCTGGAGGCCTCAGTTTAGGAAGGATGTAGATTTACTTGAGCGTGTACAGAGAAGGGCAACAAGATTGGTGAGGGGAATGAAGGGATCCTCTTACCAAGAGAGGCTTAAGTTCTGCAAATTGCAGTGGCTGGAGACTAGGCACCTGCGCGGTGGTCTGATTGAGGTATATAAGGTTCGATCACCTTGAATGGGTTGAGCACGCTGAATTCTGATGGGATCCTTCCACTTGTTCAGATTACGAATCTAAGGGGGCATAAATTCAAATTAAGAAAAGACAGATGTAGAATAGATGTGCGGAAATTTTCCTTTAGCCAGCGGGTGGTTAATTGCTGGAACAAACTTCCATCTGTCGTTGTGGAAGTTGATAAGTTGAATAAATTTAAGGAGGAACTGGACAGGCATTTGGAGGGAATGGTGTGATTTTTTTTTTTTTTTCTTTTGGCTGATGCTGCATAAGCTCATACATTTGCTTTCTTGCAATCACATGCCACTACTACTACTACTACTACTACAATAGACCAAGTATGGATACGTCTTTTACCAGTTCTTCGTCTGCAGATGAATCAGTCTCTGAACTTAGCCTACTTCAACTGAATGCTCAGCGGTCAAGATTGGTGGCCGATGAAATCCGAAAGGTAACCGACGAAATTAAATATGAAATTATAGCCTTACTAGAACCATACCATTTCCGCTGTAAAATAACCGAATACCCTATCTCTTTTAGGGTTATTCAGCTGGAACATGCTGAACCACGTACGGCTTTCGTCATAGTTAATTCTAAATTGGACGTAGTCAAGATAATTAGTCTTACTAATCAACACGCTGTCTGCATAAGTGTGTCTACTCCTCATGGCTCTTACTTTCTAGTTTCACAATACTGCCCACCAACTTCCGATATTACACTTCATCTTGCCTACTTCGATCAAGTTATTTCGTTGGTAGGTACTGCCAAACTTATTACAATGTCAAACGTTAATGCCAAATCCAGTCTATGGCACTCCGATCATACTGATAAAAAGAGTTCACTCATAGAAGACTTTCTCCTTTCACATGAGCTGACGGTTCTAAATAAACCTGGCTGACTTTCAGCTCTCTAAATGGCGAATCAAATATAGACATCACTGCTACTTCTTACACTGTTTGTTCAAACATTAATGACTGGACATTAAATACTAACATTTGCCCAAGTGATCAGCGTTCGATCACCTTCTCTGTGACTTGCTCTGCACAATCATATAATCCTCCACTATAGGACCTTAGAAGATTTTGTTTGCGACGCATCATGTGGAACCGGTTTAATCACTCAGTCAACACTTATTTCCTAATTAAAACCATAAACTTCGACCATCACTTTACAGTTTCTGAATTAGCTTCTTATGTTAATGATACTCTCAGCCACACCTGTTATAAAGCAGCCAAAAAGAAAATTTAGTCTTCCCATCCCAATCCATGGTGGAACCAAGAACTTACTCTGCTTCGTCAGCAAGTGCATCGGGCTAGGCGTACTCACCAACAACATCGCAGGAGCTGGCCACCTCCCGACGTCGAAAGTCTTAGAATATCAGGGTTTCAAAAGACAATACGTCAAAACCATCACTGCCTGTAAAATAAAATCTTGGCAGAACTTGGTTACTTCTACTGGCAATCGGGACCCATGGGGCCTTGTTTATCGCCTTACGAGGAACAAATCCTATTCCCCTACTCTTTATTGGTCGGTACCCCAAACGGCACCGAAACTCTTACCTGGAAGGGCACCATCAACACTATCTTGGACAATCTTCCTTCTGATCGCCCAGAGGATGATTTGACTACTCATCAACAAATAAGAGCTCTATAACTCCTACACTACCACTTCTGAATCTCAGCCATTTACGCAGCTGGATGTGGACACAGCTGGCCTAAAAATTAAAAACTCTGGTTTTCCAGGCCTCGACCTTCATGAGGGCATCTTTATCAAACAATTCCACAAGCTACGTCCGACGGTTCTTCCGACTATATTCAACAAATGTCTGAATAAAAGCACATTCCTGTTATCTGGAAGACAGCTCTTCTTAAACTAATTTCTAATTCTTCAAACACCCAAAGTGGCAAGTCCTTCTGTCCTATTGCTCTGTTATCGCATTTGGCCAAAACACTTGAAAGGCTGATTGATATAAGTCTCACTTCACTATTCACGAACACCTCTCTTTTATCAGACGATCAATATGGTTTCCGAACTGGACGAGGAACTGAAGAAGCAGTCGTTGAATTCCTTTCTTGAGTTAACTCTGCAAATTCTAAATACGGTCTTACTATTTTTGTTGATTTTTCTGCGGCGTTTGATCTGTTATGGTGGTCTAATTTGTTGCTCGCTTACGTGCTACCGATTGTCCTCTTCCTCTCCATAACCTTTTAAGAAGTTATTTTGAAAACCGTACAGTTTCTGTTTTTTCTGGATCTAACTCCGTCTCCCATTCGTCAAGGACGATGGGAGACGGAGTTAGATCCAGAAATTCAGACGATCTCACCCTGCTGATCAAAGGCAATTCCCGTGCCTCCCTTGAAAATACTGCCAAATTAGTCATGTCAGATCTCTCTCTCAATGGTCCACCATAAATAAATTATCCATATCCTCCACGAAAACTAAAATGATGCTGGTTAAGGGTTCGCTTAATATTTCACGGCCACCTGTTGTAAAACTTCAAAACAAATCACTTTCCATGGTTTCTTCTCTAAAATTTCTTGGTCTGATCATTGATAGTAAACTTACGTTTACTAAACACTTGGAAGATCTCTCAGAGAAATTCAAAAAACTTACTTTGTGACTGCGTCTCTCTAAACAATCTTGGGTTCTTAATTCTCGTTCTCTTCGGTTATATTACAAAGCTGTGTTTCTACCAATTTGTTCCCATGGCGCGGCGCCTGGTTCTGGCATGTTAAGAAGGTTATTATTTTCTTACATATATATATAAATATTTATTATTATTATTATTTTTTTCCCTCTGATATCAGGGCAGTAAGAGCTGGTAAACCAGAGCGTTCGGAGGACGGTCGCGATACATGCGTAGTTGTGGCCTACCTTTCCCGTGGTGTGGACGGACACTGGGCAGGCTTTCCGGGCGATCGCCTGCCTGGTGACAAAACGGCCAGAAACAACACAACAACAACACACATTGCACGAACATAATATTACACACATTTCTTGCCTTTTACAGTGCTTTCTGTAATCATCACAGTGTACAGAGGCAGAGATGAATTGACGTTCAGGTGCCGTCCTACATAAGATACTAGACATGTTTACATATGCGAATTAGGATCAATGTTAACATAATAGGATCACTATCAACTCCACACCCTGGTCATTTGTGACAATATTTGCTGTGATATCGGGATCGAAAAACAGCAAGCTTGGGAGATTCACATACTACTGTTAATGTATTATTCTCAGACTAATAGATTAACAGTTGTAGAGGTGAAAGTGATTATTTCACTGCTTCTATTGGTTCCCAAGAGCAGTAGTCTGGAAAGCAAGGAGCCGAACTTGGTGTCCGTAAGTCCCTTGGAACAACTTCCACAATGTTTATTTATTTATTAACTATTTATTACTATTAATTAATTTATTATTATTATTCTAATTTATTACTATTGCTATACCAGTCTCGCAGCATTATGTAGCCGCATTCGCATCCGACAAGGTGGTACTTGAACACTGGTCCATCAGGCTGGTAGTCCAGTGTCTTAACCACTGGGCCATCACAAACTTTTAGAGATCTTCATTATGATGAAAAAAAAGAAGAAGAAGAAGAAGAAGAAAAAAATAAATTGTATTGTATTATTATTATTATTATTATTATTATTATTATTATTATTGTTGCTGTTGTTGTTGTTGTTGTTGTTGTAAACAAATTCTCTTGATAAAAATAAATTGTATTGTATTATTATTATAGGAAGTGTTTCAGATCATTGTTACCTTGGGTTATGGATTGACTACAATCCTTAACCCAAGGATTATAGTCAATCCATATATAACAAATTTGTACAAAAAAAATGAGATTTTATGTGTACTTTTTTACTACATTAAGAATAAGTTAAATGTTAGAACAAAAGTTACCTCATATTATGCATAAGTGGACTCACAATTCAATTATTTACTAAATGTATGGGCACGAGCAAATATAACTGAAATAAGGGTAATAAACAACTTAATTAATAGGATACTGAGACTTTTAATGGTGACAAACTTTTGGAATGACCTGAATAAGAGAAGGCAATTTTTTTTTGAAATATAAAATACTTTATCCAGTTCAAAAACTGAAGTTAAATCTATTCTTAAAAAATCTTAACACTATTTTTGAAGAGTCGAATCTGCAAAGAAACGTCTCACAAAATTTAAGGAACCCAAAAGCAATTACTTTGTCTCACCCTAGGATACTAAATAGATTTGTAGATAGGCACACAATGAATATAATAAACAACTTGTTGGCTAGCATTGATTTCAGGCTCAGGAGAAGTTACACCATCTCCAAATTAAAATTCCTAATAAGAAAATTCTTGATACTCAATGACACAGTAGATTAGAATTGATATGCAGATAAACTACTACCTCTGTTTACAGTGTGGAATATACTATGTGTAGTGATTTCATAGTCTTTTCTGTAAGATAACAAATTTGTACAAAACTGTTGTAAAGGAAGAATTGCGACTTGTTGTCAAGAAATTTACTTTTCTTAACAAGTTCATTTATTGTAAACGAATTCTCTTGATAAATAAAATTGTATTGTATTATTATTATTATTATTTTTTTATTATTATTAGTATTATTATTATTATTATTAGCTACATGGTGCAAGGAAGCCTGAGGCTTATGCTGTACCAGCCAAAAAAAAAAAAATGCTTGAGTTACCCTGAGAGATAGAGAGAGAGAGAGAGAGAGAGAGAGAGAGAGAGAGAGAGAGAGAGAGAGAGAGAGAGAGAGTCAAACTAAAAGAGAAGAATGATGATATCCAGCTCAGGACCCTGGGTGTGCCAAGCCCATACTCACCAGCTGTGAGCTCCTGTATTGCACTAACAGTGGGTCGATCCTTGGTTTTGGTCTGGCACAGTCCAAACAGTCGAATGAAATTGCTCGTGTGTGTGTTTCTCACTCTCAAGAGCAATAAACACATCACATAACATTTAACTATTTTCCTTTTTTTTTTAAACGGTATCAACAGCCACCAAACATTTCGGATAGAGAAAGAAACCTGTGTAGTTACATTATTATTATTATTATTATTAATGGACATATGGTACAAGGAAGCCTGAGGCTTATGCTGCACCAGCCAAAAAAAAAAAAAAATTTCCAAAGTTACCCCCTGAGAGAGAGAGAGAGAGAGAGAGAGAGAGAGAGAGAGAGAGAGAGAAAGAGAGAGAGAGAGAGAGAGAGAGAGAGAGAGAGAGAGAGAAGTAGAAAGGAATCACCAAGAAAGAGAAGAATGATGATATCCAGCTCAGGACCTGGATATCATCATATCAGCTGGTGAGTATGGGTTTGCCAAGCCCATACTCACCAGCTGCGGCGAGACAGTTTCTCAAAGATTTTATCGAGGTGTGGAGGTAGATAGTCACAAAACAAGAAAAACGTATCCTCAAAACTGTTAAATCTAGTACCTCATTCAGTTGTGAAACATTTAATATTTATGAGAAAACCACGAGGAAAATAATTGTTTTGAGTCCTCCAGAATCTAAACAATTATGATACAGTATTTCCGAAACAATTATAATACAGTATTTCCGAAACAATGTATTCAGGTAATATGGATGCACATTCACATATTTACTCCATGCATTTCTTGTGTACTTTCATGGAAACAGTTTGGAGCATCCGGGTGTAGGATCGAATGCATTGGGTCTGTTCCGAATGCAGTGGGTTTGTGCCGACCTTATGGAGGCTACCGAGTATTGGTGTGCGGGCTCTCTATGGGAAAAGGTCAATCTCCCTGGTAAGACTGTTTGCCATACTCTCTTTTGAAGTGGTTGATACCGCTGGAGGCAGAGCGGGTGTTTGGTAGATTTCGATTCCGTTCTTGTGTGACTGGCTATGTCCTTATCTTTTGCGCTTTTGGGCGACCGCTTTGTCAATTAATGCAACCAATCGTTATGTGTGAAAATAGCTGAGAGCGCGTATTGACAATTTCTTAAATGTGAAATGTTGATAATATTTTTGAGTGCTGGCGAGTAAATACGTCTGTTTATACGATGTGAGAAACTGGAGTGATCGGTTTTACTTTCTCTTTTATATATATATATATATATGTATATATAAATATAAGTTATATTTAAGTTATAAGTTATATAGGGAAAAATCCTTGTGGCGGATAAACATGCTACCTTTTTATATGTGTGTGTTCATATCTGTAATGTAAATAATAAATTGCTTTATTTTCTCGGATTTAAAAGAAAAAAAAAAAAAAAATTGAAGAGATGGAGTTCACCAGAAAGATAAAGTCCCTTGTGCAGGCGACTCGTCAGGTAGGCTGTACATCATTTTTCATTCTTTTTCTCCGTGCAGTCAGTGGATAGTATTGCTGCTCTTATACTGTGTGGAAAGGCCCGAGTGTAGTAGTAGTAGCATGTGATGCAAGAAAGCTGTGTATGAATTTATGCAGCATTAGCCAAAAAAAAAAAAAAAAAATTCACACAACCATTCCCTGTAAATGTTTGTCCAGTTACTCCTTAAATTTATTTAACCTATCAACTTCCACAACGACAGATGGAAGTTTGTTCCAACAATTAACCACTCGCTGGCTAAATTTCCGCACATCTATTCTACACCCGACTTTCCTTAATTTGAATTTATGCCTCCTTAGGTTCATAATCCGAACAAGTGAAAGAATCCCATCAGAATTTAGCGTGCTCAACACATTGAAGGCCTTATACACTTCAGTCAGATCACCTCACAGGTGCGTAGTCTCTGGCCGCTGCAATTTGCAGAACATAAGCTTCTCTTGGTAAAAGGATCCCTTCATTCCCCTCACCAATCTTGTTGCCCTTCTCTGTACACACTCCAGAAAGTCTACATCCTTCCAAAAATGAGGCCTCCAGACTTGTATGCAGTACTCAAGGCGTGGCCTGACCTGACCATTGCCTTATACAGAGGGACAATCACTTCCTTTTCCCTGCTACAAAATTCCTATATATCATTGACAAATCCCCATGACCTGCACTGGCAGCCTGTCTGCATTGCTCAGAAAACCATATCTGACTCCACAATTACTCCCAGGTCTTTTTCATTTTCCACCACCTTAAGTGTAGTACCACACAGTTGGTATGTTTCTCTGGGGTTACTTCTACCCCTATGCAGTACTTTGCGTTTGTCAAGGTTAAACTTCAGTTGCCACTTCTCAGCCCATCTGCCCAAATTTTCTAGATCCTGTTGCAGTAGCACACTGCCATTACCAACTTTTGTATCAAATGCAAACTTCGACACTAAGCCTGATATACCTTCATCAATATCATTGATAAATATACAAAACAACAGTGGACACAACACCGAACCCTGTGCGAGTCCACTAATAACATTAGTCCATGAAGAGCAGCACCCATTGATTACCACCCTCCGTCTTCTCCCACTCACTCATCCTTTTATCCATTGTTGCAATTTACCCTTAATGCCATTCTGCTCCAGTTTGTACAGTAGTCTTCCATGTGCAACAGTGTCAAAAGCTTTCTTCAAATCCAAGTATATGATATCAAAATTATTTTTTGCCTCAAGTTCCTTTGTAAACACATCATAATAACCAATCAAATTTGTCAGACAAGACTTTCCCTTAACAAACCCATGCTGTGTCTGAATTATTGCTGCAGTCTTGTCTAGATGATCCTGCAATGCATCTTTAACCAGTGACTCCAATATTTTACCCAGATCTCCAGTCCATGGGGACCTCCCCTGAGTCCAAGGATGCTCTCATAATTATGGCTAAGTGTTTGCTTACTTCCTTTGCTGCTCCTTTAATATAACTGGATAGCCCCCATCCACCCCAGGTGCCTTTCTTATGCTTAACGTCAACAATTTCCCCTCCACTTTGTTCTCAGTTATTACAAAATCATTAAGCACCCTGATACAATTTGATAACCTTCTGGCATTTTCAAACCTTAAGAACTCCTCGTGAATGTAAATGAAAAATACTCATTCAGTTTGTTTGCCATCTGAGCAGGATCATCAACAGTCGAACCATCAACTATTGGTGATGGCTCGACTGTTGTCTTTGAATTCGACTGATGGTTCAAATCAAGTGGACTGATCAGATTCATCCCTTTCCTTTTAGAGTTTATATAAGTAAAGAAATCCTTGCTGTTTTTCTTATCATCCTTTGCCAAAGATTTCTTGTAATCTGTCTTTGTCTGCCTAATCTCCTTTATGACTTGATTACAGACTAGCTTATATCTGCCATAGGTTTCTGTGTCGCCTGATAATTTATATGTATGCTATGCATTTTTCTTCTCTGTCATGAGTCTCATTAGTTCATTTGATAACCATTTAGGCCTAAACCTTGAACAATATTTCTTAATAGATATGAAACTTTTAGTAGGTTCCACGATTAATTCCTTGATTGCTTCCCACTTAGAATTTGCTGTTGGTAACATCATCAGGTGATCCCACCGTACAGAATTTAAAAACTGCCACTAAGTGGTTCCTTTATCTGCAAATTCTTAGTACATGAATGATCTCTGCTGATAACCAGATCAAGAGTATTACCCTCTCTCGTTGCCTCCTGAGCACTGCTGCAGAAAACAATCATCCAATAAATCCACAAAAGTCTTACTAGTGTGCGAGTGACCAACCCACAAGTTCCAGTTAATATCTGGGAAGTTAAAATCCCCCATTATAAGACATTCTGATTTCCTAGCCCACTCTATTTCTCTGTACAATTGTTCATTGTACTCATTCGAGTCATTAGGCCTATAACACACTCCTACTCTTATTTTTGCTTTCGCAGTGCTTATGTTACACCAAACTGACTCAACAGTGCACTGTTCATCTATATCAACTGGATGCACTTCTTTTGATTTTGTTTTTCTTAATGAACGGCATAATACCTCCTCCCTTCCTATCCTGTCTATCCTTTATGTACACATTGTACTCCCCAAATTCCAATTCTGCATTCCTAATATCTGTGTGACACCACGTCTCTGATATCCTAACAATATCCACTTTGATGTCTTGACCAACACTTCAAATTCATCAAATTTATTTACTATTCTTCTAGCATTGGTATACATGCACCTATTCTTATTCCTAGTTACCCCAACACATCCCATATACCCACCTGTTTCACGATGATTGCCATCAGTCCCTGAAAACCCAACACCCCTCGCTCCACACTGCTGCTTATTCTAATAGAAGTAGTGCAAGAGTCACCTTCACCTCTGCCTGCAGCTACTTTTAACCTTTTAGTCTGTGAATCCTCCCAAGCTAGAAGTTTTCCGACCCACCTAACACTGCCTCGATAGCATCAGCAAATATTCTTGCACCTTTTCTATTTAAGTGTATCCCATCCCTGTAGAAGCAGTCTCTCCTGTTAACAAGCAAAGACCATGCTGAAAAAAATTCTACCTCTTGAGCCTTGCACATTCCCTCCAGGGCCGAATTGATTGACAAGGCTGTCATCATTTACTCCCTCCTATCGTGTCTGGGCAGAATTGCAGACACTTTCAAATTTAACCCTAACTCATGACTTTTTTGCAACATTGACCTGTATTTAAGTAAATCTGCAGATCTCCTCCTCTTAATGTCATTGGTGCCAACTTGTACAACAGTATCACCTTTTGTGCCCTTAAAAGATACGTCATCAGCTTTTGCCCTGGGCAGACATACCCTGGTCCTATTCCATCTATCGTTGTGTGATTACCATTCCGTTGAAGTTCAGAAAGGTTTCATGTTCGTACTGAAGGAAATCCCCCCCCCCCGCACCTTCTTGGAATTTGTTTGGCTAGTTCGACTATTTAATGTTACTGCATTCAACTGTATTCACTTCAGTTTTCAATTCTTGGAGTTTGATTAGCCATTTTGTTTTTGTTACACGCATCTGTTCAAAGAAATTGGCCCAAGTTAGATATATGTCATGGTACTAGTGTCATTTTCTGACCTCCCTTGAAAAAATGATACCCACGAATTGCATGATCATGTAGTTCGACTTTGGGGAGTATATAACTGATTTTCGTGCAGGAAAAGCACCTTGGTATGCAGTAATTTGAATTTGGTCATCTTAGTTATTGAGGTGACCCAAGCTACTGCCTTAAGTATATATATAGTTCTTGGAAGAAACTGAAATCAAATGGCAGGAAAGCTTTGGCGGCTACAAATCTGGGTCATATACCTTGAAAATATTTGTTGGTGTGTGTGTGTGGCACTTTGATAGAACAGGTTTATACGAACTTGTTTGTGTGACTTCGTTCCTTTCAGTTAAACTATAAGCTCGAACATGTTCTCTCCAGAGCGGAATTGACAAAGCTCTCATCATGCACTCCCTCCTGTTGTGTCTCTGCAGAATTGCAGATACCCTCCAATTTAATCGTAAATCATTACTGTTTCTGAACATTGCTCTGTATTTAAGTAAATCTGAGATCTTCTGCTCTTAATGTGATTAGTGCCAATGTATAGAACAATATTACATCTTCTGTGCTTATAAGATGTTATGTATGTAAAAGTACAGATGATAATGTCATCCCTACTTTTACCCAGCAGACAATATCCCTGTCTAGCCTATCTTTCTTGCATAGTATATTTCCCATTTACTTGACAATAGTCATCAACAACTACCTCCTGTGGAACCAGAGTAATCTGTTTTGGCGATTGTCGCTGTGTTGCCTAATGTACAAGTGTGAACTCTGGTGTTACATTGTATATCTGAGCAATTTTAATTCCTTTGAGGTTATTCACTATACTCTTCAAGATCTCATAAGTACCCATCAGAACACCATCAACCTTCTCTTCCAAAGAAGAAGAAAAAGAAATCCAGGATTGAGTAAAAAGCTGTGTCTTTCTGAATAAAAACCTAGGGTGTTCTGCCTATGTAGAATAATATCAATATCTGTCTCAACACTGATATTTTAACATATATGCATTCCATGAGTGTGCTTTCCGCAATAAGTGACAATTTCTCAACCCCACATTCCATAGTAAAAGAAATCTGGTCTCGTCTAAATCATTTGAGGAATAGGAATCATACTGTAAGTTTCTGTTGGATTCCAGGGCATGCTGGAATCACAGGTAATGAAACAGCAGACCACGCAGCCAAACACCCAAACAGCAGTGCACCTCCAACTTACAAATACCCTATATAGATTTTCTAAAACATATCCAACGTATCTGTAGGGACCAATGGTTAAATATTTGGAAGACACATGCGAACAATAAAATATTTGAAATTAAACAGGAACCACAAATATGGAGCTCCAGCTTGAGGAAAAACAGCCATGAAGAAGTAATACTGGCATGATTGCATATAGGGCACACACACCTGCCCCACTTGTTCCTGCTCATGGGTGATAACCCTCCTATATGCACGCATTGTTCATCACAACTTATAGTTCGACCTATTCTGTTAGACTGTTTGTATTATTCCCATATCAGAAATGTTACCTTCCTCTCTCTCCGACACAAATGCAAGAACCTTTATCACTAACCCACTATTGGGAAACAATGCCAATCTGGATGAGCTTTTGCTTATCTTAGACAAATTAGACTTTACGAATCTAATATCAAATAAGGCAAACTCCAGTACGGTTCCAAATATTTGAATAGGCACATTTTGGCCTCAGTTGCCCTTGTGCCTCTAAACCGCTACACCACCACCATTCCTCCCCTTCCCCAAGATAGACCTTACTGTTCCTATACATTTGCCTTCCATTACTATACTAAGACAAACGTTTGGAGTGAATGGATGGGTGAAATGGGACAGTGGGAGTTTCCGAGAATTCAGTGCTGGGTCCATTGTTGTACTGAATATTTATCAATGAATGTCAGGCTTAACGTCTAAGTTTGTAGATGATACAATGGTTGGCAGGGAGGTTCAGTGGTCATCAGGGTGAGCTACTGGAACAAGAACTAGTAAAATGGGGTAGGATAGGCTGAGAAAAGACAGTTGAAATTTAACATTGACAAATAGAAGTTATTCCACGTAGGTAGCAGTAACCCCAGAGTAACTTATCAAATGTATGGTAACGTACATTCGGGGTAGTAGAGAATGAAAAAGACTTGTGGGGATTTGTGCTGTGTGATATGAAGTTTTCTGTACAGTGCAGACAGTCTGCCAGAGCAGGTCATGGGGTCTTGTCAATGATATACAGGAATTTTGCTAGTAGGGATAAGGAGGTAATTATCCTTTTGTATAAGGCCAGTGGTAGGCCACATCTTGATTACATGTATCACACATGTGTTTGATACATGTGTGGAGGCCTGACTTTAGGAAGGATGTTGATTTGCTGGATGGGTGCAGAGAAAGGCATACAGATTGGTGAAGGGAACAAAAGGATCTTACGTTGAAAGTCATCATTTCTGCAAATTGCAGCATCTCGAAACCAGGTACCTGTGTGGAGACCTGATTGAATGTTTAGTCTTGAATGGATTCAGTAAGATTCTGAGACTGATTGCTATGTGGCTGCAGGGCATGGTTGTAATTAATGGACATTCTTTAGTGTAATGTCAGGAGTGGGGTTCACAAAGGATTGCTTCTTGGACCACTGTTTCTGATGTTTATAAATGTCATTGACAAAGGGATAGAAGGTATGATGTCAAAATTTGCTGAAGACATAAAGATTGGTAGATTCAATAATGATCAGTACTAAGCTGCACTCTTTTAGGATGATTTAGCATTAGCATTTCCAAAGGCATATGATGCTAGAAAGCAAGCTTATACAGCATCAGCCAAAAAAAAAAAAAAAACACCTTCCCATTTCACCCACCCATTCACCCCAAAAGTTTGACTAGTTCAGCCTTGAATTTATTTAAGCTGTCAACTTCCACGACAGCAGATGGAAGTTTGTTCCAGCAATCAACCACCCACTGACTAAAGGCAAATTTCTGCACATATAATCCACAGCTGTCTTTCTTCAATTTGAATTTATGCCCCCTCAGGTGCAGAATTTAAGCAAGAGGAAGAATCTCATCAGCACTTAGCTTGCTCAAATTCAAGGCCATTCAAGGCTTTATACACCTCAATCAGATCACCTCGTAGGTGTCTAGTCTCCAAGCACTGTAATTTGCGAAACTTAAGCCTTTCTTCATAAGAGCAACCCTTTGTTTCACTCACTAATCTCATTGCCCTTCTCTGTATTTGTTTTAGCAGCCCTATATCCTTCCTAAAATGAAGCCTTCAGACCTGTATACAGTACTCAAGGTGTGGCCTGACAATTGCCTTATACAAGGGGATAATCACCTCCTTATCCCTGCTAGCAAAATTTACATATATCATTGACAAGTCCCCTTGAGCTGCTTTGGCAGTTTGTCTGTGCTGCTCAGAAAATTTGATATCTGACTGCAGAATTGTTCCCCAGGTCTTTTTCATTCCCCACTACCCTGAATGTAGTACCTCACAATTGGTATGTTACTCTGGGGTTACTGCTACCCATATGCAGTACTTTACATTTGTCAATGTTAAATTTCAGTTGTCACCTCTCAGCCCATCTGCTCAACTTTTCTAGATCCTGTTGCAGTAGCGTTCTAGATCCTTACTGACATTAACAATCCTACCTACCTTTGCATCATCTATAAACTTGGAAATTAAGCCTAACATACCTTCATCAATATCATTGATAAATATAGAAAACAACAATGGGCCCAACACAGATCCCTGGGGGGGACTCCACTAATAACGTTAGTCCATGAAGAGTGTGTATTGATTACCTTTGTCTTTTTCCACTCAACAGTCCCTTTTTTTCCCATGGCAGCAACTTGCTCGTAATGCCATACTGCTCCAACTTGTACAGTGGTCTTCCATGTGCAGCAGTATCAAAAGCTTTCCTAAAATCCAAGTATATAATATCAGATTTATTTTTTTACATGCAGTTCCTTTGTGACCACATCATAGTACAGTCAGTCCTCGTATAACACGTGTTTACACTACACGAATTCGATCATACATGATTTATAAATAAGGGAATGATATCTTATATAACACGAACGAATTCGCTTATGCACAAATCGCCTTGTGTTTGCAAGAAACGGCTGTCGAACGCGGAATCACCCCAACCGAACGCAACATCGTAAAAACCAACACAATTCCAGCTATCGATATAATCGCAAATGCAATTAGATTGAATTTACTACCAGTTTATAACAGATTCCACTAGCAGGAATGCAACTGGAAATTGTTTTTATTGCTTTATGGTAGTAACTCAAAGAAATGTGCTTTAGTAAAATGTGAGGTGTTAATAGTGTCTCTCTGCCTTTACGGTGTTGTTTATTCAGTTGCCACACGTGCGCAGCTTTGTTTATGTGTATCAAGCGTGCCTCCTCATTTTGTAATTGTGCTTTATTCCCTAAAAATGAGTAAAATACTTAAAAGGTGTGAAAAGGAAGCGTCCTGGGGCACACTGCAGATTCAGATAGAAAAAAAAGCAATATCGATAAACAGAGGCGGACTGGGTCAAAAATTCTTACCCGGGAAAATTTATAGTGGCCTCATACTATGGTTTATGGCCAAAATCACACCGGTCTCCGGCCCGCCAGGGCTTCCCCGGTAAGGCTTATGACCAGTCCGCCTCTGTGGATAGAGAAAAAATATCAAATTGTGAAACGCTTTGAGCGAAATGAAAGACCATGTGATATTGCACGTTCTACAGGCCTAAATGAGGCAACACCGAGAATTACAAAGAATGCAGAGAAAATAAAAAACTTTCATAGCAAGAACAACTCAAAGTGTAATTAAAATCCATTTGATCAAGACACAAAGAATTGGAAGAGATGGAACGGCTGTC
The DNA here is from genome assembly GCF_048544385.1 of Mastigoproctus giganteus. NCBI lineage: Eukaryota > Metazoa > Arthropoda > Arachnida > Uropygi > Thelyphonidae > Mastigoproctus > Mastigoproctus giganteus. Next base: position 166,253,514 of record NC_143575.1, read on the forward strand.
ATCTGTTTGGTTAGAAAATCAAAAAAAAAAACAAGTTTGCTTACGATAGAAGCAAAAGCATTAGCAATATTTTATTACGTAATAGTCGTAATAAAATACGTAAGTATTTTATTACGATTATTTATTGTGTTTGGTAATGTTTTGGTTACAAATGTGTGTTCAATCTTGGGTGGTCGGCACCTACCCCTATTTTTCCCATAGGGCCTGTTGTTTATATTGCACGATTTTGCATTGCACGAGGGTTTCTAGGAACACAACTGTCGTGCTAAATGAGGACTGACTGTATCCAATTAAGTTGGTCAGACTAGATTTCCTCTTAACAAACCCATGCTGTCTGAACTATATCTGCAGTCTTGTCTAGACGATCCTGCAGTGCTTCTTTAACCAGTCATTCCATTATTTTCCTCGGAACAGAAGTTAGACTGACAGGTCTGTAATTAGTTGTCACCTTTTGATTCCCCCCTTTGTGAATTGGGCATACATTTGTACATCTCCAGTCCGTGGTGACCTTCCCTTAGTCCAAGAATGCCTTCATAATCATTTGAAGAGACTTCAGAAATGGTCAGAAAAGTGGCAGGTATAAGTTAATGCTGCAAAATGCAATCTTACACATATGGCATTACAACCTCAAATAAATTATACACTTGGTAGGGTTGAATTAAAAAATGAAAGAAGAAAGGGATCTTGGAGTTACGATATGGGCAGATATGAGGTGTAAGGACATATAACAGCAATTAGTTATGTCTTTAAATTTCTGAACAGTGTAAACAGGCAGCCAGGAAAGCCTATGGTGTCATATTGAGGATTTAGCGAATATTATCTGTAGAGACAGGGAGGTCATAATCCCACTTTTTAAGGCAATTGTAAGACCACATCTGGAATACTGTTCAAGCATAGAGACCTCATCTGATAAAATACATTGAGCTTCTAGAAAGGGACCAAAGACAGGCAACTTGAATGGTGAGATCAACAAAAGGACAACCTTATGAGGAAAGACACTGATTTATGTGGGCTACAGAGCTTGGTAACCAGGCACCTCAGAGAGGCCACCTGATTGAGGTTTATAAGGCTCTGAGAGGTGTTATTAAAATGAATGAAAGGGTGGAATTTTCACATATAGAATTCCTGTACTAGAGCCATAAATTCAAATTACAGGAGTTCAGGTTTAGATTAGATTGTAGGAAGTTCTCTTTCAGCCAGTGAGTCATTGATTGCTGGAACAAATTGCCCCGTAGGTAGTTGAGGCTGAAATTTGAATAAATTCGAAGTTTAACTGGATAGTTTCCTATATGAGGAGGGAAGCATATAATTTGTATTTTCTTATCGACTAGGTTTATTTATATATTGTTTTTGTTTTGTTTCTTTTTTTCTAGGTAAATACTGTTACTTTAAACAATATAAATAATTTTTTTTATTTTTTATTTTTGTAGATTATTTTAGGAAAATGAATGATTTTAAGAGAAAAGTGGTGTTTTTAGGGTGGGATGATTTTTTGTGTTTATAAAAGTGAACATTTGTGCTAGAATCCCCATTTTTCTATACTACTCTGTGATAACCAAATGCTTGCTCTTGGTATCAAGTGGTCCACCAGGCATTTGAAAACACTCCCATACACTCCCGCCATCCTGTATTGACACTGGGCCAAAAGAGTATTCATTCAGACTAATTTCAGCCTATTCTAGTCCTCCCATCAGTGTGAAACATTAGGAACCATGATTGACCCAATCATGGTTCCTAATATTTTTGCTGGTAGGAATGGAGCTTGGTTCTGATGTTTATTGTGATACTCCATCCGTGATGAGGTATGATGAATTGTACATTTTAGTTATCAATGTTCTGGGTTGCTCTGACTGAATGTAACCTTTCTGTTGTTTTGCTCAAGTCAGGATTGCTATTGGCTGTATGTTATTTGGTTATTGGACTGGTCTCAGTATTCTCAAGACACATTAAAAAAATGAATGCAAGTAGAGTAGTAATGCAGATTATGAATAAAGTAAATGTGTGTCTCTCCCACCCCTTTGCCTGGTTGGTTCCTGCTTCCAGCTAACATATCCCACCCCCAGAGTGGAATGGGCAGCTTGACCTTCTTACCGGATTCGACACTACATGGACATGACAACCATCACCGACAAAGCCATACTGTGGCTTTGCTGCCGACATGCCATTTGGTGATCTGAACTGAGTACTCTAACCCGGTTCCCTTTAAAACCCCATCCCCAGGCAGGGAGGGGGGAGACACAGACCTGTCTCCCCCCATACTTCACCTAATGGGACTCGTCTCCACTGACCTCTTTGGGGATGCCTACTGTATTGTCTCTATTCGTCTATCTGTTTTCGCACCGTCTTCAGTCTCCCCCTCTCTCTCACTAAACCGACCGAGTACACCCCTTAACAATGCTGCCAAATTCTAATCAACATCTAAATTCTACTGCTTTCATGTAAATTTCTTTCCGCCAAATTCTAGTGTACCCCCCTTTTTTTTTGTGGTCCCAGTAGGGGACAACTAACACTTATCTTTCATCTAGCGTATAGCCTCATGTCTAAATTTAATAACATCAAAATTTTGCCCGACCTATTAGGACTTTAACACATCTCTCTAGCGTTCAACCCCAACCAGTGATTTCCAAACAGCAATCTCATTAAGCATTAATGTCAAACGCGTGATTTTTTTTTTTTTTTTTTTAAGTCCTAGCCACTGAAATCCCAGGAAACTAGGTGGCAGGACCTGCCAGAGCAACTTGTTGTGATACTGGACACACCCGGCTAGCCGCGCCTCCGTAGCCAGGTGGGAAGGAGCAGCAGTGCATAGCACACGCTTCTTGATTAGACCGGGTTCGAGCCCGTCACCACCAAATACGGAGGATGCGGAAAGGTCAGCGAATGACCACCGCATATTCCCTCAGCAATATGGCCTTAGTTGCTAATGCTCCTAAAAACCAAATAACGACAACCCGGCTAGCCTCCACATGGCGAGGTATGGGCAACGTCAGGCCCCACTAAGGGCTTGGCGGCCAATAAGCCGGACAAACAATGGGCACAACACATCACACTGCACAGACATGGTCCACACACTTTCAAGTCTCTGGCTTGACAGTGTACTGTCCTCGATACAGCGAACACACGCGGAGATGGGAGAAATCCCATGTGCCGTCTGACACGAACATACCTTATATACGCTCAAGACACAGTTGTACACGAAACCTCAGCAGTGTTTCAATTTCCAAGATAGTTTGATAGTTTTTGGTCTATATGAAAAATTTAAGTGACCTTGAATGTTGCATATCAGGAGTGGCAAAATGCCACTTGCTATGCAATGTTCAAGGTCACTTAAATATTCTGTATGGACCAGCACCTGCCAGTATCCCATTGCGATGGCCATGTGCCCACCTGATACATTGCAGGTATGAACATGTGATGCTATTACTGAAGACCTGCTCCATTTCATAAAAGGGGGAAGAATATCTTATAAAATGGCTAGTCATTGTATATATAAAAAGTTCTTGTTTATACTTTGGCACAACCACCAGGTCAGTGGAGTTTACATTAAATCATCAATACAAATGATAATTGTATTTAGCAGTCACTGGCTTGAACCCTGGTCCACTCAAAGAGTGTGTGTGCTATTGCACTCGCTTCTGACCACTTGGCTACGTCAGGCCTGTAAATGTGCTATATATACAATACACCAGTACTTAACTCTCTGTGGATAATTTTTGAGATTGTTCTTTAGAAGATTATAAATAGCACATTTAAATGTATATATTATTTTCTTTTCTTTTGCTAGAGTACTCGTTCTCCAACAAGCCCAACAGAACCAGAAATATATTGTGAGATTGCTAGTGAATCATCTTTTCTGAAGGATAAGGTCAGTAACAAGTGCCTTTTCTTGATTGTATAAATTATTAATTTCTTTTTAATGATTAAGAGTTTCATGGAAGGACACTATTACATGTTATTCCAAAAGATAAATAGTTTTTAGGCATATTGGAATATGTGGATAAGCACCTATTGTCTTCACCATGTCTGTCTGTCTGTCCATTTTTGTGCATAAAATGTTATGTAACGACTTGATTCCCACTAGGCAGATCTTCATGATATTTTATAGTTGGTTCACATGGAAAGATTTGTTGAGCTATCCCAAATTTCATTAAAATTGAATAAATAGTAATCCAGAAATTATTTATTTTATGTACGTAATTTGTAGAAAAAAAGAAATTCATAGGTTAAATGTAGTTTTGATGCGGTATTTTTAGCTTCATACAGCCTGTGCATGCCTCATGTATATTATTATGTATGACTCGTGAATATGGTGTGTGAAGAAATATACTGTATTTCTTCGATTTTAAGACGCACTTTTTTTCCCCTATAAACATAAACTTCTCTAAAAATGGGGTGCGCTTTGAATCGATGCTGTCTTACAATCGCAGTTTTTTTTCGAATTTTTCCGTGCTTTGCACAGCACCACACGTTTTGCTTTTAAATGGAAACCCTGCCTCCAAGTTATCTCATTCTCCAATTCCATTGGAGAATAAAGTGGCGTGGGTGATTTCACGTGCTTTCGAAATATGAAACTGCTATTATTTCATTATAGTGGAGCTCACTCAGCGAAAACTAGGAAGTTTTGTTTGTATCTTTGAAAGTACATAAGAAGTGGAGTTACTATATTTCGTTAATTTTGATCCCTTATTGCACATTAAAATGCCAAAAAGATTGCACTATGAAGCTGCATTGAAACGAAAAGTTATGTATGCAAAAGAACATGGAAATAGAGCTGCAGGTCAACATTTGCAGGGCCTAAGAAAGGAAGATTTCCACAAGTCGATGAAGCTGTGATATGTTTTGTAACGGAGACATGCGCAAAAGGATTACCCATCGCTCGACAAGCTAATTGAAAGCTGTAGAAATTGCCAAGTTCCTCGGAATAGAAAAAATAATTTTAAAGACAGTCGTGGCTGGTGCGACAGACTCATGCATCGTAGTGGATTATCATTAAGGCGCCGAACATCTATCTGTCAAAAAATTCCTGCAGACTTTCAACAGAAGCTGATTAACTTTCAGCAACAGGTGATGAAATTAAGGAAAAAAAGAAACTACGAGTTTAATCAAATTGGAAATGCTGATGAAACTCTAGTTTTCTTCGATATGCCTCGAAATTACACAGTCAATGCTAAAGGTGCTAAAGAAATTAAGATTATAAGCACGGGCTATGAAAAGCAGCATATCACTCTGATGCTATGCATCACCGCTGATAGTTGAAAGTTGCCACCATATTTAATTTTAAATGGAAAAACCATACCGAAGAATGAAATTTTCCCTAAAGATGTTATTGTGCGTACACAAAAAAAATGGATGATGTCAGCAGAGCTTATGGAAGACTGGCTAAATGTTGTGTGGAATAGACATCCTGGAAGTCTTCGTAACCCACCTAGCATGCTAGTACTTGATGCATTTCATGGACATTTGTCCGAATGTGTCAAAAATAAAATCGTGCAAAAACGTGGTGACTTGGTTGTGATTCTTGGTGGCATGACTAGCCAACTGCAGCCACTCGACGTTTTAGTCAACAAACCATTTAAGGATTACTTGAGAAAGGAATATGAATCCTGGCTGTTGACTGACAACCTTCCGCTGACACCTTCCGGAAAAATTAAGAAAGCACCGGCATCAAAATTGGCAGAATGGGTATCAACATCTTGGAAGCTGATCGCAGAAAGAATAGTAAAGTACTCATTTAAAAAATGTTGCATCACCAACACGCTTGATGGCTCAAAAGATGATATATTATGGAATAATGAAGATAATGACGGCTCAGAAGAATCTGACCCTGAATGTGAAGTAGACTCTGATATTGATTCAGATGCAGATATCGACGGCTCAGAAGATTCAGAAGGAAGTGATGAATAACATACCTACTGATAAATACCGGTACTATTGTTGTTAGTAAATTGAATTCTATTATAATAAAAATATTTGTTAGATTTATTTTAGTGTTTAATTTTATTTATTTATTTTTTCTTAGAATCAAAGCTTTTTTTCTGAAATTAAGGTACTGAAATTAAGGTGGGTCTTACAATCGATGGTGTCTTAGAATCGAAGAAATACGGTATATATATGAGAGAGAGAAAGGAGTATCCGGGAAGAGAATAATAAATATTATACAGGTAACCCTCGTATAACACGGTAGTTAGGGTTCTATAAAATCTTGTGTAGTGTGAGACGCTGTTATAAGGAACTAAGAACCAGTACAAAAAGGAGTGTTTACATTTCAAAAGCTAATAAAAATACACCATTTTTTCTAACTATCGGAAACTTAATTTTTATTAAAAATAATTATAACTGAATAAACATCTTACAAACTGTGATACCTATATGTCAGATAATGTACGCTTATTTAATTTTCTTCCTCTTCATTGCTGCTAAGCACAATCAGACAAGAATGTTTTCTCTGTTGCAGAATACTTCACCTTCTGAACTTCATTATCATTCTGCACCATCTAGATTTTGTGTATCCTCTGCTTTCTTTAAAAAATCAGTAATCTGGGTTTGTTTGCTTTTGCTTGATAGATCTTTGTAGATGTTTATGGAGCTAAGCATTTTTGAAGCTCCCTTTTGAACTTTGTTCTCCTTTTAGTCAAAGGATCTGCATTCAAAAAATTTGCTTGGCTTGGTTATGCCTTTTCATATGCTTTTTAGTGTAAAATTTGGACCTTTAGAATTTTCATCTGTGCCATCATCCTCTGAATTGATTTAGTTTATCTCCGATACTATTTCCATTAAATCTGCTTTGCCAGCCTCGTTTTCTACTAGTAATTCTTGAACGTCTTCAGTAGTCATATCATCAAAACCTTTCCCTTCTGCCGACTTGACAAGTTCTACTATCGCAACAATTCCATTTTCTGCCAGTTTGACCATATTTCCTGAATAAACTGACTCTGGCCATACATTTTTCCAACACGCATTTAACGTTGACCGTTTTACTTCTTTGAGCGATAAAGCTATGATTCCGATACAGTCCACAATTGAAAAATGTTTCCATGCCTCCACTTCATAGATTCGAAATAAATTTTTCCAAAATCCATTTTAATGATTTTCTGATGTATGAGTTTTAAAGGTAGATATAATGTCTTGATCTAATGGCTGAATTAAAGAAGTTGCATTAGGTGGCAGGAACATTATTTCAATGTTTGGATGACTTAAATCTTTTGGATGGTTTGGTGCATTATCCAATAGTAATAAAATTTTAAAATCTAGATTTTTCCACTTTAAATTGTTTTCCACAGCTGGCACAAAACAATTTAGAAACCATTTTTTTAAATAAATCAGCAGATACCCAACTTTTTTTATTTGCTTTCTGATATACTGGTAATGTGTTTGTATTTACACTTTTCATTACGCAAGGATTAGAGGATCTATAAACTAGCATAGGTTATAGATTACATGATGTTTTATTATGTAACCTCCTGATGCATTACTGCACATAAGTTAACATTACACGATCCTTTGCCTTAAAACCTGGCGCAGTTTTCACTTTTTTTGAAATAAACTTTCTGTTGAGCAATTTTTTTTTCACCAAAGCCCTGTCTCATCGGCATTGAAAACTTGATGTGGTGTGTATCCGTGCTCTTCAATAATTTTTCTCTGCATACTTCTTGGCAGCTTCATTAGCAGCTGGTTCGGATCCCGCCTCGGGCTTGGATCAAAGTACTGCAAAAACCTTGGGAGGTGCATTATGGCCACAGAAGCCGATGCGCCAACAACTACAAAAATAAATAAATAAAATCATTAGCAGCTGATGCACTTTCCCCTTTAATTCTTATGTTATGTAATGAGAAGCAGTTTTTAAATTGTTTAAACCAGTAAAGGTTGGTTTGAGCGATTTAAAAACCAACCTTTACTGGCAACAAACTCGGGTTAAAAGAAGATTCTCCATTTTCTTTTAAATGATTATAAATTTTTACTGTCTTTTGTTTAATACATTGCTATTTAATGAGATCCCTTTTTTATTGCAATTGTCAATCCAATTACAGAGTGCTCCAAGTTATTGGTGCACTCCATACTTGGATTGACAATCCAAGTTATTGGTGTTCCGGGATGAGCTGCCATATTTGCGGAAATGAAAGATCCTGCAGCAACAGCAGTTCTAATTTTCTGTTCATTTTTTTATGATCTGGATTGTTGCTTTATTTAAATTTAAACTTTTTGATATATGATACCTTCCCCTTTTTTAAGACTATTCGAAATTTGTACAATTGATTCTAGAGAAATAAAGTTTCTTTTGAGCAGTGCTTTTTTACTTTCCTTAGATATAATTTAGGGCTGGAATTTACAGCAAAGAAATTATTCCAGTACAGTTCTTAAGAACAAAGTTAATAATACAAACCCAGAAAAAATTATACTCAAATAAAAACCAAAATAATCTTACAAAACCCTTAAAAGTCATGAATGCATGCTTCAAAGTCACAATTTTTTATGGTCTCAAACAGGCACTAGTTCATTAGCACAGAACGTAACGTGGAGTCCAAACAAAATAAAATATGGGTTTTTCTGAATAATTTTTTTTTTTTTTTTGCATAACGACATATCGAGTCAACAGCAGGGATTCACAAAAAAGAATGGAAATGTTGAAAAATTACATCCAACATAATAGCAGGGTTTTCCCTGCTATTATGTTGGATGTAATTTTTGGCACAAAAGCTCAAAAATACTATGTTATGTGAGGTTTTCCACAATTTATCAATTGTATTAGAGCAAAACCGTATTGTAGAAGTCCCATGTTATAGTGGTTGCCTGTATAGTCGAAATTAAACTGAATTGCTGAGTTTCTAGAATATAAAACCACAGAGTTTTATTAAGTGTTCTAAAAAAATAAAGTTATAAGCTTATTAATTATTTGGTAGGGAGATGACTATATTTACATTTCATTTCAGTTAATCACAGAAAAATAAAAAAAATTCAATTAAATTTAAGAAAATAAAGAATGCATGTGGAATATAACACGCCGTGTACATTACCTAACTCATAATGGAAGTATGTTATCAGATGTTATATATTGTATGGATACTTTAGACATTATTTAATAAGAAAGTTCAATCCATATCACATTTTTAGCATGTTTCATTTGTTTCTGGAAAGCTTTTAAGATCAATCACCCCCCCAACTAAATATTTAAAATATTCGTATTAAATATAGGTGTAGATACACCATACATAGCTCTTGAACTAAAAGTAGTACAATTGTAGTGTAAAGGCATCATTTCAATTGTATCTCATATTGTGATCATCCTTCACGAGTTACCATGTATTGTACTACCTCGAACGAATAACACTTCATTAATAGAGAAGACTATTGTTACTTATTCTCAGTGGGCACCGCCACCCAGATGGCACTGTTTCAAGGCTTGTTGGCCTTTCATCGGTGGGTGGGCAGATGCCCTTGTATTGCAATAATGACAACCAACTGGGTTGTCATGATTGCAATACTAGGTTAATCCCACAATGTGAGAGATGCCAGAAGGTGTACATAATAATACTATAATATGGCACCATTTCAAGGCCTACCCATGATGAAAGGCCAACAAGCCTTGAAACGGTGCTGTCTGGGTGGTGGTGCCCACCGAAAATAAGTAACAATAGTTTTCTCTATTAGTGAAGCATTACTTATTCGACGAAGTGTAATACACGGAAACTCGTTGTGAAGGATGATTACAATATGAGATACAATTGAAATGATGCCTTTACACTACAATTATAGTTTTAATTTAATAGCTATCTATGGTGTATCTACACCTATATTTAATAATATAATTTTAAGCTCTTATAGTAGTATGCCTTGTTGCATTTATATCTATTATAAAATATTCGTACGAAAGTATATTTTGTGTATTACTCTAGAATGAAAAGTTGGATCGAGGCCAAATTGTCAGCCTATGTTCTGTTAGTTCTTGGGAAAAATTTGGGTGTGGTTATGATTTCACAGCCCTTCCCCCCCCCTCCCAACACACAATCAGCATAGATGAAAATTTTTTGCATTAATTGACAAGAAAAATATGAGTTGATACCAAATTTTCAACATATACCCTATTGGCCCCCAAGATGGTTCTCAGTTCAGATCCCCTTTCATAGCATTCCCTTCCCAGTTTTCTATACAGTAAAATTACTATAAATGTGCAACAGGAACTCTTGATCCATTTCAAAATTTCAATGCTTGCTTAGAATATTTTAGGAATCATTGTAACAAAGTTTCATGTTGATGGAGTGACTTATTTTGTTATAAATCATGGATTAGTACTATTTGCTAACACACCTGCAATGTAATCACTGTGTGCATTAATTAACTTGTTGTTTATGCTTCTTTGTGAAACTGCAAATACAAACATTGCAAACACATATCAAACAATTATAAATTAACTTTTTCAGTATTAGTTAAGAATTAGTAAAATATGAATTAGCATATAGTCTTACTAATAACAAAATCTCTAATTAACATTTTATATAAAAATATAGAATGAGAGTAGGAGACATTGGGAACGATAATAGCTTTACGGCTCCAGCCAACAGAGAAGTTTTTTAAATGTTTGCCTCTTTATTGGCTTAACTGGCATATTAATTTATTTTATAGAAGTAGCTTTATATTCCTAGTTGTGATACTTAGTTTATTTTGAATTTAGATAGAGATTTTGTAAGTTATTACTTAGTATCGGTAAAACTTGCCACCACTGTAGTAGCTCTGTTATCTATTAATTAGATCATTACGGAATAACTTAATGTATATCTTGAACTTGATAGCATAAGGAATAACGTAAAACTAGATAGCGTAATACATCGCACTGTATTAGAAATCTGTACTTAGTTATAGTATTGCCAATTTATCAATTAAATTTTTAAATCTTATTAATTTTGATTGTTAATTAAATTGTATTTAAAGGGAAATCATGCACCAGACTAAAGCAGCAAAGCAGCGTGCACAAAGTAGTCAAAGTGCTGTGGTTCGGGGGAGAACCGAAGGGGGAGATTCTCCAATGCATCACAGTCTAAAAAATTGTGCAAAATGTGACGTATTCGTGGACCGATCTAGAACAGGACATGATCTAGCCATGGAGGATGTCTTTGTCTGTGTGCTAGGTGCAGAGAATGTGAAGAAATTAGACGCCAACTCATCATTCTGATGGGCACCTATGAGAGTTTGAAAGAGTCGGGTAGATATCCTCGAAGGAATTAAAATGAGGGGTCCACAAGCTCTCAGCTGCCCAACTGAATGCCAGAGCTCGCTCTTGTGCACGAGACAACACGGTGGCAATCTTCAGGGCAGAATGCGCTGGTTTCACAGGAGTTAGTTATTGTCAGGGAAATTGGAAATGTATTGTACAAAGAGGATAGGTGGAATAGGACCAGGGTATGTCAGTCCAGTCTGCCAGGGGCAAAATTTGATGACATTGCAGAACAGATATCATCTTTTAAGGGCACAAAAGGTGATATCGTTGTACACATTGGCACTAATGACATTAAGAGTAGGAGATCTGCAGATTTACTTAACAAGTACAGGTCAATGAAAAAAAATCATGAGTTAATGTAAAATTTGAAAGTGTCTGCAATCCTGCCCAGACATGATAGGAGAGAGTATATGATGAGAGCCTTGTCAATCAATTTGGCCCTGGAGATTTTTGTGCAAGGCTCATGGGGTAGAATTTTTTTTCAGCTTGGTCTGTACTTGTTAACAGGAGAGATTACTTCTACAAGGATGGGATACACTTAAATAGAAAGGGTACAAGAATATTTGCTGATGCTATTGAGGCAATGTTAGGTTTGTTGGAAAACTGCTAGCTTAGGGGGTGATTCCCAGACTAATAGATTAACAATAGCTGCAGGAAGAGCTGGAAATGATCTTGCACTGCTTCTATTGGAATGAGCAGCAGCCCGGAAAACAAATTGCTGGGGATTTCAGGAACTGTTGGAGATCATGACACAAGTAAATACATGGGCTGTGTTAAATTAACTAAGTGTAAGAACAGGTGCATGTATACTTACATTTACACCAATGCTAGTAGTTTGATGAATTTGAAATGCTGGTCAAGACATCAAAGGCAGATATTGTTGGGATATCAGAGACTGGTCTCTATATCTTCTGCCAAACCATCCATGTACAATTCAGGAACTGGAAAATCTTATTTTTCAATTACTGTCTATCTATCTATCTATTAGGAGATTTTAATGGACATCCATTGTGTGATTCTCTAATCTCAGTTGGATGTGGTGAGCCTATTGAAATGCTACTTGACAGAGAGAATTTGACACTATTGAACACTGGCTTACCCACTTACATCCATTTTTCTACTGGGTCAAGCACTGCAATGGATCTTTCAATCTGCTCTCTGATACACTTCCCAACAATTGAGTGGGCAGTATACACAATCCTTTAAACAGCGATCACTGTCTGCTGATTTGTGGCATTCAGACTGCTCATTCCAAACAAACAAAGACGAAATGGAAATTTTCCAAAGCAAGCTGGACAAAATTTACCAGTATGTATCTTTTGATGATGATATCATTGATATCTTCTGCTACTGACACTCACTGATCATATCACAATGCAGATACTAACAGCTGCCATCCCACAGTTTCACATAAGAAACCATCGGCATACCAATCACTGGTGGAATGATGCTTGTAACAAAGCAAAAAGAGAAAACGCAGCATGGAACACCTTCTGCAAAGATCCCACCACTGCCAACCTTGTTAACTTTAAGAGACTGAGAGCCAAAGCTCTTTACCTCCATTGAAAGACCAAAAAAGACTCATGGATGAACTTTGCCTCCTTAATCAACAAAGATACTGATACTCGAATAATCTGGGAAAAAATAAAGAAGCTAAATGGTAAATATATGTTACCCTCTCCTATTATTAATTGGAATGGGAAGGAGATCTCTTCTCTTGTGGAGATTACCATTATCTTAGTAACTGTGTTCTGTGAATTGCCTTCCTCAACCGTATATCAATTGTCTTTTCAAAAAATTAAAAATGCACCTGAGAAAAAGAATCTGAACTTCAAAGCTACGTGTCCTTTACCCTATAGCCAACTACTAACAATATCTGAACTGAAAGAATTTATATATACCTCAAGAAACAGTGCTCCTGGTCCTGACAGAATTTACTGTATAATTCTTCAACATTTCCTGGAAACATATCACAATGCAGATCATTGTGATATATTGTAATATCAAATTATACCAATTATACCAAAACCTGGAAAAGATTATTCAATTTCTCACGCCTATAGACCAATTTCTCTAACCAGCTGCTTGAGTAAGACTGGAAAAAATGATTCGCCATCTACTCACTCACCTAGTACCTCGAATCCTGAAACATAATCAGTAATAACCTGAAACATAATCAGTAATAAATTTGGCTTTCGGTAGAATAGATCATCCCTAGACCTTATGACAAAAGCTGAATTAAACATAAGGAATGTATTTATTAGAAATCAACATCTCGTCACAATATGCCTCGGTATAGAGAAAGCTTTTGATACATGACGCTACGGCATTCTAAGAGATTTCCATTCATATGAGAGGCCATTTACCATATTTTATTCAAAGCTTCTTTTGACACAGGACATTTAAAGTTAGGTACCTGCAGGTTTTATCTCAAACATGCATACAAGAAGAAGGGGTCCCACAAGGCTCTGTTCTTAGCACCACTCTCTTTGCAATATGAATAAACAATATCACAGACACTGTTGACTCATATCTCTATGCAGATGATCTTATCATATTTTGTCATTCCCAGAATATGAATTATATTGAAAGGCATCTACAAATATCCATAAATAACATTGAATTATGGATGGCACAAACTGTCAAGCCACAGATCTACAGCCATATATTTCTGCACCAAACACAAAATGCATTCTGAACATGAGTTATTCTTAGCCAATCATCCTCTATCAGTTGTGAACAGTATTTGCCTCCTAGGGCTAATTTTTGATAAGTTCCGGGAGCACATCAGATATCTAAGAACCACTTGCACAAAGAAAATGAATATACTCTGGGTCCTCTCCAGTACATCTTGCGGGTGCAGATTGCTATACTCTGCTTCACTTATATAAGTCCTTAATTAGATCTCAGCTATGTATAGAGCATAGAATAACTTGTGCTTCACATTAATTTTTAGATGTATATAAACTGATTTGCATATTTCAGAAATAGCATGTTTAATTTACAATTTTGAGTTCCTTATCAGATTTCATTACCTTGTATCACTTATTTTTGTAAACTTTGCATTTTTATCATTTATAGTTTATCTTTTTGTTTTCCAGTGTTAAATCTTAGTTATGTATATTCTATGAGAACATATGAATTCTTTACTAGTTTCGTATGCATAGCATTTTTTTTAACCCAGCAATGGGGTTTTATAGGAACCATTCAAGTCCCTTGGGAGAGGTGAAGAAGTTTTTGTTGGTTCAAGTTTAAGGACTGAAACTTTTATTATCTTACTAAATACAGACAATTTTACTTGAATTATTTTTGAAGGTGACATTTTATGTTTTTCAAAGAGTAATTACTTGAAAGAACTGGACAGGTAATGTGTGCCCCATTATGTAACTTTTTTTTTTTTTACATTGCAAGCTTGCAGAACTGCAGTCCTCCTGCTCTGATATTTCTATTGCATGCCAAAGAATTGCCATTCTAGTTTAAGGTAACTCACTGTTATGCTCTCTAAGTCAACAGATTGCAGTCTCAATCTTGGGAGGAACATTTTATGGCTTTCGCTGAGTAGTTAACTGAAAAAAATGTAGCTAGAAAGCACATGTGAGAACTCTTGTAAGACTTGTTCCTTACAACCAGGTCCAGACATACCAGGAATATTAGCTGCTAAGATGTCCTAGGTGCTGGTCTGAACTAATGACTTTAAACATAATTAAATATAATTAGACTTTTTCCAATTGGGTGGGCAACTGGACAAATGGTTGAAAAGTGGAACTGAACTGCAAAAAGTTGAATGGGTGGGCACATATATATATATATATATATATCATCTTTCCCATTTTTATTTATAATATACACATGCATGTTTTCATGTTATTCTTTATTATTTTTAATTATAGGATGATGTTAGAGAGACAACCAAAAATCCCCATATAGAACAACAGATTTTAAATTCCATTGAAACTATATATTACAGTAATGATTCATTTGATGCCAGCAACTATGAGCTAAAAGTTTGTATATTTCTTTATTTGTAAATTAATTTTCTTAAAATAATTTTATCTATATCATTTATCTCTATCTCCACTGTTTGAGAGTTGAAATTTTTTAAAAGTTTTTCAAAATTTCATTATCTGTATTTTTCACTATCTGTAATTGATTGATTTTTCAGCATTTCAGTTTTACAAGGAGGTGCTGTAGTTAAATAAGTAACTGTTCCTTGAGATAGGGCCTCTGTGTAATGTTAGTTGCTGTGACACTTGTTATCCATTTGAAAAAGTCTAGACTTCAATCCTCAGTGATGTTATTGATTGTTTTCAAGCAGGGTTGTGTTGGCCAGATTCAGAAAGGGGGTGTAGAAGTGTCAGGTATTTCCTTTTTTTTTTTTTTTTTTTTTTTTCCAACCCATGAACAGACAAGTCAACCTTAGAGTGCATGAAAATTTATAGTATACAAATGTCTTGCTCTAGGTGGCAATTAAGTTTCAGTGATAAGGCAAATTTAAGTGATCTAGATAGTACTTTCTAAAAGATATACACTGAGTGATCACTGAATTTTGGTCACCTACCTAATACTTCATAAGTCCTCCTTTTGCCCTCAGTACAGCAACTATCTGACGTGGCAGTGATTCAACAAGATGTCGGAAGTGTTTGGGAGATATGGCCAACCAAACTCTGTGTAATGCAGTCAGCAATGCAGGTATGGAGGTGATTGGTGTATCCAGACTCCTGAGATGCCTTTCCATAGTGTCCCACAAGTGCTCTATGGGATTGAGATCGGCGGAGTTCGGAGGCCAATCGATATGCTGGACGTCAGAACTGTGTTCCTCAAACCATTCCTGCACAACAAGTGCCCAATGGCTCGGCACATTGTCATCTTGGAAGACACCATCGCCATTCAGGAAAATGTGTAACATTGCGGGATGTACACAGTCAGCAAGCAGTTGACGATAGTGGAGACCACTGATACGATGTTCCACATGCACTAGGGGTTCAAGTTCCTGGCAGTGAAACATGCCCCACTCCATACAACCGCCTCCACCGGCCTCCACTTTTGGTACCATGCATGATGGATGAAGAGCCTCATGTTGTTGACGCCAAATCCGTACACAACCATCCATGGTGTGGAGTAAATAACATGAATCATCCGACCAGCACACCTTCTTCCAGTCTTCTAATGTCCAACTTGCATGCGCTTTGCACCAGGCGAGTCTTTTATGCTGATGAACCTTGGTTAGGAGAGGATGCCATAGGGTGATCTGCTGGTCATCAGATATTGTTCCGGGTTGGCCTATGTTGTATTGGGTAGTCAACTCTTCAACAGTGCTGAGCCTTTTTGCCTGTACGAGTCATCAGACCCAGCGCTCACCTCTAACATCAACCTTTTGCTGACCTTTGCAGTTTTGCCGTAAGGTTGTTGTTTGGCCATTTTGACGTCAGTCCTGGTACACTTTAACTACGGCGGCTCTTGAACACCCCACCAGTTCAGCTGTTTGGAAAATCAAGGCACCAGCTCATCAAGCACCCACAATCTGTCCTTTATCAACGTCCGATAAATCCTACCTTTTACCCATTGTGCTCGGAATTTTACTACCTACCGAACCACTGACACTTATCTTTGCTACGTAGGTCGACTAACTCTGCACTCTCATACCTCACTTGGTCAACGGGTCACATTCGGTTTTCATAGGGGTGGTCATAATTCAGTGATCACTCACTGTAAATCAGTTATTGTTTAATATTCCATTCTCTGCTTTTTGTTATAAAACGTATGTTTTAGCTTTACAAGCACTACAGCCTAGAAAGGAAATTCTTTCTTAATCCTAGAATCGTTGCATGAAGGACAGTAGTGTAGTCTGTCAGCATTTTTAAACTGTTGTCCATGATTGGTAAATGCAGTTGTAGGGCTGGACATCTCGGTTCTTCCTAACTTATCCACCATTTTTTGGTTGACTGTCCCTTACATTCAACCATCCGGTCAAACACTTTTCAATCACTCCCCACTTTGAACATCTTACATGATTTGTCTCACTTAGGAAACGAAGCAAATATAAAACAACTTTTAATCGATTTAAAATGTATTGGCCTATATAGGAGCATATAGTTTAACAACTATAATAATATAGTTGTTAAATTATGTGCAGCAACCTATAATTTAACAGCAACAATCCCTAGAATTGTTGCTGTTATGGGCATTGCATCATCAGGCATACTAATATATATTAACATAATATATTAATTATGTTAGTAATAGCATACTAACATAATTAATATATATATATATATATATATATATATATTAATTGTAATTTTAAAATCAAAGTTTCAGTGGATGAAAAAAGGTTTCAGTTGATGAAAAAGTAATAAGTCAGGTATGACAGATGCACCTAAAAGTGCAAAGCAGCATTAATGGATGCAAAAGTATATATAAGTATGTATGAATAGATATATTAGATAAAGTATGTATAGATGGAGGTGAAAATTATACAAAGTGCCAGTGACTATAAGGATAGTAGAAAAAGAAGTATAATAGATATGTAAAAGGTGAAAAAATGTTAATATTCTAAAAATTATGATGAATTAAGAAAATTATGGGCTGAATTACAAAGCCAATAGGAGGTGAGTGAACTGTTAAGTAAAATTATTAATAATAAAGTAAAATATAATACAAATAAAATAAAAAGTGGTAGAGATGTCATCAGATATGGGGGGGGGGAACATATTTAGATAAAAGTTGAATACAGGTAAGGCAGATATGCAGAATTTGATGACTCTGTCAGCTAAAGTAAATATTGATATATGGTCAGATATTTCATCAGGGGACTACACCCGACCAAGTATCAGGAACTGCATTTCTGCACTTGTCCATAGTAGTAGCAGAAAGGTGAAAGGCCAAAAAGCAAAAAAAAAAAAAAAAATTAAATTAGCACATTCTTATGCAGTATGGACAAGATAGTCCCAACAAAGTGTCAATTATTAAGGTAAAAATAAGGATCAAGTTAGAATAAAACATAGCTAAGTGTTTTCAGAATGGGAAAAGACATTCTTAATAAAAATATGTAGAGTTTTGTGTAGGATTTGAATGTAGTAATTTTGTGGAAATTAAAATTAAATAATTCAGAACAAGCACATGGTATAAGGTGAGGTATTAAATTGAGGATAGGGAAGGGAAAAAGGAGTAGTTAAGTAAATAAAGACAAAAATAGTGATAGGAGGATAGTAGGAATGTTTGTATCATCCTCGTATGCACTAAGAAAGGTAGAAATAGATAGTAGAAAGATAAAAAGCAAAGAAAAAGTTGTTAAATCACACTGAGCTAGCTGGGGTTGTGAAGCCCAACCTTATAGTAAGGGCTCTGGCTTTGTAAGTGTTAGTATAAAAGGGAGCTAATATCAAATGCTTGTATTGTGAGGAAAAAGCAGGCACAAAAAATATGTAAGTCAAAACATGCCAAGAAACAAACCGAAACCGAAAGTATAATAAGAAAGTGAACAGTACCTGGAGTAATGTGTAGCAGAAGTAAGCTGGTGAGAAAATAATGCATAACTGAAGGAAAAAGGCAGGGAAATACAGCACACGTATTGAGTAGAGTTGATGAATGTATGTCAACCATAACCACATTAGTAACATAGCTGCATGATGAAGCAATTTAAAGCAGCATAATGGACTTAATAGAGAGCTGTGAAGAAATGGAAAAAGATGTGAAAATAATGATCTCTATTGTCATATTTTGAACCAATAAATGTATGGAGAATTGGTTCGCTGAAAAACTTTAAATCTTAAAACTTTAAAATAAAGTCAAATATCTAGTTCACACACGGTGTATGTGAATTAGATATTCAATGCGAGAAACTGTCTGCAGACGAATCGGCAGCGGTGTCCTTTGAAAAGTAAGTTTCCTTCAGTTATAGCAAATTATGAGAAAGAAAACGTGTATAATGTTAATGAGACGGGCTTCTTATGGAAAGCATTATCGAGAAAAACCCTAGCCACTAAAAGAGAAATGCCTGCACCAGATTTTAAGATGAGAGAAGAGTGAGTTACAGTTTCTCTGTGTCAAATGCTACTGGGATGCACAAATTGTCCATGCTCATTATTGGTAAGCCGAAAAAACAGAGTGCATTTAAAAATCTTCCTAAATTTTCTTAGTTTGTATAAAAATCCTGGATGGATGTTTCTGTTTTCAAAGATTGGTTTTTAATTTTTTTACTTTAATTAATCTCAGTTATTTAACTTATTCTTAAGGTAATATTAAATAAATGTAATCTGACCTTACTTTCGATTATCCGGAAAATTTGGCTATCCGAAGGTGTGACATCAATTATTCTGGATAACTGATGCTCTACTATATATATACACAGTATTTGATCATAGAAATAATCTATGAACAGACACAATTTGGACTCAGTAGTCCTTGTATTGCTAAACCCAATAACAACAACAAAGTCAATGCAAGTGAAATAATAACATATTCTCTATCAGTGTTGCACATCAGGTGACTCGTTTATATATGACAGTGCTTTTTCTCCCAAAAACTTAAGTATATCGTGTCTCTTGAATAGATTACCTGTTATGAGATTACAAGCACACCCTGTTATGAGATTACAAAGAAAAAAACAAGTGCATAAATGAAATTTTTAAATTGAAGGGCAATAGCCTTGCATATGAAATCACTATGACGGTGGTCATAGTGATTTCATAACACTGATGGTGTTATGAAATCACTATGACCACCGTAATTTTAAATAAACGAAGCAATTCATCTGTTTAAAGTTTTAGGGATCTGTTTATTGGTAATAGACCATAGAAAACATACATTTGTAGTCTTGTTGTTACTCCATTGCAAACTACACCAAAAAACCAAGCTAACAAAAATCACATTGATTTGTTAAAGAGAGTTGTGCCAATATCCAATCTGGGCATTTGATAAAGAGAGTCTTGAACGATCTGATGAGTTATTAAGAAATCACCACTGAGGAATTGGATGCAAAGAATAATTTTGACATCTTATACTTAGATTTCAGTAAAGCCTTTGAATACTGCCATATGTAAATTTTATAACTTATAACTTATAAAGTAGTGTTTATTATGGAAGGGGGATGGAGATGGTTAGGAGGCATGGCCACTGTTCTTCAGGGATTAGTGTGCTGAGTGGGGTCACCATGGGTGTCAGTGTTGAGTCGTTTATTGTTTTTAATATTTATTAATAATATTGATGTAGGTTTTATGTCTAAATTCTTTTTATATTAATGTGGATGCAATGTTTAATGATTTTTTTAAAGACCCCCCCCCCTCCCAAACATGAATGGTATCAGAACCTGTAGTACTTGGCATTGTGCATGGGTTAAAGGTTGAGAAGATTAAAGAAGATACTTCCTGACATTAGACTTGAATTTCTGTAAATTGAGGAAATATTTGTGAAGGGAGGTTGTTCCAGAAAATGGAAGTTGCAGAAACAAATGACGAACAAGAAAAGTTGGTTCTGTAAGTTTGAAGTTGGATAAAAGGATATTGGCTAGTTGTGGCCTGCGTTCATACCAGTTTGGAAGAGAGAGAGGGGGAGAATTATAGAAGCCAAATCAGAAGAAGAGTGCCCATGGAAGTACCTCAAAGGCATGCAGCAGGAACAGAATGTCTATGAGACAGAGTGGAGGGATACTCTAAGGCAGTGGTTCCCAAACTATTGAGATCTACAGACTCCTTCAAAAATGAAAAAATGTTCATGGACCCCCCTATATATATGCATATGTTTCTGTGTGTGTGTATATATGTATGAACACTGGGTTTTCTGAAAAAAAATTCAAAGTTTATGTTTAAAACAACTCAACTTTATTCTTATTTTTATATAAATATATAATAATAACTTTATTTATCATCAATTTGCTATAAATAGAACGAATAATTTGACCAGTTCCAGAGGGTCGTTATGTGGACCCCTGGAACTGGTATATGGACCCTAGGGGTCTGCGGACCCCAGTTTGGGAACTGCTGCTCTAAGGGATAGGTCATATTAATCTAACTGCCTTCTTTTGAATGGATTCTAGAAGCCTGAGAGAGGTTATGAAGGCACTACCCTAGGTGTGGAAACAGTATTTCATTGTAGGGCAGATTTGAAATTTGTACAGAGTGATTTTGCTGTTTAGAAGAAACGTTTAATGTTGAAAGTGAAAGAAAACTCAGTTTTTTAGCTGCAGAGGAAGCAATATTTATATTGTGCGTATGCCAAAGTAGAATAAAGTCAGGGTAATCCCTAATACAGATAGGTGATCTTTTCTAGAAATCTGAATGTCAAGAAAGATAAACACAGGAGCAGAATAATCTTTTTTGCAAGATATAAGACAGGACTGACTTTTAGAAGGATTGAAATTAACTGAGTTATCTTTTCCACATTGGAGAATTATGTGGAGATCAGCATTTAAGGAATTGGTAGTGGATATTCAAGTAGTTGAAGTCTTTGTGTGGGGCAGGGTTTCTTAAACTGGAAAGTCGAATGCAGTGTGGTTTCGTCATCAAAACTGTTGGATAGGATTTCTGGTCAATGGAAGAATGTCAAAAATATACAAGAGAAAAAGAATGGGAAAAGAGCTGAACCTTGGGGAACATTACAGTTAGTGGAGAGGATAGAAAACAGAGAGCCATCTACTATCACCTGCAGTGAGCAGCCTGAGAGAAAACTGGATGCCCAGTTACAAAAAACATTTTGCATTCCTTAAAATGGAAACCTGTGTGGAAGACCTTTATGCCAATTGTCATCAAAAGCCTTTGAAATGTCAAGAGTTTACTGCTTGAGTTTCACCAAACTATTCCAATGAATTTATCCACAGATGAGTAACATAATCCAATGTATCACCAGTGGAATGACACCGATGGAATCCATACTGGCAATCATTGATCAGATGGAAGATTTAAGATTTGTAGACAGTTTAAGAGTTGGTAGTGAATGATTACTCCATTACTTTAGAAAGAGTAGAAGTAACTGCAATGGAACAATGATAATTGGATGGGAGGGATTTGCCACCCTTTTTAGGAACTTGCTGGATATGAGCAAATTTCCTAGCAGAATTAAAAACACCAGTGGAATAAGAAAGTGTAAGATCTTATATCTCGTGTATATTATTTTGTTGTTTTTGAAGTTTTAAGCCTTTATATCTATACGCTTGCAATATGAGGACTGCTACGAATGTAATGGCTCCTAATTTTTTGCTTTCAGATGTGCCGCCGTAGATCATTTCATGTGTCACTGAGTGATCACTAGAGGTCTCTAGTTTCACCATACTGAGTGGCACTATGAAAATGGTGGATGTTACAGATATACATATCAAGCAAAGAGTGGTGATTGAATTTCTTATCAAGGAAGAAGTGACGTCTATCGAAATCCAAACGCATTTCAAAACTGTTTATGGTGACAATACTGTAGATGTGAGTAGAGGTAGATGAAAGTGAAAGTGTATTGATGTGTAGCGGCACCAGGGGTTCTCCCCATGTCCTCATTGCTTTCATTGTGGGTGTTCCAGTTTGCTGGGAATGCCAGAGATTTAAAAGTATTTGGGCTTTGTGTGATGTCGTGTACCATTGTTCATCTGGTCGTTTAGCCACTGGACCCCTACTGATGCCCAACGTTGCCGCACTTTCACCCCTGTGGAGGCAGACCAGGAACCCAATAGTTACTCTGGCAGGTCCTGTTGCGTAATTTCCTGAGATTTCGGCGGCTAGGACCTAAAAAAAAAATTAAAAAAAATTTTTTTTTTAACTAATCGATTGCGTTGAGGGTGGTGGCGTTTGAATTTGAAAAGGCCGAAATATGGACGAAAGGTGATTTGGACATGCTTAAATTTAGGTGTGTGGGGCTTTCACTAGCGTGAAAGGGGCTTTCACTAGGGCTTTCACTAACTTTCACTATAGATGGAGAGGGGAGGGAGACTGAAGACTGGGGGGAAGAAAGGCAGAAGTATGGGGCCAATAGAGAAGGCAGCCCCAGGTTTCAGTGGGACATGCCCATGCCTCACCAGAGGGGAAAGGGGGTGGCGAGGAAGGGAGGAGACGAAAACCCCCCATCCCCCCCAGGGAAATGTAATTCAAATATGAAGAGGGCTAGGGTGCCCTCTTCACATCGCTATATGGCATTTGGCAGCCAAGCTGCACTTTGTTTCGTCATTTCTAGTTGAGTCATTTATGGGGCTAGCCCCATCCTTGTATTTTCTTATTCCTGCTTTGGGTGTTTTTGAGGCAAAACAACAGATAATTAGATTTGCTTTGATTCCTGGAATTCTGGGCAATGAATGTGCTGATCAAGCTTCAAATGCAATCTCTCTCATACATAAAGTTCACAATGACTTTATCCCTGTCACTCAAAAAGTTTGAAAACATTTGGACACGAACCTAGCAATCTCAAACAAGCATCAAATTATACCTGATCAAAAAACAGCTGAAATGCTGAAAAATCTAATTTT